>NW_027397098.1:14854673-14950746 GCF_003265705.2 Callorhinus ursinus
GGGGTCAGCTCTGGGGACAGCTCTAGGGACAGCTCTGGGGACAGCTCTGGGGTCAGCTCTGGGGTCAGCTCTGGGGGGCAGCTCTGGGGATAGTTCTGGGGACAGCTCTGGGGGACAGCTCTGGGGGACAGCTCTAGGGTCAGCTCTGGGAACAGCTCTGGGGGACAGCTTGGGGGTCAGCTCTGGGGGTCACTTGCCGAGGAGCGCGGAGGGCGCCCGGGAGTTCTGAATGCCCCAGGCTGTTAAGACATGCAGGGCACAAGCCATCTGAACAGAGGTCAGTGGAAACAGGATGTGGAGGCGACTGTGAAGCAGGAAGAGGGAAAGGCACTCTGCTCGGAAGGAGCTGCATATGGAGACGCTCACGGTTGGATCCCCCCCACCCCACGCAGAAGGTGCCCATGTGAAAAGAAATGAGCTCCTCCTACGAAGTCTGTGAACTTGCCAGGAAGGTGTTGCGCTGGGTGGGCCATCCCCCAGGTCGGTGGGGCTCTGAGCTTGAAAGGGGCTGCAGAGGAGAGCGAGCCCCAACCGCCCCCTGCACCTGCTCACGCACCGGGCTCCCTCTGGCGAGCACGCCTGTGCTGTTACGCTGGACGCGGCAGCTGGAGGAGCCTGGGGCCCACTCGGGCTCATGCAGGTTGAGACGGGCCCACGCAGGGACCGCCCCCTCCCACATCACCCACTGTGCTCCTGGGGCTGATGGCGGGCGCTGCCCTCGCCAGGGACAGTCATGCAGCCACTGGAGGTGGAAGCAGCTGTGTTCACAACCCCGGCGTGCGGGTCTCTGCCGTCCCTGAAAGGAAAATCAGTGTTGTTCCTGGAGGCACAAAAACAGACAGGAGTACCAAACGCACAGAGCTGGGATTCCTGGGGGAGGCCCAGGGGAGCTTGGCGGACTGGCCGCCCGGCAGGGGTCAGTGGGCGGCAGGACCGGGCTGGGATGTGCGCCAGGTCGGCGGGGGTGACAGGGTTGGAGGAGGAAAGGGCTACTCTGCTAGGACAGCCCCGGAATTACGGAACGCCTGGGTTTGGCAGAGGTTCCTAGAAGGTGGGGAAGAATCCCACCGTGGTGGGTGCACAGCACACGGTTCTGCTGCAAACGGTGACTCACGGACAGGCGGGAGGAGAACCGCCTGGTGCGGCCAGCGTTGAGGGGGCCGGGCTGTGTTGCTCCATCTTCCTTACCCACAGAGCTCCTGGGCTCCTTCGCCTGCAGGCTCCCGGCTGCCTCAGTTTCCCCTCCCTGGTGGGGCTCCAGCCCCCGCCACAGACAGACCTCTTTCCATCCTCGTTCCTGAAACAAAACCTGTCTGGCTGCGCTCATTCCAGTACATTCTGTCATTTAGAGAAAATATCCGGCCCCATTGGAACAAACCGGTTACACCCATTTTAATATTTTAATACTAAAAGAAAATCTTGTTGCTGAAGTGTTGAACAGTCACATCTGCTACTTTACCTCAAAGACTCTAATGGCAAATTCATTTAAGGGAATCAGGCAGTCTCTGGGATAAAGCCCAAAACGTGAGCCTGGGGAAGCCCAGCAGCGATGGTGTCTGAACCCCGGGGGGGCACATTTCTGGCTCTGAGCTGCCCCTTTAGTTTTTATTCTTTCAATAAAAATTACAAATAAACACACTCTCTCTTTTCTGGAGAGAGATGGAATCCTTTGGAAAGAGCTCGCGGGTCTGTCCATTCTTACGAAAACTTCTCTGTCCCAGACATTAGTCTTCGGGGTGCCATGCTCAGGGGCGCCGGGGGAGCATGGGAGACAGAACCCCACACTCGGGGAGCAGAGTGGGGTCCCGGGCATGGGTGGTGACCCACTCGTGATGACGCCTCCTCCGCGGATGGGCCCCAACGGGGCTGCCAGAACAGCCAGGTGAGGGGACATGTCCCCGACGTCTGCCCGGCCTGTGTGCCTTTCCAGAACACGGCACCGGGGGCTCTTACTGGGGAAGGGGACGTGAGAAGAACAGTTTAGTAAGAAAGGGGTGCATCCCAGTCCCTCCTGACCTCCCCCCATCCTCAGTGGCCATTACTTCATTTAGCAAATACTCTTTTTCCATCTTAAAAAATAATAATAATAAAATGAAGTAAGGAACAAGGATGTCAGAGAAAGCAGGGTCCTGAAAAGCTTAAAGACAATCACCAAAATGTTCCTGAGGCCTTCTGTTTCTTTCCCCCAAACTCCTGAGCAGCTGAAGTAGAAAGGACGACAGCCCACAGGCCGTTTAGCAGCTAATATGGTCGTATGTAATTCTGAGATACATTATTAAAACAAATGAGCTATTTTTCTTTGAAAGTAGTGTCAGAGTGTGCCTCAAAGATCTCACCATAAAATTTTCATAAGCTTTTAACGAAAACACCTAAGTCTATAAAAGTCAATGGTCGTGCGCTGGAGCATATCTGAGGAAGCCTTGATCGTGGGCACAACACGTGCAGGGGTTCGAGCCTTTGGGTCCGCAAGTGCAGAGGAGGATCCGTCCCGGCCCCGAGGGGACTCCCTGTCTTCTGGGGCCTGAGCAAGTTCCAGTGACTCCCTAATCACTCCCCAACGACGCATGCCTGTGCATTCCCTATCCCTTCGGAGGCCTCTGATGGTGTATGTGTCCTACCACACACACGCGGATCCTATAACCCAGAAACACCTGTGCACCAGGCCGTGATTTGGGAGTCAGACATCCAGGTGGACGTGCAGCGTTCTGCCAAAGTGAGCTGTGTGCCCGAGCATCCCCGGGTGCACACCTCTGTCCAACAGGGCCAATCTTCAGGCTCCCAAAGAATGTGCATTTGTTGCACATCTGTGCATCTGTTGCACATCAGAGGATTTGGAACCGTCTGATTCACTCAGAGCAGAGTCAGGCTGTGTGTCTGCAGCCTGTGACAGCTACTTTCTCCAGGACAGACTCCCCAGGCTGTCAGAGTCCACGGTCCTTTCCCGTTCCATGAGCGCCTACCAAGTGCAAGGTGCGGCGCTAAGTATCGCTCACGATGGTGCAGAGAATGGTAGTGTTACCGTGTTAGTTGGCACAGAGAAGGAAGCTGGCTCCAGGCGCTGCCGTCAGCAGTCGACCTGGAGGTTCCGGGTGAGAATCCATCCACACTGCCCGAATCCAAAACCCAGCCCTGCGTTTCTGACGTCATTATACAAATGGCAGGAAAAGTTTCAGAGAGACTTGCTCCTTTGAAGGACTTGAACGTTCCCCGGTTTGTTTTCAAGTATTAGACTCCCGGGGCCCCATTTTCCCTTTATGCACTTGCAGCTAGTCAGGGAGTAGAACCGAACTTCAAGTCACGTCAGGGAGATGTATCATGGAATGACCCAAAGATGGGAAATCAACACCCACATGCGCTCCGTAACCCCTTCCGCTGACACGCGGGCAAAGGGCTTGCCACAAATAATAACTCACGGGTATAGGCCAGCACTTTTTGTGCCGTTGATCAAATCCCTAATGTCAGAATTCCACATTACGTTGTATAAACTTTGGCTCAGAGTTCTTAACTGCAAGCCGGCTCAATATTGGTCAAGCTCATATTAAGACAAGTGCTACCCACTGAACACCACTAAAACCTTTCCAAAGGCCACCCACGCAAATCCACGAGGCCAAATGCAGCCGCTCCCCACGCATGTACCTGAGTCACGGAGATCCAGCATGAACGTCGCTCTCTGGCGAGAAACGGAGGACTCGCACACTGGAAGCTGCCACATGGGCAAGTGCTCTCACGTGGAGGATTTGAAAAATGGATCTTTCAAAGAGCCGTTTGTTCTGAAGAAGAGAAAGAGAAAACGTTATCAGGCCCCGTGTCTGGGCAGACAGCCAGAAGGGTCACTCGTAAATGCCTTCCCTCTTCCCTCATGCTTCCCGTTCCACTTCACCCGACTGCAGCGACTGAAAATTTTCCTACAGAAAATTCAGATTATTAACACGTTTTCCTTCGTGTGGCACGCTTAGCCCGTGTTTTAAGTAGTTCACAAATACCAGCTCATTCCACGCAAAAACCCTAAAAAATAGATTCCATCACTGACTTTATCCTACAAACGGGGGAGTGAAGGCCACGGGGACATCCGACACCGGCCAGTCATCTTCTCCCAAGACGTGTCTGAGCCGGGACCCAAGCCACACACCCGCGTGGGGCCCTGTGAACCAGCCACGTGCCCAGGCTGCATACAGTCGGCGCTCAGGAAGTGCTAGCATGACCAGCACCATGCTCTCCATCACGTCCAGGCCTTCGGCATTTCTCTTGGTCGTCTTAGTGCTGTAAACACTGCAGTCCGTAGTGTTTGCTCTCTGTCTTCCGTTTTCTCCTCCTAGTGAGTATCCTCGTTGCACAAGTTATGTGGGTCCTTTTTTTTTTTCCTTGACTGCTACTAATAACTAAGGAAAACATTCATCATTTCACACTTTTTCTAAAGCATTGGTGTCACAAATATTTCCCATAAGAAAAAAAAAAAAATGACGTGGTCTTCTAAGGATTCTTAGGATATCCTAAAACAAAAACCCCCCAGATCACTTGTTTTACATCTGGTACATGTTCACCGAAAGGTATTCACTTTTTCATTTTAATAGAATTTGAGTTGGGAACTCCAGCGCCGCAATCATAGACTTTTTAAAGTTGGTGCCCAGCTCCCAGGTCCAGGCACAAGCGCTGGAGAAGCTGGGCCAATGGGAGGCTGAGACGGAATGTGTTTGGACGCCAGTGGCAGCAAGCCACCCCCCGCCCCGCCGCCTGCCCGCCCAAGGCTGGTTAGCATCTCCTGGCAGTGGGAAGCCTGAGGTTAACAATGGGCTCCCCTCACTGACCTGAGAGATGCTCTGCATTCCTGGTCCACTTATAAGATGATTTGTCCTCCCCTTCCAGGAGCACGGGCGGGGAAGCTGCTGGGTGTGGGTTGGCTAGAAGGCAGGGAGCATGGAGGAGAGCAGAGAGGAGAGGCCTGGGCGCCCAGGGCTGGCTGGGACATCGCTGTCCCATGCACACGACGTTGTCGTTGGGGACACACCTCCCTCGGCGGCCGGACCTTCCTCTCCTTCCAGCTTCCCTGGTCAGAGATGCCTCATCTGTACCGTGGAAGCAATCCACAGCACTAACCAGGAGCCTGCATGTCGCCAGATGCAAAGAAGGATCCAGACGTGGCTCAGACCGTGAGGGAGCTCATTCCCTGTTCACAGAGCAAGTGCAGAGTGGCAGCCGGAGGTGGGGGCTCCAGAACGTCATCCTGACCAAACACGTTTTTCTGCGGCATTCATCTCCAAAATCAGACTTCCGTCCTCACAGCTGGTGCAGGGCTGAGGTCGTCCTGCAGGGAGGTCCCAGGAGTCTTGACGTCACCTCTGCGGAGAGGACGGGGTGAGGAGCGGCCGAGGGGCTGACCGTGTGCTGCCCTTTGCCTGCCTGCACCCCAAAGAAGCCCCCAGCGAGCGGGAAACGGTCCTGAAGTAGGTGTGCCCCTCTGCCCTCTGAGACGGAAAGGAAAAGGGAATGATAGTGTGTAGGCATTTCTTCCCACCCTTGATTTCTGGCAGGTTTTGTCATCTTAGCCAAAATAACGTGAATATTTGAGCAGGTGAGCATTCATTCCAGTGACACAGATCTATTGGGTACCCCTGGATTTCAGGTCACCAGGCTTGGTTCAGATGGGGCGCTCATGCAGCTAGACAGGTGGAACCGACGCTCTGGTAAGGGTGTGCTAAGAGGCTGAGAATACGATCTGACAGTGCGCGCCGATGGAGAGGACGAAGGGCCCGCACGTACGGCCAGGTGGGGCAAGTGGGCTCTGCCCTGCGGCGTGATCAGAAGGGCCAGACCAGCGACCGCAGGCGGCTCCTTCTAAAGACCCTCAGTGTGACGGCAAACTGAGCCTCTGCCCCGCCAGGCTGGAGCTAGCCGGTATTACAGCCTCATCAGCAGAAGCAGCACCCCAGACCCCATGGGGACCCTCCCGCGGGCCAGCAGCGGGGAAGCCCCTCCGCTGGAACCTGAGTGACAGGAAGCCCTCAGGAGGGAGACAGTCCCACACGCGGAGCGCAAGGGCGGAGGGGGCGCCCCCGGACCGGCTCACACCCCAGAGGAGGAGAAACGAGGGGAGCTGTGAGAACAGACAGCAGGCCTGGAAAATTATATTTGGAAAGCGGATGCACGGCAGGAACACGAAAATACCCATTTGACCTTTTGTTTTCTTTCCATATGAAGAATTTGAAATTCCATTTAGAAAAATCAAAAGAAAAAAAAAGGCTGAGATGTGTAGCTGCCTCATTCAGTAGATGCGCAATAAATGTAATTCACATTTCTCAGGGGCCCTCGCCCCTCGGGCGCCTGTGAACAGCGCTGTGTTTGCCACGACTCTTGCTCAGACGTCCTAACCGCCTGGGCAATGTCAAGAAGCAAAATATGCTGGAAGATTCAGGACACCTGAAGTCTGATCCCAGCTCAGTGCAGAGGATCCGTGGGGTATCTCTAAGCCAAGGCCTTCGGAGCCCCCGGGCCTTTGGTGTCCCAGGTGCCAGGCGGATCACGGGCATGAGGGAAGCAGGGCAAGCGTAGTGCGGGAGGGGCAGGGGAGAGGTGGGTGCAAAGCGGGGAGGGCAGACACGGACCCAAGGGCACAGATCTTCCGGTCTTTCAAGGGACACCAATAACCCCAATCTTAATGTAAAAATTCCTGGTTTTCAAGCTGACAAATAATTTAAAAATCTTTAAATAATGGGGCCCCAGCAGAACGCATCTCCTGCTGGAACCAGCCCTCTGAAGACCTGCGTCCCCTTGGGACAAAGATAAGTGTTAGGTCACTTCTAAATCTCCAAGAGCTAGAGGAGAAACTTCAGTTCATCACCAGCTATGCCAAACCTCCCAATGTGAACTTTTTGACTCACAGTGATGGAACCAGTACAACACTTACGGCCAAGCACACAGGGTGCCAAGAAAAGAGGACGTAAGGCCGGTGTGTACTGGACGGGCTTCCCAACCGCGCTACATCTTCAGGGCTGAGCGTTCACCGTGGCCGCGCCCTCCCTGCCGGAACCTGAGAGGCGTCCGGGTCCTGCACCCCTGGGGCTGAGTTCCGCCAGACACCTCCATTTCCGGCTTAGAATCGGCGTTACCTCCTCCGGGAGGACAGGTGTGCCGAGCACCGTCGGGCCTCCCAAAGCTCCACACAGCTGCCAGGGCCCCCAGCCCCCATGCGCTCAAGTTCTGCGTTTGCATGGCCTGCCCAGGCTGGGGGGATTGTCCGTGCCCCTGACCACGGCCCACCCACCACCATCTAGGACACTCTGGCCGCCTCACAAGACGGACACATGCCCCCCTTCTCTCCTTCCCACATCCTCAGGCTCCCAGCAGTCTAGATCTTGGCTTGCCACGAAGCCTGGAGGCAGAAAAGCACCTGCTCCCTTCGAGTTCCTCCACCAGCTGTCCCTCCGGAGCCCGCAGGCGGACACACAGTCCCGATCAACCCGCCCCAGGTACAATCAAGCGGCTTATTCCACGGACCTTCCCCGGGCCACAGCATGAGGCCAGTAGCATGGATGACAGTTCTGCCCTACATGGTGGGACTCTGCCGTCAGGGACTCTCAGAGGCGTGTCTTCCAGAACACAACAGAGACATCTGGGTGTGTCCAGAGTCCCTCCCGTAAGCAGCGAAATGGGGGGGAGATGGTTTGATTTAAAAAAAAATCTGTCTGAGAGATTGAAATGCCTTCTTACCTGCTGGAAAAAAAGTGTCAGAGACATAAATCAATCTTTTCTTCGAGACCGAGGCTCATCTTTACGAAAACTGGCTATCAGAACAACAGAAACCGGACATTTTGAAATCTATAAAGATAAACGTCTCCTGGTTATATGGCCCAGACCGCTCTTGCCCTGTGAGTCCTTGCCCCAGGCTTTCCCGAGCTGTGTGCCGATGGACACTTGCCGTCCTGTCAGAGAGCCCAGCAGACACTCTGTGGCTTTAACCCATGCATTTGAAGGCATCGAGAGCTTGGCAACCACGAACCCTAGCTTTTTGGAAGTCTACCTAAAATATAGGTAAATTGTCTCCAGATAAGGGGGCTTTGTGTGTAAATGTGGAGAAGCTTGTGTTGACCCTCACACCTCATTTTGGGATAAACGGAGCCATCATCACGGCCGAATGCTATACACGCAAGAGCAGAGAAGAAAAGTCACACCAGGCCGGTTAAACAGGCAAGGAAGCCTTGATTACAAACACAGGTGCTCTGGGAGGAGAGACCGAACCCACCCCAGCGTGGCCAGTGCGGCTGGAGCGGACAGGGCCTGGACCACGACCAGAGGAGCTGGGCTGGGGACCCAGGTTCAGGCTAGCAACGAGGCCCGGCAGGCTTCTCTACAAACTGGCTTAGCAGGACTCTTAGCAACACTGGGCCTGGTAGGACAACGCCCCACCCGGAAGCCAGCCCAGGAGGCTGACCACGAAGTGTGGTCGCGGAGGGAGAGCCGCCCTCTCTATCCGGCCCAGCGCGCTGCCCGCAGGGCCACGCGGCGAGGCCCCCATCCGCCTGGGGGCTTCCGGTTCTCTACAGACAGCCTCAGGATTATTTTCACGGAAGGTTCTTGAGCTGGGAAGAGAGCACTCCTGAATCTCAAGGAGAGGACTAATACAAAAGAAAATTGGAATTTTATCGTCACTTTCTGAAATCACTCAGGATAACCCCGAAATGCCTCTAATTTGTGGCTTTGTAGGACAATTGAGCAGCACTCTTGCTTATTTATCTAAAGGGCTTGCAACAAATAATTTGGGGCCTATTTTGAAGCTAAATGTGGGCTCTACTTAAACTGTCAAGTATCTTCCAATTACGGTAAACAGCCCTCTGAATATTCAGCTGTGAAAACAAGGATCGCTCAGTTCCGGTGCAGACGGGAAAATTGCTTAGTTTGCTTCTTTCAAGCAGTTGCTGTTTATAAATGCATGATTTATTTTCCTGGTCCTATCTCTGGTATTATCTACAAAATGAACATGTTTTTATTAGCAAAGATGTTTACAAAGAACCCCATTTGTAATTTGGTGTGCAATTTTACTTACACTGTATGATATATGCGTTCAACTCCAACACACCAAATTTGAATGTCTCTACAGTCCTTTAAAAATAGCTAAATGAAATGTTCACATGTTTTATAGCCCTCATAAAACACGTGCTTCAATCCCGATTACCTAAAGAAAAGAGAGCGCGCGAGAGTCAGATTTCAGGTCTAAGCTCACACAAGCTCACTAATTATCATGGGACATTTAATTTAAAGTGTGATTTATCATCGGACTTTCCAATGAGACAGGATGGTGAAATCTATGGTTTCAAATTAAATTCTATTTGGGTCAATCTACGCAAGTAATTTCTCACACAAATGTAACCTACTAAGAATCCAGAACCGCTTCCTGGATTCAACCACTAATACGGATGTTAATTCTCTAATAGTAACAACAACAAAAAACCCCTCTGTGTTTTTAGCAGATTGGGACGGGGCTATTTCGGAGCGCACAAATTCTAAAAGTATATAAACACCTACAGCTTTGCCAGAAAGTACCCATGTGACTCTCGTGCGACCGGGTCTCTCAACCTCCGAGAGGTTTCGGCTGTTGAACAGATAACGTCAGGTCATCACAACAGTACGTGTTAAAGCTGGTGCAGTTCAACGCTGGCCTCCCCAGGTCCCAGATTCCTTAAAACATTCGTTCAAGACAATGGCAGCTTATGGGTACACCACATCTCTGCGGATCCAGACGTTCCCAACGCTCAGGGGCCTTGGCAAAACAGGACAAAGCAAGAAGCTAAAGATCAGGTTTGGAATAAACATTACATACCTGAGGTATCAAGACTGTTGCTGACCTGACACTTGAATTGTCCTGCAAGCTGAAGGGCATCCTTTGAGGAGGATGGCACCAGAGACAGGGCAGACTGTGGGGCCCCTGGAATGAGGACGGGGAGGTTTGTGTGTCCTTGGAAAGGGGGCTCCCCTGGAGTTCCCCTCGGGGAATGCTGCTGCAGGGAATAGTCTTCCATGGATGTCCCAGGCCCACCTGGCCCTCCTGGGGCCGTCGCGGGACCGCCTGTAGACTCTGCTCCTGAAGCTCCAGCCCCGCAGGCTACTCCCAGACAGGCCCCATGCGGATCACAGACGGGGCGCGCACTGACCCTCAGCTCCCTCCCCCTTGTCTGGCTCCAGGGAGCCTCTTCCTTGCTGCCCTGCACTGTCCTGACCAGCCTAGGTCCCTGCAGTGACGACATCGTAAGGCTCTGCAGCCGCCTCTGCACACAGCGTCCGTCCGGGGACCTAGGCCATCTCCGTTGTGTCCTGAGGCTTCGCTGGCTCCGTGCACATCTGTCCAGGGCTCGGCCTGCATGCACCGCCCAGGGCCCGAGGTCTGTGGCAGCCTGAGGACACGCTGCTCCCCAGGGAGTGCCTCATCTGCAGGCTCCGTGGTCCCCAGGGACTCAGTGCGTCCCCAGTGGGTGGCTGTGACTTCACGTGTGCTTGGCTCTGTCCTGGGATGTTCTCCATCCCTCGCCCGCCCTCGGGGGAGCCCCGAGATTCCGAGATCCCGCCAATCTGAAAAGCTGCGGGTGTGGGGCCCGCTGTCTGGGGAGCAGAGCCCCCCAGAAGAGTCTCCTCTCTGGGGAGCTTCCAGAGATCCCATCCACCCCTGCTCTACTACAGCCGGGCAACCCCTCCCCGGGCGGAGCAGTTCCTCTGTGCTACCGCGTAGCTGCCGGCCCTTTCCTTCATCGTCCGTGGTCCCGTGGCGGTGGCCCCGTGGCCGTGGCATGGGGGACAGGTGCAGGGACTGACCCCCGCCCCATGCTCCACGAGATGGCTAGCCAAGCTACCTAGCCTCTGAGCTTCAGGCGGCTGGCTTCTCAGAGCACTTTGCGAGGTCACCTCTGCCGTCCGCTCTGGCTCCAACCTGGCTGGATTCTACATGCACATTCCCCAGACCCCCTGGGAGTACCCCACATCTAGGGCTCATGCTGGTTCCCTGGCACCCCGCCAGTGACCAACTGCGGTTTCCGCTCACAAAGCCTCCTCGTGGGACCCGGTGCTGGGTCTACACGTGACCCCTCCCCGAGGGGCACGGTGCTGTATTTGCACGTGACCCCGCCCCACCGACCAAGCGCAGCATCAGCACCCGACCCCCGTGGGATCTGCATGCTACCTCCCCACGGGACCCAGTGCGGGATCTGCAGGTGACGCTGCCCTGTGGGACCCAGTGCTGCCTCTGCACGTGACCCCGCCTCACCCGACCAAGCATGGCATCTACACGTGACCCCGCCCCGAGGGACACAGTGCTGTATCTGCACGTGACCCCGCCCCACCGACTGAGCGCGGTGTCTGCACGCAACCCGTCCCCACGGGACCCAGTGCGGGATCTGCACGTGAACCGGCCCCACCCGACCGAGCACAGCATCTACATGTGACCCCTCGACCCGGTGCTGTAGCTGCACAAGACCCCGCCCCAGTGGACTGAGCGCAGCATCTACACGTGACCCCACCCCATGGGACCCGGTGCGGGATCTGCACGCGACCCCGCACTGCACGAGACCGACCCCCCCCCCGACTGGACCGAGGGCGGCATTTACACGTGACCCTGCCCCGTGGGACCGAGTGCGGGATCTGCACATGACTCCGTCCCACCCGACGGAGTGCAGCTTCTGATCGCAACGTTCCCCCCCCCCGGGCCCCCCCCGGGTTTTGCAAGGGGCCCCCCCCCATGGGACCCAGTGTTGCGTCTGCACGTGACCCCGCCCCAGCTGACCCAGCCTGGCATCTGTCTGCACACGACCCCGCCCCGTGTGCTTCTTAAACTGGCTGGAAACGGGGGCGAAGGTTTTATATGAACTGTTAGGCAGAGTTTTAAATATTAAAGAAAGAGCTAGGGCAATAAGCGAAGGAGCCAGGGGAAATAACCAAAATTAAAGATGTTCAAATCAGAAGTTAGCAATGACCTAAGCTTTTTTTTTTTTTTTTTTAATTATGATTCCACTGCTTCTTTGGGAACTGAGAAGCCCTGGGTGGGAGAAGTTCTGACGCCTCATGCACTTCTGATGACAAGACACAGGGCCTGCTCCCACCTGGACAAGGTGCACACACGACAGACTGTAGATTCTGGGATTGGGTTTTGGGGCTTTGTGCCCCCCCGACACACACACACCCAGAGCATCATTTCTTTTATTTTCCCTGTCTGTTCTCCCATCTTGTTGGAGGCAGGGAGGCCTCCACAGCCCCGCGTGGTGCAGAGCTGCCCCTCAAAGAGCTCGCGAAGGCATTGCAGACATGAGCCACGTTGAAGTGTCAGGGACACGGGCCCCAGAGTCAGCCAGATCGGAGTTTCAACTTCCATGTTTGATGGTTGTGATGTGTGTAAAGCCAAGTAGACTCGCAGTCCTGGGTTTCTTACTAGTAAACAGGACATAAGGGGGCGCGCAGCAGTCCCTGAGGCCACGGCGGGGCCAGTGACTATCAAACACGTAGCACACGGTGTGCACTCAATACCCGGCAGACGTCATCAGCGGGATGCTCTTCTCGGAGCCCTGACACCTCCTAACGGGGAAGCGTGACATCAGCTTTGTGCAGGACTTTGAAGGACCTCACGGTTCATCGCTGGTGGGAACGTCCAGCCACGCTGGAGGACAGCTCGGGGGTCTCTCACAGGGCTAAACACCCTGGATCCCTACGATCTGGCAATCAGTCCTTTGTATTTACTGTGTACAGGTCCACACACAAACCTGCACTTGGATGTTTCCAGCAGCATTATTCATCATTGCCAGACTTGGAGGCAACCAAGATGTCCTTCAGCAGGTGATGGATAAATAAACTGTGATTCATCCAGACAATGGAAGATGATCCAGTGCTGAAAAGAAACTAGCTATCACGCCATGAAAAGACATGGAAAAATCTTAAATGCAGATCACTAAGGGAACAAGCTTTTTATCGTCTCACAGGCCCAAGAGTCAGAAGTCCAGGCATGGCTGGGCCAGCCAGGGGGGCTCATCCCGGACCCAAGCTCGTTCAGATCGCTGGCTGAATGCAGTTGCTGGAGGCTACAGAGCTGAGGGGCCAGTCTTCGCTCCTGGAGGTCGTGGAATGAATTCTTTGCGATCCCCATGACCCCTGCAGCAGCCGTGGGTGGACCGCCTGCCTCGTGGGTGGACTGCCTGCCTCCCTACCTGGATCCTTGCTGAGTCTTCTCTCTGCTTTGCTCTTCAGGGTGATTAGGTTAGGCCCACCAGATAACCCAGATGCCTCCCCTTTACTTAATTGCATCTGCAAAGCCCCTCTGGCCACACAGGGTGACACATTCACGTTCCAGAGACGGGTATGGACACCTTTGGGTGGCTCTTTGGCTCAGCACACAAGTGGTGCCAAACTGCTGTGGTTTTGGTTTACTTGCTAAGGCATCCATTGTTACCCCACTACAATCCCTTCCCCATTCTCTGAGCCCTCTCCTCCTGGGAAACTTGTGGTTTAGTGGAAGTGGAGAGAAGACCCCAAGTCCATGCCTCTATCCCTTTCCACATAGATTTAGGGCAAGTTTGGGAACACTAATGCCTAAAGTGTCTCATCTGTAAATGAGAGTAATGTTAATGTTATCTAACAGATGTTTTGAAAAGTGATTATGAGCACACTGTTGCTGGCAGGTGTTTACTCAATAAACATTGCTCTCTGCGAGGGATCTCCCTCTGCTCAGATGCCCGCTGTGTGGGGGCTGCATCCACCAGCCCGTCTATGAAGGTTGTGCCTCCCCTGGCTGGGCCCCGGGCCCCTCTGAGCTTACCGGAACTCACCGCACAGCTGGGGGCAGCCCCAAACCAGGGGTGCCTCCTCAGTCCTGTAAAGACAGATACTGAGGCATCCACAAAAATGAAGAAGGAACAGAATCCAAACGTGGCCCACGGTGATGGTCGCCATCACCCTTTCTCTCCACTGGTGGGGAGGTAAGCCACTGGCTGGCAGAGCAGAGACATGGGAGTCCCCCTCCGCCAGGCAGCACCACACTGTGACCTGGGGACATGACTTGGCGGCGCCAGGACGCGCAACTGAAGAAAGTAGGGACCAACCATGTACCGAGCCCCCAAGTTCAAGGCCAGAGTGCAGACCCCAGGAAGCAAGAGAGCCCTCCCCTCGGTGTTCTGCCGCTGCCTGCACCTGCTCAGATCCAAAGGTTCGGTCCAGAAAATACGGGGAGAAAGTGATCATGAGACACCCCAGCCCTGTGTCTGGGGCCCTGACCAGGCCCTCTGTTAGCCGACCACGTGAGGCTGTGAGTGAGTCCAGGAAGCACTTGCTGTTAGGTGTTTGCTGCTCATCACAGGTAGGGGGCTGACACAGTGGCCACCTCCTTTCAGGTTTAACCCATGAACAGACGTAGGATAGGACATTGGTAATCATCTTTGTTTCACTTCTCTTAATATAATTCCCTGCATAGAATAAGATTCTCAACAAACGTCTGGTGACTCAAGAGTGCACAACACCCCAGTGCTCACTGAAGCATCTGTGAGCATTTACCTAGGATTTTGCTCCAGGAAGCTCAGGGAGTGCTTTACATGCGTCAGGGGAGGGACGTGACAGAGAGGGTCTCTGCGTCCTTCCTCCACAGGTCTGGAAGAGGGAAGACGGTGGTGAAGGCAGGAGGCCCCCACCCTGGGGAGTCCCCCGTGCCCGGCGTGGGCCAGGAGCAGAGCGCGGTGACCTGCCCCAGCACGGGGCGGTGCCACGCGGACACCTGCAGAGCGGGCACGTTTACAAAGGGCCAGACGGTGGGAGAGCAGATCTCAGAGCCTGGCGTTCCCAGCTCCCGGTCCACGGCGCCCAGCAGGCAGCGATGCTCTGGGAATCTGGACCAAAGGGAGCGAGCTATGGGCCCCAGCGCGCCAGAATTCTCTCAGGGAAGAGAGATTCCCCCCACGTTTGGCATCCGAATGCGTGTGTCTCTGTGCGTTTTAGGTTTTCATTTTTAATTTTGCACAGCACCAAATGTTAAATGATTTTCTTCAGTCGAGTTGCAGGGGTCTGTGCTCTCTGATAAACGGGGCGAGCGTTTTATCAATGGCTCTCCCTCCTAGAGATCCGTCGTGTGCGCTGGCACTTGCCTTTCTTCACGTCCCAGACAGGATGGGAATTTGATAAGCAGAGACGCCCTGGGGCAAGCTAGTAAAGATGGCCATTATCATTTATTAAAGCAGGTGCTGAATGAATCGGTCTTTTTATCGCAACGCGGATTTACGGTGCAATAGGCTATCCATTTTTCAATTTGGTGTACTGCCGCTGATAAATTAACAGATGTCGATTGATTTTTTTTCCCTCCAGTCCCCTGTTTACACCTGACAGGCCGTACTTTATAGCTGAGCAGTTATTTGAAGTTATAAACATTATAATTAGCAATTTTTTAATTAGGCTGACAATTAACAGGAGATTTGCAAAGCTGCTAATTTGACATGTCCTACTCTCTGTGGTGTTTATGTTAACCACAACTTGAGTGAATTCAATTGAACAGAACCATGGTGTCTGGGAAAAAAATCAATCTCCAAAGAGCCTTTTCTCCCCACTTGGCTAGCGCCATGGCAGTTCAGACAGGGAAGTGGGAATTCAGCGTGATTTCACAAGATAACAGCACGAACGATGCGAGCCGAACACGGAACGGTGCATGAGATGGAGCTCAAAGTGCCCCACGCAAGAGTGGTGGGCTTAACTGCACTGAGGTGGGGACTTGGGTCTCGCAGAGCTCGGGCAGCATTGTGGCTGTGTCCCAAACAGCACTGCCTGGGCCCAGGGGGCCCTAAGACCCATGTCACCAGGGCGTGCTGCGGCCAGCCGGCAGAGCCAGAGAGACAGAGGGAGACAGCTAGAGAAAGACAGAGACAGAGAGAGACAGGGAGAGCAAGGGAGACAGAGAAGGAGTGGGAGAGAGAGAGGAGGGAGAGAGAGACAAAGAGACAGAGACAGAGAGACACGCACAGAGACGGTGTCTCTGGGTTTCCAAGGACTCTGCTGTCTTTCCACCGACGTCTTCCAAACAAAGGCAGGTTTCGTGATTCTGGACTTCTGATTCTGGAGTTCTAAAGCTGCCTTCAGCACACGGGAAAGACTGCACCTAAATCCTCGGAAGTCTTTGGAGATGTGGTCCTTGGTAACTGCTTCCGGCGAAGGAGAGGCCACCTTCGGCGAGGTCGTCTGTCCCGGAGGCTGCGTTCTGGGGCCAACAGGCACGGTATATGGTCTCCATACTCTGCCAGAGGCCACAGAGCAGGAGAGAAGAAAGGATTTGAAAATTTTCCGTAAGATGAAAAAAGAGTGTTACTTTTATTGCGGTTTTAAAAAGAGGAAAGAAATCTTAAACATGAAAGCATATGGATTTTTCAAATTCCATGAGTTTTTCCTTGCTCTCTTTTCCCAGGGCTAACTACACTTCCTATTTGCAGTGAGGGACCCGTTAATTAAAATCTACAGCAGGGCCAGAAACAGCTTATTGAAGCTGAGATATGCCGTTGAGCTTTGATTAATAACATCTCCCTGCTTTCATATTTTTTTTGAGAATCTAGATCTGAAGAAATTCGCCACGTAGAAATGCAGAACTGGAAGACCTCCTCTGAGCCGCGCGCTAGTCAGCACTCTGTGCTGCACATCACCAACAAATGTAGCGTTTCAGAACATGGCATCGCCGCATCAGATAGGGACCCCACGCTCCACGGGCACTTTTGCCCAAAAACAAAACAAAGCAAGAAGTCACGGACAACACTGCTTCGGGAAGAAGGAGTTTCTAGATTCTGTCGTCCAGCCACTCACTTCTCAACAGCTGAGCCCTGCCTCCCCCCGCCTCTGAGGCCTCCACTCCTGGGGTGGCAGAAATCCCAGTGCCCTCTGCACTGCAGGAGAACCCGCCTTGGGAATAATTTCAAAATGCTCCCCTATGACAAGCACATTACCTTAAAAGTATAAGTTATAATCATTACAATTAATTTGATATCAGTGAGCACATTCGCCTGAAGAAATTGTGTTCTAGGACAGTCAAATTCCACACTCATGGCTTGGCCAACTTGCAAGTGTGAAGAATTCAAGACCTTGTGTGAAATCAAGGATAAGGGATACATCGGTCACAAAGTTGTACACTTTATAACATCGGGAAGCTTAGAGTTCTGTGTGGTCGAGAGCCATCCCTCCCTCCCTCCATCTGTCTCTCTCTGGATCCATGTCGGGTGACAGGTGATGGGCACAGGGGGCCTGAGAATCCCAGTGTCTGAGGACGTCTGGGATCCTCAGATAAGCATAAATTGTTCGGAACACTCTATTAACCCAAAGGAAATTATTTTAAATGACTTTCCAGGATATTAATTGATACCCATATGAGCAATCACGTGCCTTTAAAAGGTTAGATCATTATGTGTATTCTCTTTAAAAAGGCAGGGAAGTAAGTAAAACATCCCAGAAATATATTAATAAAAATGCTTAAAATTTTATATAGAACTTACTCTTAAACCGCTTCATTTCAGTTACCTGAAAAATTAAATCAATGCATTATTTTATGGAGCTGAAGTAGACCCATGAGATACCATTGTGCGTGTGTGATTCACACCTCCCACAGAGGACGCGCAATTTCTTTCAAAGCAAGTGTTACAGGAACCCACTAATTCATAAGCTCGTATGTAATGTGAACGTGGAAAATAGATCTCTTACCTTCCTCCTCTGGGTGCCTGATGCTCACGAGGCTGCTTAGGAACAGAGATGCAATCTAAAACATTCCAGCAGGTGCTGGCCGTCAGGCCGACCCTGGCCGTGGGGCTCCTGGGACAGCCTGCAAGGGGGGGGGGGGGCTTTCCTCACAAGCCAGGGACTCTCCAGCTTTCCCTTGTTTTAAACCAAATTCCTCGTTTCCTAATGTGGTTTTGCACATCCTCTCTGGAATCAATCAAAATGTACTCTGACATAGAGAAGAGATGTTTGAGAGTAGGAGAGATGTCCGCGCCCCTTTATCTTGACAGTTAATGATGTAGGACACTTTGGCAATGGTTCTGTTAGAATAAATGGCTGATCAATAGCAAATTAGTTACAATTAAGTGCACGTTGCAAGGTGTTTGCCGCTTACCAATTAAGTGCTCACTTCTAATGGGCCCAGTGAGCGTTACAGAAACCACCCGGGAAGGCGCATCTGAGAACAGCTCAGATGCCTACTTCCGACTCTCCGGGCTTCCTTCGGTCTAGGTGGTGAAGGAAGGTGCCAAGGCCCCTTGAGGCCTTGGGGTTTCCAAAGGGCATCCGATTTCTGCAGCACTGTGCTTTGTTTTAGGAAAACCGCCAGTTCTAGCACTTTCTCTCTCAGGACTATTACGGGTGGTTACAGATTGAGCGGCTGGGCTAACAGCCACCGAGCTCCCCAAGAATGCCCCTAGAGAAGGCCCAAGAAAAAAGCTGCCATCCATCATCCCCTGCACCTCTGCCCCCAGGATCAGGACAGACCTCTTTGGACCCCTGCAGGCCCCCTGTCACTCCAGCCCCACCCTGGGGGGAACGTCACATTGTAACCGAGTGAAGGACCATGAAACACAGTGTAGCTCTGCATGCCAAGCACAACCGCGAAGTGTCACAGTGGGTGGCCACGTGGACAGTTAGGGTCACCCTGAGAGCTGGGGTCTGGACCCCCACCAGCCCCAGAGAGCTGATCTGTAGAATCGGGAAGAAGGAGGGGGACTGCAGTCTCTGAGCTCGGGCCCCGAGAACTCTCCGTTGGCAGTGTCCCTGCTGTGATCACTAAGACAGGGCTTCGTTCCCTGAGTGCTGGCTGGGTGTCAGGAGCAGCCTCTATGCAGACACATCCGGGACAACATGAGAGACCTTCCCCTCATGGGGCTCATAGCCTGGAGGGAGTGGGCAGATGGCAAGCAATACACAAGACTCTGCACATCGAGGGCTATGCAAGCTGGGGGAGCCGGATAGGGCTCGGGGCACAGGGACATGGAGGGAGTCACACTTGAAATGTCGAGGTGTGGTGGGCAGCCCTGAGGAATGGCAAGGTCTTAGCAAGGACCCGAAGGAGGTGACCTCTGGCCAAGGGGAGCAGGGGGAAGTAGGCGGGAAGCAGAGACCAGCACATGTCAGAACAGGGTGCTGGAGAGAATGGGGCAGGGGTGTGGACAGTCCACCCAGGGCCCTGTAGGACACCGTGAGGCCTGGGGCTCCTGTTCCGAGCAACATGGGGAGCCCTTGCTGGGTTCCAGCTGCAGAACCCTCTGACTTGGATTTCAGAAGGGTCGAGTTGGAGCTTGGACAGGTGGAGCGACATGGGGCGGGGGTGCATCTGCAGGGGGTGAGGGGCTGGGTGAGTGGGGTGACCTGGCAGTGGCTGCAGGGGGTGAGGGGCGGGGTGAGTGGGGTGACGTGGGGTGAGGGGTGGGGTGGGTGGGGTAACCTGGTGGGGGTTCTGGGCAGAGTCAGAAGCGAGGCCCACTCAGCTTTCAGAGGGATCGAGGGTGGGGCATGAAGGGAAGGTGGTGGTAGAAGAGAAAACCAAGATTTAGGTGAAGCTGTGGGAGGGTCGGGGTGTCCTGAAGGGGAGTCTGGCCCAGTGAGCAGAGGGGGGAGAGTTAGCTGGCCTCTCAGAAGCAGACATCAGCTGGGGCTTTCCCATGCAAGGGTTTCATGAGGGGAGAGATGGGGGAGATTCCTGGGGAGCCTGGGGGCCTGAAGACAGGATGCCAGGGGGTCCCCATGGGAAAGACAGAGAGAAGATTTAGACCACCATGCAAATGGGCAAGGCTGTGGGTGTCTAAGCCGCTGTGAGCCGGAGCAGCAGGGTCTCGGTTTCCTAAGAGTGGGCATGCCAGGATTGTGCATGGTCATGCCAGGATTGGCCTGGGAAACTTGCCCTGCTCCTCACCGCCTTGGGTTAAGGACCCTGCAGGTGGAGATGCGTGACCCGGGTCCCAGGAAGCCAGTTAGTGTCATCAGGACGGTGATCATTACTTCTTTCATCCATGAATTCACGCGCCTCCCCCAGCTGCACCTGATGCAGCTTGGGCCCCTGAGCTGAGCCACGGGGGATCGCCAGGTAGGAAGGACGTGCGTGGGCAGGAGGCGCCGTCCAGTGCAGTCAGCAAGCGGCGAGAGCCGGTAGACTGAGACTCGGGGTCGCACAGCTTCTGTGGAGCCCCCTCGCCCTCGGAAGGCGCACTCAGCCTCCTCTCCAAGGGGCCACTCTGGCTTGCGGCGTTGTCATCCTTGAGCACAAAAGGGGCACGAAACACCATTCTTGTTGACCGAGAAGCATATTAAAAACCATCCTACTTAGGTTTCAAAGGAAAAGGAAATCAATTCTTTATTATCAGTTCAATCTATCAGGATTTATTGAGGCTGTTAGGCGCATGGCATGGCCTGGCCGTAAATTCACAGAAATGCAACAGTATTTTGCTGAAGACAAGACCAGGTGCGTGGAGCCTCCATACCCACAGCCATCTCGCCTGGAGACATGAAGGACGTCAGTCTAATGAAGGTTACCGAGCCGAGACTGAGCATCAGCACTAGGCCCTCCTGGCAGAGCCCCAGGGTGGCCTCCCACCGCAGGCCCTCTGTCCCTGCCACGCCCTGCAGGCACCACCCCTCCTCACCCCCTCCCATCTGTCTCTGGGCCCAGGCAGGTGCCCACAGGGTCCCCCGCACGGCCTGCCTCTCATCATGGTGCAGCCCGACGTGGACATAGACACACCTGCTGCTGGAATCCGGATGAGCACTTGCAAGCCCTGTGACTGAGTGAGCGAGCACTTCCTGGAAGACGTGGGTCTGGAAGGATGGGTCAGAACAAGCCAGGCGAAGAAGAACCATTCTATACTGCATACAAATCCATAGTAACAGGTTACTAGGATTGAGTGACTGGTTGTTATGTTTATTTGTCTAATCCAGGACTAAAAATAGAGGGGAAGGTAGGAGGGGACTCCCCTAGAGAGAAAACAGGTGGTCAGGATCAACAACACCGGGTCATTATCAAAAACAGGTCATAAATAGCTCTTGTTGTCCATGCTGTCCAGTGCTGGGAAAACCATCTGCGGACGGCTGAATTTCGGGAGGACAGGAAAGGCCCAAAGAGAAACAGAAGAGAGAAATGTGCTGCCCCCGAGGGCAAAAGGAAAAGAATGAACAATAACATAATAGTAACACCAATCCCATCAAGTGATCCTTACTGGTGATAGACACTCCTGCACAAAGGATCCCTCTGTTAGAGAATAACACCGTAGAACAAAACTGGGTATTTATAATTCACGGGTCCTCCCTTGGGAGCACATATCATCGGGGAAGAAAGGAATACAAAACGGAAAAGCCCGGCCCGGGGTACAGAGTGGGTGCTAACGGCCCCAGGGGACCCCAGAGCCAGCCTGAGTGTCACACTGGATGGAGGTCGGTCCCTTCTGCTCACGGCCCTGTCCCTGCAGGCCACGTACACAGCAGGTGCTCAAGCAGCTGCCCTGGGCGGCCTACACCATCATCACGGGCGGCTGAGCTTTCTGGTCTGGGGCCAGAGCAGGGGTGGGGTGGAGATGCACCCCTTTCCTGGGCGAGTGGCCAGAGGACCGAGTAGTTTTCATTGCATATTTCGTGGCTCCCAGAGCATCAGAGATACCAGGTACCAGCCGGTACTCACCCACCACAACTAGAAAAATACAGGGTCCAGGTCGTGGGAGGAGCCACGCTGACCCCACAGCCTGGTGACAGGACCGTCTGCTCCCATTTAAATCCATTTTATTCATCTTGTGTTACTGTTAACTTACCGTTTGTCCTTTACCTTTGCTTTTTATCTGTATTTTTCTTGATAGTTTCTCAAGAACTGACATTTCCAACTGATCGTTTCCTAAGATAACTTTTAAACCATAAGCATTTGAAACGGAGGGATGAGACAGCAGTGTCTCCCACAGCTGTGCGCTGGGGTCTCCGTCCAGGCGGGAACCCCCCGGTTCAGGGCATAAGGCTCCTAAGGCTTACGGAAGAAACAGCACACATCATGGCACCCCCTGTTTCTTCATATTTATTTTTTAATTTAATTTTTTACTACTTAATTGAGGTCTGACTGACATGTAAAGAAGTTGCATGTGTTTAACGCAACTCGGTGAGTTTGGGGACACGTACACACCGTGAAACCACCACCACCAAGGCCACGGCATGCCCATCAGCTCCCGGAGCCCCCTGCAGCCCCTTTGATGGTGGTGGGATTTTCCAGTAAGAACACTTCTGCAGGACCTGCTCTGTAGCAGCTTCCAAGGACACCGCACGGCACTGTCACCCAGAGTCAGCGTGCTGTTCGGGAGATCCCGAACCTGCTCGTGGGATAGCTGGAGGCCTGTGCCCTTGGAGCTGCTCTGTCCAGCTCCGCAACCCCAGCCCCCTCAAGCGCACCTGCTCTCTTAGACTCCTGTAGCAGTGGGACTGAGCACGCACTCCCTCCTTGGATCGATGCACCCGGGGCCACTGAGCTCTGAACCAGGCGCCCACTTTGCCTCCTAGATTGTCATTCCTTGCGCACAAAGCGCGTCTCTACCATAGCAGTAACGATCAAGGACAGTGTCTGCCCCGAGCTTCTGTGTTGGGAGACGTGCGTTTAGTTAACCAGGGACTGGCCTCCGGATTCAGGAGCAGCGGGGCCAGCCAGGAGAAGCGGTTTGTCACCACGCGGGCAGCGGGCCGCCGCAGAGCTTAACGGGAGGACGGCGGCCTTCTGTCCCGCGCCGTCAGCCGTTGTGTTGCGCAGTCTCAGGGACCTGCCGGGCAGGGTCTCCGCAAGCCTCGCCTTCCAAGACCCCTGGCGCGGCTCGGGAAAGACCCTCCTCCTGAGCTGTTTGTGTGAGCGCGGCAGGGTTGCTAATGGGGCCATCAGACCCGCTCATTGGCTAGTAGTTAATTTAGGCCCATCTGGAGGGGGCTGCGCGGAGACGGTCACAGCTCCGAACCTGGCAGAGAGGTCATTTGTCACCCTGCGGCCCCTGACCGCACGCTGGCGTCCCAGCGCCACGGAGCCCAGCCCTGCTTCACGTGGGAAGGGCTGTGGGCGTCGGCGGCGCGTGGGGTTCACCTGGGCACCAACGAGAAACACGCCACCCCCCGCGTCCTTGAGATGGTCTCGTCCAGGGGAGACAGGGCTTCTGAGGGTCGGGCTGACACCGTCCTGTCAGCCCCGTCCTGATAGGGTGGAGGGCTGCCTCCGCCACACACTCACTCACAGACACATACTCACACTCTCACATACACACACACACTCACACTCACACACTCTCACGCACACTCACATATTCACACACCCGTACTCTCACACACACTCATACACGCTCTCCCACACACGCATACACTCTCACGCACACGCTCTCACACACTCACACTCGCACATACTCACTGACACACATACACTCACACACACTCGCACACACTGACACACGCAAACTTTCGCACGTTCACTCACACTCATCTCACGCACGCACGCACTCACCCTCACTCGCACACTCACACATTCGCACACACACACACGTGTCAGCGTTTCCTGGTGGCCTTACCACTTAAGGAGTCCATCCCATGGTGACGATGAATCCCCCAGGCGTGTGTGGCTTTTTTAAGTGTGTCGCATTCGCCCCCAGCCACCGTGGAGTCAACGTCCAGCCCGTGTGCCCCCAGGGAGGCTGCGGCAGGCGGGGGGAGGACCAGAGTTCCCCGTCCTGAAGGGTCCTTGCTGACAGTCATGGGGGAGGGTGCCCCATGGAATTTAGGACAGTAAGGGACCCTGTGGGGGCCGAGAGCGGGGGCTGTGCGCACGGTTAGACCGGTACCTGATTCGTCCGTGCTGGGGGTTGTATGAAGTCCACAAAGGAGAGCCGTGGGGAAAACTCGCATTTTTAGGTGGTTGTGGTTTTTCAGATGTGCATTTCAGGTCTGTTCCCCCGGCTGTATTTACGAGGCCGCTTCCTTATTCTTCTCCCTGTTGTGTCTTTTCGTTTATCACAAGCTCTAAAGTCCTTGGCTGGTCAAGCACTTTGTCAAAGTGTATGTACCTTCTCCAGATGAGGATGCTGACTCGAGTAAAATCAGGTCCCACCGCACAGCCAGTGCACTCTTCCTGTGTAAGTGGACGGGCCGGAGCCACTGGCTTCTGCAGACTGTGGGGTTTCTCCTTGCAGAAAACGTGGATGCGTATGAGCCCGCCTGCAAGTCCCCTGCGTGTGGAGCTGCCGGTTAATGGTGCAGAGGACATGGGACAAAGCTGGGTATGGAGAGCCCCAAAGCAACTATCACAGATTCTGTGGGGCATGCCCTCTGCACGAAGCAGCAAATAAACACTATTTTAATTGTCCACCAATATCTGACATTTTGAAGTCCCTCAGAGAGAGTCTGTAACCGTGTCCGTAATCAGATGACGGTACAACTCTTCACGAGCAGTCCAGCCCTCTCATGGGAAGGTCAGCCTTGCCGCCAGGCCGGCCGGCTGGAGACCGTGTGCACGAACACTGTCCCCAGTGTGTCCACGGGCTCTCAGAAATTGCCTTAGGCGATTTGGGGCATGACCTGTGCAGGTTACAGACCTGAGAACTTTGGTAGAACCTAAGAGACCATCTTGCCTGTGCCAAAACATACTTTTTACGATGGTACAACGGAAACCAAGCAGATCTGCAGGTCAGTGAGCTGGAAGGTGGAGGAAAAGCCAGGAGAGGGAGACTTGCCCCATGGGCTCCAGGGCGCTAGTCTCATCAAACCCAGACGAGCTGCCCACTGCATCTGGCAGTCTGACCCAGGTCACAGGATTATTTCCTGTGAAGTCGTCAACAAATTAGAATTCCTTCAATGGCCCACTTCTCCTAAAAAGCATCAGCAAGCAGTAGAAATACATGTTAATGCTATATGGAGCACATTAGCTGCCGGAAAGCAATGGGGACCGTAGACGGGAGACGTTACTGCGGTCAGGACAGAGGCAAACGGTGCAGGCCAGGGGCATGTGCAGGGGAGGACAGAACAGGCCGTTCCCTGTGTGCAGGGATACCCAACAGCGCACTCACAGCCCTGTCGGGCCTCGGAAAGTCTGTGAGTGGTGCTCATCTATGACATGGTCTCAAACCGAATGAGTCACTGGGGACAATTCAAAGTCCCTAAGAAAAAGTCTCCTTTTTCCGAAACTTGTTCCATATGAGCAAATTATGTCGATCTGACCAAGTATGAATGGGGAGGTCCCGGTCACTGTGATTCAGTTTAGATCTGAGAGCTGGGTCCACGATTTGGTGGCTTCGCCCAAGCATCTGCCTTCTGGAGGTTGCTCTAAGTACCACCTATGATGACATCCTGTAACGCGCTGTGTCAAGGTCAGGTGTGAGGGATGCCCCAGCCCGTGGTGAAGAGGTTACAGGCTGTGGGACATGGCACACACCACGTAAGCACTCCACACGCGAGTTTCCCCTGGGAACCGGATTGTGGCGTGTCCTCCGTGGGGCAGTGGTGCTGACTCCACGGCCCGGGGCTAGAAGATGCTTCCAACACAGACGACATATAAAAAAGCAGTCCGTAAAGGGTCCTCCCTTTGCTTCCGAGATATTGACAGCACTATTATTAGATCTTGCAGGACATTGTAACAATAGGTTTGTCTTCTGCATAGGCATGTAAAATAGAAAGACAGCTCAAATAGCATCCAACGTGGGCTGTGTGACTCAGTGGCCCCAGGAGGCCACAATTTCCAGACTGCAGATCAGTACAGACCCCGTCTTGGGCACACACTTATTTTCTAAGTTAATAGATGAGGGAGGGAGGATGCAGCTGTGATTCTAAGCATACTGTGCATATTTTATAAAACGAAGGAAGTAGCATGAGAAAAAGCCAAACAAATATTTCCTAGAAACAAGTGTTTTTAAAATGCACTCTTGCCCGGTTCCTAGCTAGCGTGTCCCTGGGCTGGTCCGAATGGCTGGAGGAGCCGTCTGGAAACGCAGCGCCAGGCACTCCCCACCCCACACTGGGAGCGTCCAGTTGAAGAAAGATGCTTTGTGTCTGGTTTGGTGAGAAAGGGTTAGAGATGAATGCTCCTCTGAAGAGGGTGCCACTGAGAAAGAGGGGTTACTTCAGGGAGCAAAGAGGAGAGTGCAGGGCAGGACTGGCCTGAACCTCGTATAATCATCCACACGAGCTCAGAAGGCCAGAGAAATGTCACACTTTCCTAAAAAAAAAAAAAAAAAAAAAAAGAAAAAAAAAAAAAAAAAAAAAAAGAAAGAAAGAAAGAAAGGAAGAAAGAAAGAAAAGAAAAGAAAAGAAAAGAAAAGAAAGAAAGAAAAGGGGGAGCAGAAGCTTTTTAAAACCGTAAAAAAGTATTTGTTTCTAAGCTTTCTGCTAACAAGGCTGTATGTCTTTAAACCCTAATCTTGTTGGATTTCCCTCAATTATTCCTCTTAGAGAAGACGTGTACATATGCACTTAGAATTCCCTGCATCAGCTGAATGGTATTTCAGGATCATAAATTAGGCCTTCCAGCTCTGACGCACCCTCGCTACATAAAATGGAATGTCTTGCCCTGTTTTCGCGTGGGGCCACCACCAAAAGGAAGGCATGCCGTCTCACCACCTCTCCTGCAAAGTTTCTGCAGAGACCTCTAAAACCTGCTCTCTTCCCAATGTTTCTGAAAAAGGCATCGAAATGAAAAAACCTCGAACTATTCATTTATCTTGGCGAGGGTCTCTACGGTAATATATTTTCTAATTATGCCTCAAAAGGAACACGAAGCTGTAATAAATAACGTTAGCAGTGACCACGGAGATCGCGGGCGTGCTAATGGTAGTGGGTGTGTGGGTTTCTCCTCCCAAACTCGCGGGACTTCCCCGTTCCTGGTCCTGCGTGGAGGCTCGACATGCAAACCCCAGAGGGTGGGGGGGGCAGCTCCTGGGGGCTAGGAGCCCAGACAGCGGCGGGACAAGCAGCCACACCTGCACACATCTGTAGCATCCACAGGAGCCCACAGCACTTCAAAGTATACGACATGGGCCTCCCCCACACATTACAACAAAGAAGAGGGAAGGTGGGGGGTGCCTGGAGAGAGTGAGCCAGCAGACAGCAGAGAATTTAGAAATGGACAGAACTGTTCACAGTGAGAAGGGGTTGATGACATCCAGGGCCTTCAATTCCAGATTCCAGAGTGCCGCTCCCTGCAGGACTGGGAGATTCGGGGTTCTCTGCCTGCCCGTGGGCTCAAAAGCAGGGTTTCATGGACCCCACTTCCAGCAGTGGGAGCCCACCAGGCTTCAAACCCAGTGCCCCTACCACCGGTCTCAAAGGCAAGCCCCTCTCCCAACATTAATCAGCCTCCAAAATCATTGGGGGCTTTTCTTTAAATGTCTATTTTCTCTCTTCTTACTCAGTAAGAGTAATATTCAGTTTCTGGACACGGATGATGTGCAAGCATGCACAGGAAACACCGGAGCCACGTGAAGTCCCTAAGGGTCCGCCCCGTCTCGGCACATGCGGAGGGCTGGAGGCTCCGTCCACGCAGGACTTGGTGATGAAGCCCAAAGGGCTCAAGTGCAGCAGGGATAGGGACCGGTTTGGGTTAGCCTGGTACGGAGAACCCATAATTCGCAGAGAATTTAGGCCCTGTCGATAAATTTGGAACTATTCTAATGGAAATCCCTTACAAGCTTCAAGCTAGCCTGGGCAAACCCTCACTCGGTCTTTCCAAGTCAGCATAAATACCACTTCCACTGGGGACTCTCCCGACCTCCCTGCACAAGGCTGGCGCCGGGGCCGTCTGTCCCCACGGTGTCCTTCCTGATGCTTCTCACGGTTGTAACTGTGTGTCCATCATCTGTCGTTCCTGCTAGAAGGTGGGCTCCCCAGAAGCAAGGACGGAGTCAATCGGCTTGAGTGGTTGCCTTTGACTAACTAGTGGATGAAGGAGAACAAGGAGTTGGGGCACCGATGTTTCAGGCAGAAGGAGAGATCATGGGTGTTGGTGTGGGGGCATTACAATGGATGGTGTGGAGGAGAGGGAGCGCCAGCAGCGGGACGTGGCTGCGATGGAGAGGGGACGACAGGGGGCCCAAGGCAGGCAGGGTCAGGTTATGGTCCCACAAAGAGCTGGATCAGAAATCACAGAGTCTTGGCTAGGTCTTTCCACTGGTGAAGCGGACGTGCACACAAGTCCCTAGTGTGAGTTTTAGTCTTGTTTGAAAACATCCTTGTACCAGGTTGGGAAGCTGCTGTGATCCGACTTGGTCTTCAGGTATGTGCTATCTTCCTAATTCAGGAACTCAGGGGTGAGGCTTTTACCTGGAGCGTGACTACACGGGTGTCTTCTACCATCCGCTGCCACCCACTGGTGTTGACAGGGGTGGTGAGAGTTCCAGTGGACAAGCTCTCTCTGGGGTCTGCAGACCTGCGTGCATCTCCTACCCCGAGTGCATCTAATTCCTCAGCCCGGGCGTCCTCAAGCTCTCTCTGCTGCTTCAGCCCTGCCTGAGACGTTAGAACCAACCCAGGGAGCTGAGCCACAAGCAGACGTAGGGAAGCAACGGCAGCTGACACCAAGTCAGTCCTCTACTGCCCACCCCTCCCTTGGCCCTTGCAGGCATCCAGCCAGCTCTCTTTTCTGGAGCATATTTCCCACATGTTGAGATTTTTGCCAAAAATCTGTTTCCTGTACATCCAGTAACCACGTGAAGATCCTACCTGACCAGTAACTGGAATCCCACATCCTGCCTCCATCTTTCACACGTGTGTTTGCCTAGACATTTAATGCACTTTTTAAAGAGGCTGTGAAAATTAGCACGACAGAGTCGCACTTGAAGAAACTCTAGGCATCAGTCTCCTGTCACACGCTTAAACATGAACAAAGCAAAATGAAAATCCCAGACCTCAAAAGAGAGAAGTTGGATGCCACTGCCACCTACCACTTTATCCCAAAAGTCATTTAAAAGGCTCCTTGCCCTTTCTAAAAGTGTGAGACCATTCAGCGTGGGGAGCTCTGTGCAGCTCTTCTCGTGCAGGCAAGAAAAATTGCATGCACCGAGGCGTTGTCATTGACTGTCCGCTTGGGGCCGGTGCCAGGCAGGACAAGACAAAGCTCTCGTGACGGCAGTTGGAGCAGCCTCACATTTCTCTGTCACCGCCTATGATAACCTGTGTCACTGCCGGTGTGTGCTCATTTTGCTTTTTCAAGGAAAAGCCTGAGCCCTGTGCTACCTTCCCTCTGCCCCCCCCACCCGAGTCTCGATAGCCAAGCGAGGTGATAGATGTAGGCAGCTAAAAATAGTTTGTTTTGCATGTAACATACAAGCAAGTGAATAATTTTCTTCTGTAAGCAGGATGCCTGGGGACAGGGAGAGCTTGGTGGCAGTGGCAGCCAGGGGACGTTGATGGAGTGCTGCTCCTAGCGCAGTAAATCAGCAGTGGCGTAGCTTGGCATGCTCGCAAATGCTGCTGCAGCCTGCAGAAAGAAAAATCAGAGCCCTGGAGAAATACTTCCTGAATTTAAAAATTGTGCTTGAGCTCTTTGTGGTTGACGCAGAGAGTTTGATCATTTATCCTCGGCCTGTGTAAGCGGCATCGTGAGAGCCTGGCTCCCTGCACTAGCTGTTTCTCTCCTACCTTCGAGGCAACCCGGAGCACTGGCGTCTCCTGAGCCAAGGGGAGCTGGGCGTAATGAAGCCTTTGCATCCTCAACGCTCGGGGGGAGGGCACCTTCCAGACCGACAGCAAGTTTCAGGCACCTCCTCCCTGCCGCTGCCTGGCTCCCAGTGCTTCTCAGAATTGGGCTTGGCCATGCATGAGGTGGGGTCTCTGCAGAGCTGGGCAGAGCGCCTCTCAGCAAACCCGTGGGACAGGAAAGGGCTGGCGGCCGGGTGAGCTGTCCGTGGTGCTGACGCTGGTGGTGGCAGCCCCTGGGGGTGCCCCTCTTCCCTGTCCCCCTCTGCCTCACTCACATGTTCCTTCCCCTCCTGAGAGGCGCAATCACTGTGTTTTGGGAATAAAATCACGACATGATCCATGAACCCCCCCTCCCGGTGACCCTGTTCTCTGGTCCGGGAGAATCTAAGGGATTCAACACGAGATGGTTGTAGTGTTGACACAGAGTAAGGGCAAGGAGGAAGGGTCACTAAGCTTCAACTTCCAGGTAGCTAAGTTTATAGCTGCAAAGACTTGATCTCGAAATCTCCACAGAAGGGAGATTTCCATACCTCCCCTCTAAAATCATTAAGGTGCCACATGCAGGACTGTGTCTCTACTTCGTGCTGTGTATTAGGACATGTTTTTCTTTAGGTGTCACACATTAGGTAAAGCAGACATGTTAGAGTTTAGGGGAGCTGAGTTTTAAATTCCAGCTCCCTGGCCTGAGTATGCAGACAGCTCAGTTTCCCCATCTGTCAAGTGGGGAAGAGTTCCTATATCCTTGTTAATTTAGAGGATTGCCTGAGATAATTGGGCTTGCACACAGTGGAGATCAGTTAATGCTGAGTTGTTGTTGACTGAATAAGTGAAGGACCAAGCAGGTTGGCATTTTCCTAGATTTAGAGAAAGCCTAACCTCCTGGAATTTCCCCCAGAGTGGTCCTGTGGCTCCCGACCAAGGGACTGGGGGTGTGCATGTTCATGGGCGATGCTCTTGAGGTAATCTGATATTCTGAAAAGTCCAAGGTAGATTGTATTTATTGGTGGTAGACCCACTCTAATAGATGTGTTTTCCCTTGTTTTTGTTTACTTTATATAAATTATATCAATACAGTGTTTTTATTCTGATCCAGTGATCTGATTGGTAGTAATTTATGATCTGAGAAATGAAAACTGGGGCTTGTTTAATTATAATTAAATAAATACTTTAAAAGATTTGCCAAAACGTGCATGTGGATGGTTTTTACCAGAGCTTAACTCACCCCACACAGACATGGAAACTGGGAAGGCCTGCATTACTTCTCTAGGGCCAAGTTCACTGGTTTCAAGAATATTCACAGTTAACAGTTAGGAGTTGATTGTTCATGTAACAAGTAACTGTTCAGCGCCTGCCATGTACCAAGCATCACTATGAGTGCTTTTGAAAGATTATGGACAAAGTCAATGTCCTTTGTGAGTTTATGATCTCATGCAAGTCCTGATTTCGATTTCTGAGCTTCAGGGCCAAATTATCAAAAAAAGATGTCATTAATGACACAAAAATGGGGAATAAGACTTTCTGGTCTAAAAAAAAAAAAATCAAGAACAAACCATGATAAACGTTAAATCTCTCTGTACTGAGGTGAAGTGTATAATATGTAACCATTCGAAGCAGATTTTTAAAACATTTACAGCATCTTAGCAGGCTGCTGGGGGAAGGAGAAAGAGGCAGGATCCTTGGCTGCTTAATTAGCAGGAGCTCAGAAGCATCTGGGGCCAAAGTTCTCCATGGCAGTGCTTTCAAAATAAAGATGTGAGGAACATCAAGGAACTGCCCTGTCTGAGCAAACACCTCCCAAGAGCTAATAACATGGAGCTCAGCTTGCTCTTTTAACTGTGATTTTCCGTGTAAAACCCAATAGCTCCTATGTTCTAGAAAGAATTGCAGGCCTTTCCTTCCTTTAAAAAAACACACTGTGGCTTAAACAGCACTCTGCAGTTTTAAGCACTCACGTCGAGTTGTCCGCACCATTAGTTTCTAGGGCATTGCAATAAGCAATGAACTCTGCTACTCCAGGTTTGCAGTGGAGGCTAGATATGAGCAAGCATATTTTGTAGTGTTGCTTTGATTGAAACGTACTGGCTTTTATAACTGTTTTGGAGATAGCTCACTCCTTGCCAATGCCAGATATAGATTTAGGCACCCAGAGATTTATTTTATTGAATTATTCTATATCAGGTGCCAAATAACAGAATGAGTACCAACATTGGTAAGTCACTGCATCCACATTAACCATGGGTACTTTTCTTGTTGAATAGGTGTTTGTGATTTATTAAAGTTTTTCTGAATTTAGCTGATTCTCACCTTTCAGTAAAAACATCTCAGTGTGAGGATAGAAACAATTTTGTTTTTCACTTAGAAGCTAAACTCCTTCTGCGTTCATAGCATCCATCAACTTTAGCTAGGAATAAATTTTAGGATCTTGCTATTTTTATCAGGTGAGGATAAATGGCAGATTTTGCCTATTGGCATGAGCTGTTTACCACACTGCCTCATTTAGAAATCCCTTCTTATGTTCTTCACTTTCTGCTCAACTGTATTATCTACCGTTAGTCTCCTTTCAAAAAGTATGTTTCTCACTAATGTATTTTTCAACTGACATACAAAGGCAGAGAATGTGTCTTGTTACCGTTCACTGGTGTTTCAGAGGACCTCCCATAAAAGTACGTGTTGATAGCATGCACGTGTGCAACGATACATACTACATATTCTGTACACAGCTGAAGGACAGGGGAGTGTCCAGCCAACAACGGTCTCGCTGTAGCTTGGCCCTTTACCTGTGATATTTAGTATACAACAACCACGGTTCTTGCGGTTTCTCCCTCAATTTCGTTTTCTTCGAGATTCATGTCAAAATGATAAGGGGCCACCTGAGCCTCTTAGCCTTGAGGGACTGCAGGGTCCAACGTCTGCCTCTCACCTTTACCAAAAGGCAGAGGGTCGCGTTTTGGCTCACTTGGCATCCTTCACCAGTCTCCTTTCAACCTCACTAGTGATTATCACACTAAAGGGGAAAAGTAATACCCCCACATCCAGCATGTCCCCCTTAAAAACTGAGCCCTTAGGAGAGAGTTTAAATTTAATTAAATTTAATCCTGTCCATCTGAGGAGTTAGACCATGACTATCAAACAAAATTCAAGACAGTTAATCTGAATTTCTGCAGAAGAACAGTTTCCAACAAACTGCCTTCGGACAGAATGGGTTTCCTTAGGAGATACAGGAAAGGTACCTTGGGGCAGCGAGTTCCCCATCACTGGAGGTGTGTAAGCATAGCTAAAGCCCCCCTGAGCCAATGGCATCCGAGCATGTGTGAAGAGTGGGGTGAGATGTTCTTCTGACCCTGCCGAACCTGGCACCTTGTGGGGTCTGAGGTTTCACTATGAAAGAGACGTATGGAAGGTCATTGGGTTCCAAGGGCAAGTCTGAGGATTCAACCCTGCTCCTGGGGCTCCTAATGTTTTATAATCTGGAGCATGGCAGAAGTCAGGTGTGGTACCCAGAGCTTTCTTTTTGCAATCTAGAGTGAATATTTCCTCACCTTGGTGATCACTGATCATTGATGAGAAATATTTAGTCCAGGGGCCAAATGGCTCAGGAAGGCAAAGAGGGAGGAAAAAGTACCTGAGAAACAGGGTGGCTCAGACCAAAGCTTGTGGCGTGTCCCAGGACCCCCTGCAGCTGTGGGGGTGTTTTCTCCAGCCGCCAGCATCCACAGTCTGAGCTGTCCCAGACAGGGAACGGCATGGCGGGGCAGAGGGAGGGAAGACCACCATGTCCACGGGGGCCATGGCTCCTCCCATTCTTCTAGGACTTTCTGACTATTGGATGTACTTTTAATATTGTTGCTACCCTAGCTGCAAAAAAAAAACACAAAAAAAATAAAAAACCTTGGCTGTAATGAAGGATAATTGTCCCAATAGTCCAAAACACGGGAGTTCACAGAGACTCACAGAGACTGCTCCTTCCCAGCTGGCAAACCGTGTGACCGTGGGCAAGTCAGTGTAGTTTCTTGGTTTAAAAAAAAAAAAGGCACATTATTACCTGAAGGTGGATACGGGAATAAGAAACACCAGAACCCAGGGGGATGGCATTAAGCACAGAGAAGATGCTTAGCTGCCGACATCTGTGCCTTTCTCTTGGCTTTGTGCCGCTCTGATTGCTTTGTCCTGTAGACACAGGGCCAACAATGGAGCAGTGCTACTGCATCTGGCAGCTTCCAGGAGAACAGGCTAGACCGGAGCCGCTGCTCATTGGATGCCTGACCTCGGAAAAACACTTGATCCAAGGTCTCGGTTCCTGACCTGGGAAATGAGGGTGGTAAAATGATCGGCTGCCTCCAAGCATCTGGGGCATAAAGAACGATCTTCATCCCATAGTCAACGCCTGAGAAATGTTAGCTCAAAATATAATTCCTTCACTATAATTGGCCTGGAAAAAAAATACTGATGAAGGTAGAACAGTAGACTGAGCTTTATAAGGTCTCAATTGAGTAAAACTGTTTAAGAAAGCATGCCTTTAGCAATATTCATTATAGCTTTTATAAATGTCATTTTTATATTAATGCTAAAAGATTTATTTGACACCAAGTTGCTCAAATATATGTACTTTTGGCATTTAAATTAACTTCTTGTCCCAAACTCTAAATGGGGAAATATGTCACCTTTTCTCAAACAATCAAGGTTCATTGTTAATTCAAAAGTTAATGACATTTCAAGGCTATTTCCATATATTGAAGTGTTATATCTACATCTGTCGCCCGTCTCTCCTGGAATGATTAAAAGTTGCCTCATTTATATTGGGTGTTGAACTTGACAGGGTAATTCAAGAAATACCATGGCAGCCACTGGAAGTTGGAAAGGAAAATTTTCATTGTTGCAAAGTTCCCTCCAGGCTCAGAACAACCTCCCTCCTTGTTGCAAAGTTTCCTCTAGGTCAACAACAACCTCCAGGGTCACCAAAGACCCATTCTGTCCCCAAAATTCAAAGGCTTTGTCTGCTGGTGGAAGGAGTTCTAACTATCCCTTCTCATCCTGTTCATCCTGCAAAAATATTTGCTGGTTTTCTTTCAAAACCAGACACATAAATTTGCCATTTTAATTTCTATCTTTCCATCTGGCGTCTGTGATCCAAATTATCCTCAGAGAAGTAGCAAAAGTGCGTGAGGAGGCATCCTGGAGTGGTAGGCGGCTTGCTCTGCTTGAACAATCAGAGGTCCTCTGAGGGGCTGGCTTAGTAAGAAGGCAAGTTACTGAGAGAAATTATTAACACAACATCATAGGAAAATCAGGATGACACCAGATTTAGATGACACCCACGTCCTCGGGGTAGGATACCGGTCGTATTGGAAGACTGGACTGACAGAGGACATGAGGTTACCTCATGGAATGTTTTCCCTACATTCTGCCATGGACTGCTTCACTTTTTAGTATCGTGGGGAAAAAATGAGTTTGTTCATGTAAAAGTATTTAAAAACCTTAAAACTCTACACGGAATGTAATTACTTGAGAAAAACTCTTCACCATCTACTGAAGAAAAGCATGTTGGCTTTTCAAGAGTGTAGCGGGGTCCATCAGCCCGGCACCTTCCCCGGGCCATCCAGATGGAGGAAGCTCTGGGTGATCACAGCTCTGATCGCGGAAAGATGTACCTTTAAAGAATGACACCTGTCACGAGCATCACGCGTAGAGGGACAGGGCGTGAAATTTCTACTCTTTCCTGCCCCCAGAAACAGCAAGATACAGAATCAAAAGGGTGCCCTGGAAACAGGGTATACACCACCCCGGGCAGTGTCTGCTGTGATCCGTAGCACAGTCCCTTGTAAGAGCATCTGCATATTTCGGGGTGAAATGGCTTCCTCAGCAACGCCTGCTCCGCTCAGTCACGTCAGAGATTTCAACCATGACCTTTCAATGCCGAGAGAGCGTTAAACCCTAATGACAGTGTTCGGAAAAAGAGGCCTGTGCCTTTAAGGCCCAAAAGTTAAACAAACGTAACCAAAACTTGTTGGCCGGAAATTATGTGTGTGTGTGTATATATATATATATATATATATATTCGCCTTGAGTAAGTTCAGATATCCCCTCCTCAGAGTTTGCTGACAGGCACAATGGTGACACGGTCCCACCCGCTGCCTCTGGCAAGTCCTGGCGGGTGGGCTTCCCTGTGACCCGTGCCTACTGCTCTTTCTCATTTTCCCATTAGCCTCCCCGCAGCTCCCCCGGTGGCTCCACCTGATCCCCAGCTCCCGATGAGCTATGTCTCATCTTACGTAGGCTGCAAAGCCACTACCTAAAACAAAATCACACTTGAGAAGGAGCGGCGGGGCTCCAGATGCGCCCCTCAGAGCCCCCTGGGGAAAGGGCGCGAGTTCCCACGCCTGAGCCTCCTAGCGGCGATTTGTACACATCTCCGCGGCCTTTATTCATCCCCACCAAGGTCGGGTTTCCTCACAACGCTCCGGATAGCTTGTTTGCTCACTAAGAGGCCTCCGGGTAAGTGGAGTGGTGCTTTGATATCAACACCAAGGACCGTCCAGAGATGAAAACGGAGAGAGGTTCAGAGAGGAGCCAAAGCCTGTTCGGAGGGAAACTCAGGGAATATGAAAGCAACCAGAATCCCCCCACGAGAAATGCAGAGAAATGGCAAGTAGCCTGGTGGTGATTTTTAATTCTGTGAGGGAAACATGACCAGCTGTCTCTGCTCCGGGAGGAAACAGACTTGCAGGGTGCAGGAGGGCTTTGAATTCCGTGTGAGGCTTGCAGGGGAGAGACACTGCCTGTTGCAGGAATGGGTCTCAGCGGACAGTGTGTGCAGGCTTTTCTTTGGAAATTTTAGAGGTGGAGATGTCTGAGTGGGACGACCTTTAGGTTGGTTCTCTCCAAGGGCAAATCTGACGTAAGGGCTTTTTGGGGAAGCACGGGGAACATGATCTATGGGCTCCTCCCTGTCTCAGACAGAGGTCCCTCAGATGGTTTATAAGCCGTACGTCAGGTGCACCTGCCAAGCACCAGGTACCGCCTGTTCCCACAGGCCCTGCACCTGCCGAGCTCGCTACTCCATCCCCAGCACTTTGCAGACAGACGGGTTCCAAAATCTTGTTACTGAATGAATCCACGTAGGAACATTTCACCCTGGGAAGCGGTTTAAATAATGAATGGAGATGATGTGTCTCCGAATAACCTATTAAAATTTTGTATATTCTTAAACCTTAGCAACCATGGGTGATATAACTCGAAGGTGTTAGCATAAGATAAATGCAAAACTGTAAAGATGCCATAAACCTTTCCAGCGTACATCCTGATCGTTCAGTTCTACAGATACACGTATTTTAGTTAATATGTGTCGGATCCTGGAGGAATGTTTAAGTTTATACCCACCTTCCAGGGTTTCCACGAAAATTGGCTTCTATAAATACAGATTGGTTTGCTTAACTGCATCCAGCTGTGGCAGTGAATTGACTAGAATGAACACAAACGAGAAAAATTAAGAAGTGTTTGTTTTGGAGAGTAACTACTGGTTTTTATGAAAAGCTTATTAGAGCCAGTTAAAGCTGGATTATTAATGAATATTTGCACACTTATATTGCTTTCAGTTAGCCAGTATTGGCTATTCCAGTAATGAGATGAATTCAATTAAAACACTTTTATTACATGTGCATACACCTCTTTAAAGCATGTCAACTAGGAAAATCGTGTGGAGATTGTGTTCTTCTGAAGCTCTTGAAGCAATCTGAAATATTGTGATAAACATAAATTCAGTGCAAAAATGTTGCTGAGTGTATGTCCAATACTTGGCAGAACCACCTTCAACCCCCATCTACAACTGGAGTAATTATAACCTGCAAACCTCAGAAGGCAGGAAGGCCCTCCTGGACGGGAGGGGTGGACCACACGGAAGAATGTTGCTGGTTTGGGACCAGCAGGCTGTCCACTCACTGTGGAGGGTCGTTGGTGGGTCCTTCTCCTAGAACCGACAGGGTTGAGAATCATCAGACCTTCGAGATCACTTTTGTTACCTGCCTAAATTGGACTGGGCACATAGAGAATTTCAGAAGAGTGTCCCTTTTGTTGCTTTTCCTTTACCAGACATCTCAGATGGGCTGTGTCTGTGCCCTGATTTCAAAATATAACATGCTGAAGTCGAATTCTGCTGAAATTTGGGTTGAAATTTAAGCTGGTCTGTTGAGGGCCGTCATGGGTCACTTGGAATCTGATTGTGGAGCAGGCACGGCCCCATGTGTGTCCACACACAGCAGGTGCTAAGGAGGAGGAGGCGCACTCGGGGGACCATGCTTGATGGTGACGCGGGACAGGGAGGGAGGACAGAGCAGGCACCCCCAAGTGGATGCCTGACGTGGCGGGCCCCACTGTGGCCCAGGAAGTGCAGAGCCTCACGGCCACCGCGTGCCCACTCAGGGGGGTAGAGGAAGCACACAGACCACAGGGAGGGGTGAGGTCTTGCTTACGCCATGCTAGCAAGAAGCCCCGTCAGAACTGCACCCAGAAACCCCCTGTAAACGGATGCTGTGACCCCAAGGATGCTCCTGCTGGCTTTAGATCACGATTTTGGTGGAAGAGCCATGGGCACCCAGAGGCGTGCCGGCTCGAGTTGGCTGTGCTGGACCGCAATCCCAGGGCCGTCACTGCGCCTCCCAGGACAGCCAGGCTACCCGAGCCGTCAGGACGGCAGGAAGGCTGGTCTATCCTCTGTGCCAGTCGAGAGGGGCCAGTGACGGGGCTTCCCGTGGAAGCGTTTTGGAAATCACTCCAGACCACGGCGGGTAAGACGGCTGCCAGGCTACCCTGGGAGGGGCCTCACGTGGCAGCTGGTTCTTGTAACAGCTGCTCCGGCAGGTGTCTGGTCCTTGAAAAGCCACCCAGGCAGTTCTGTAGGTGAGCAGGAGGGGTCTCTGTACAGGTGCCCTGGAGAGGTCTCAGAGGGTTCACGGTCAGGCCTGGACTTCTGCGACTCAGCCCCCCAACCTCTGCGTAGGACCAGTCATGTGGGCACGTGCAAGGTTGGAGTCCGTGTGTGTGTGTGTGTGTGTGTGTGAGCACGTGTGTGCCCGAGTGTGCATGAGTTTCAAGTGTGCACGCGATTGGAAAGCTCTGGGTTGTGTTTCTTCGTGTTTAATGTAAGGATTAGTTTCTCATCCAGTTAGAGATTTCTTTACGGCCCTATTAGAAGCTTAGATATTTGCTAAAAGCAATTAAGTTTCTCAGATTTATAACTTTGAAAGCCAACAGCCTTTCATTAAAACGTCTTTCAGTCCTGCCACTGCAGAAATTCACAGGCACGGTTCTGTGGGACGACTCGCGTGGCCAGCCCCACCCCCGAGACCTGTGCAGCAACAATTTTGGTAGCAATTTCAGAGCAGAGAATAATTGTTATTTAAAAGTGCTGTGACACAAAATGACTTCCAAAATAACTATAATAATCTGATAAAATTCTCACAGTTGCTTTCACAAATCACCACGTACATGTCACATTCTGCTTCGTAAGGGTGCACAGGTGGAGTCCTGTTCTCCTAGATGCAGCGGCCAGAGGGGCATGGAGAATATTTACTGTGGATAGCCTCGTGTTGTGTTACACTCTATTGAAAGTCACCATGAAAAAGACAAAACGTCACCAGACTTGTCTGTCTCCATCTGTCTATGTGCCTATCCCCCCGCCCATCCTTCCTGCCCGGTGTTGTAGACACTCCACGGCCTGGCACGAGGCTCCCCGTGAAAGCACGTGGTAAATCAGGCACATCCAGGACCACTGCCTACATTCACAGCCTCGGCTCACCACACAAAGCACTTCCTCCACCCACAGCTCAGAGTTCTGTCCACATATAAGACCCAAATAGCTGAGCCAGGGTAAAGGCCAAGGTCCCTTCCTCTGTTCTGAAGTGTGAAGGACCCACTTCCCGGCACTGAGAGTTTACCGTAAGCACTGCAGAGTGTGCGACCCTGTGCTACTGCTCTTCCCAGGACGCGCCCGGACACGAAGGTGAGCGACCCCACCTGCCAAGCCGTGCGCCCGCTCCCCAGCCCCTCCGTGTGTTCTGTCTCCCTCTCCAGAGCCTTCCTCACCGTGTGCCCCCACCCTCACTGGAATGGGAGTCGCACCCACCTAATTCATCGCCCTGGAGCACTCCGTGCCCAGAGCAGGCCCGCCGTGAATATCTGTGAAATGCGTGAGGAACTAAGTATCGCCTATTCCTGGACTGGAACGTGTGAAGCCCAACTACCTAGTGATGGGTCATCTCTTGTACGTGAGCTGTAGGACTCGGCCAGCAGCGTGCAGTGGCTGTGGAGGTCTGACGCAAGGCCCACAGCCCCTCTGTCCTCACCCCGGTGTCGCCCTTACACCCACTCTCTCTGTGGAATTTATTTTACCGTCGTGCTCTTCCTGCGGTAGATAGCCACTGAGCGCCATGGGTGAGGCTGTGGTGCTACCCCCGTGGGATCGCAGAGCAGCCTCTGGAAAGCAGCCCCTCCGTTTGCCCTCCGGGGTCGCTAGCAAGCGGGGGACACAACCTGGGAGCGCCTCCCAACCCCTCCCCTCCTGGAGTCACTGGAAAGAACTTGCGTTGTGCCATCTTGTGTGTCCCAGATCGCAAGCCCAGAGGGGTTTGGAGAAGAGAGGCGACCCTCTGGGACGGAAAAGCTAGGGGGAGCCGTACAAAGGGGGACGGGCGGAGCTGGGCCTTGGAAGGGACGGACAAGCGTGGAGAGAACACAGCTGGAAATACGTGGCTGCCTATGGCTACTCGTGGGAGGAGCCGGGACCTGATGAGGCCGGCTGGAGGGACAGAGGAAGTAAAGGTAGAGAAGATGCGTCAGAACCCACTGCGGGGGCGCCAGGGTGGCACAGCCGGGCGAGTGTCCGACTCTTGATTTCAGCTCAGGTCGTGATCTCAGGGTCGTGGGATCGAGCCCTGCATCGGGCTCCTCGCTCAGCGTGGAGTCTGCTTAAGACTCTCTCTGCCCATCCCCCTGCACGCTCTCTCTCTCTAAAATAAATAAAATCTTTTTTAAAAAATCCTTTAGAACCCACTGTGGACACCAGAACAACACGATGGTTCTAAACAAACCCCATTATAAGGAATAAGCCCACAACTCTTTTAGGAAAGCTTTTCAGTGTAAAAGGCCACGGGAAGAACTCCAGAGTGGAGGTAGCACTGTGTCACAGGCCCAGGCACGGCGTGGACCCCGGGGAGGTTATCGAGTCGGAGTCTTTATGTGACTTGAGAGAGACGACAAAGATCTAAAAACAAAACTTGCTGTAAAAAGGAGCATGCTACCCTTGGACCGCACGTCACTTAGGGATGCTGAGAAGAAAGCGCTCATGGAGAGCTTGTGCGGGGTCGGATGTGTTTCCTCATGAAGGAACTTCCCCATTTCAAGGATGGCGGCCTCCATCTGGCTCATGGCGGAGCCTGGAGAACATAAAAATTCTGCACTTTTCTGCCGTACTCTGTCCTCACCCCGGTCTCCAAGGCCCTCATTAAATGAAGCAAAATTCTGGCAGCTTGCCCGGCGCTGCCATGAACCAGAGAAGGAGGCACTCCTGTGGAAGGGAAGCCCCAGCCCCCAGGAACACCAGTGACGCCCCTGGAAACCAGCACAAAGGCTCCGGGGCAGCCTCGGCCCTCAGGGCGCACCAGTGTCCAGCAGGAGCAGGCTTGAAGGGAGTCTGATCTGCACATTATTGGCAGAAGAGAAGTAGACTTGCCAGTGAAGCCTTTCTGGCCCACGGCAGTCTGCGGAGGGGCTAGTTAACAACGTAAGGATCCCACTGAAGTCCCTCAGGATTCCAGCCCATTGCCCTGGGTCTGGTCACCTCCCCAGCTGTGGAGCGGTCCATCCCCGTTCGTGCTCAGAACACACTGGAACCCAGGGTGGCTGAGAGTCACCTCTGCCGTTCGGTGCCATGTTAGAAATCCATTTTTGTCAGCAATAGCCTGGGAAAAAAGCTGTAATTAAATTATTTTCCTGTTTTAAAATATCTGTTTGTCTTTCTCATGTAGAACAGTGGTTTATTAAATCCCTCCCCGTGCCCTCACTGCAGCAGAATTCCAAAATGTTTTGAAAACATTCCTTAGAGCCACACAACAATAATTAACAGCCTAGGAAGTGCTGAACAGCAAGCAGCTGATAATATCGCAGCCTAATGTCGGCAGAGCACAATTAATCATGGAACTACCCATCGCGCGGAGGATTTACGCTCAGTTATCATAACGCACTGATGAGGCCCCGCTGGTCCTTTACGATGTATGCGTTAAGTGCATCTTTCCCCCTACGCGCATCAAGAAGAGCAGGAGGAAGGCTGGGAACACAGCTTCCTGATATGTTCGCTCTTGCCCCTGCTCGCCAGCGCCCTCCGAGGATAGCCGCGTCCTGGGGGATCCACCGCGCCTCCTACCTTCCCAGGACACAACCACAGCAGGACCCCACCTGGCCGCAGGGGGATGCTGGACTCCTGGCCCTCCAGGGCCTGGAGTCCACAGGGAGAAGTCCCGAGCTGGCCCAGGAAGGGTCCATGCAGGATGGCAGGGTGGGCAGCCACATAGCGGGATTCCTCCTTTTCACGGCCACTCCCTCCTGTTCCACCTGCTCTCTGCTCCGTGGCACCCTACACGGTCTTCAAGCTTAGCGCCCCAGTGAGTTCCTAGCAAGTCTGATGTTTGGTCCTGGTCATTCTACAGAGTCCACAGAGCTTTACCGGAGCAAGTGAACGTACCCACCATACACAACTGATGAGATTCCAGCCTGTGACCAAGAAGCATCTGCATGTAAAGACAGCCAGCACCTCACGACCACTGGCCGGCACAACTCACTTTTTGTTTCTTTCAACACGCCATCGCTATGTATGAAAACCAGTATGGCAGTAAATCTGTGTCCTATCACGTGTAGTCCACACTGGTCGGTTCCAGACGCGTGCCTCTTCCTCATGTAGGTGACTCAGTAAACCCCAGCCTGGACTACTGCACCCCTGCAGGGGCCCACGGGGGGAGCATGGGGTGGGAGCAGGGAGGGGTGGGGACAGAGCTGGTGCAGGATGCCCGTGTTCTGGGTGAGCACAGTGTAGTGGAAGGGGACAGGTTTGTGTCCATCGCACATTAGAATCTGCTACAGACAGGGCACATGGCGCACATACTAGGGAACCACACAGTGTGATGAGGCCCCAACGGAAGTGAGCAGAGCGAGAGAGGAGCAGCAGGGGGAGGAGAGAAAGGTTGGGGAAGCCTGCCCATGCAGGGCATTTAGGCCACGGTGCAGGTCTCGGTATTTCCAACACGGTAGTAGAAGCCTCATTGAGAAGAAACGTGGTCAAAAAGACAGCTGGCTTCTACGAAGCTGCATTTCCACGGTCTTACCTCAGTTAATCCGTGAACTGGAGGACAGGTGGCTGGTGGGAAGGACAGAAGCCCCTGGTGGGCCAGGGCTCGACGGGACAGCAGCTGCAGAGCAGGTTAGCAGGGGAGACCTGCCCCCACCCCGAGCCTGCATCTTGTGAGACAGCCAGTGTCCTGACGCCTCCATCTCCTACAACAACTGAACCGAACCACTCCATCGGGAGTTTTAGAACCGAACCCTTGCCTGTGCGGCTGAACTTCTATACAACATTTTCTATGAAAAGGCTTGTGCTTTTATGCTTCAACAGAGGGTCTGCACAAAGCCTGAGATTTACGCTTAAAGTCCCAGTCGTTTTGCCAGACACGGGGCTGTGCCCTTTACCCTCCAGCACAGGGGAGACGGTGGTGAGACAGAACAGAAGTGAGGACAGAAAGGCGAGCAAGGGAAAGAGCCGGTAGAAGACAAGGCAATCTTGAGTGCACGGATCCGCCTTCCTCCTGAAATGGGGCCAGTGCCTCATGATCACCAGAGTCCTCTCATGTCTCAGCTTCTGTGACACAGTCTTCCAGGATTCGAATCTTCAGTCACTTTGGCTAGGAAAGCAGCCTCTGAATCAATAAATCAATCCAAAGCTCGTCGACCCCTTCTTGTGCACATCAAGCTATTAAAATGGATAGGCTCAGCCCAAGTCCTTGTGGAGCCAACAATCCACTGGAGGAGTGGACTGCAGGGCACGCCAAGTGTCCCTCGCACGTGTGCCGAGCACATGCTCGGGAGGGCATGGGGGGACCCAGGCACCAGTGGGCAAAGAGGGGAGGCAGGCCACGACAGGGAGAGGAAGTCATTAGGAGGAGGCATGCCGCGGACTTCGATGAATGAGAACAGATAAGTCCGCAGAGCAGACGCTTGAAGCCCGTTAGCCGGGATGTGAGGTTGGGCCGGTTCAGAATACAGAGGCTACCTTGTGAATACGTTTAATTGGTCACAGCGAGGGAGGTCTGGCCACCCCACCCACCTTCCCTATGGCCCTAGCAGACCACGTAGGTTGTTCTTTCCTGTTAAGCCTAGGTCTGGCCACAAAATACCAGGAGCGATGGGCAGTTTTGAGTTGAAGTTGGTCGGCCTCGATGATGGCCTGACTCCTATCTGTGCAGCCAGCCCCAGGTGGAGGAGGAAGGGCAAGCAGGCAGGAGAGGAGGTCACACCTGAAAGTCAAGACAGGCTGAAGACAGCAGACCAGGTGTGGAGTCATGTTGGAAGTCAGCGTTTCCCAACCCCATATCTTGCCTCCAGCTTAGTCTTGCTAAATGACAATTTGCCTAGGCTTCAAAACTCTTCATAGTTCCCTGATTCTTAAAGAGGCAAGTGGGGCCCCCAACCCATGCCAGTCCATGGCCCCACAACGTAATCTTAGCACACAGAGCCAGCCCTCCCGAGTCCTATTTCCTCAGCAAGACATGCCCACGGCTGCATCAAGCCGACCCATGGCCCGAGGCCCAGACCTAAGTCCCTGCAAGGTGGTTCCTGCTGGCCAAGCCCTACGCTGCCAGGGTGATGGGTCATTTGGTCTGGATGTTATACTGACCGCCGGTATCCTAGCTACTCATGGAGAAGGGTATTTTCCCCCAAATGAGGATAAAGTGTTGACCTAGGCCTCAGTGCAACCACTCAACCCAGCACCTGAGTTGACCTAGGCCTCAGTGCAACCACTCGACCCAGCACCTGAGTTGACCTAGGCCTCAGTGCAACCACTCGACCCAGCACCTGAGTTAAGTCCGTAAACCCTGCTGTCTTAATGCCAGACTTGTTTTTGTATCACAGAAAACAAGCTAGGAAAACGTCTCTCGGGATTCAGATCTCAGGAGTCATCATTAATTCTGAATAATGTACGGAGGCATTTTGCCAATTCTGAACAGCTACAGATAAATTCACATTTTTCCAGAGGGCTCAGAAAAAAAAAAATATCAACAGTGGGAATAAAGTGCTGGAAACCTCTCTCCATGTATATTTTTTATGTTCTTTTTATTGAGGTATACATGTCTTTAATTAGTCACTTGCCTCTCCTTAAATACATAGAGCATGACATCACCTGTCATTTAACCTTTAGATTTTATATTCCAAGTCAGGAAAAAGCTCAAGCACTTACAAAAGCTGGCTTCTCTTCATAGTTTACTTCCTTTTAAAGTACTTTCTTACCTTTGCAGACTCTGAAGATGAAATTAGAAGTCATTTTGTTCCTGCATATTGGTAATGAATAATTATGCTGTCAGGCAGTGTGTAACTATTAATTACATGACTGCCTTTTTATTTCAAGGATTTATTTAATAATTTTTTAATAAAGAGTTACATATGTCAGTCTCTTAAAAACATATCAATCAACATTATTTTCCAAGGTAGAGAATTGTCATAACCTCGCAAAGATTCACTTGGTCTGTGATTAAAGACTTCACCGCTGTGTGTGCTTTGCCGCACGGAGAATCGTCAGCACCGTCTGGAAAACTACCAGTTCCAGGACTGCCCCGCCTGCATTTGTAGACGGAAGGGCAGGGTGGCACGATAATGCATATGGTTGGTGTGATTCAAATCACCTGCGGAAAAGCAAGTGGTGCCTGTAGTTCCATCAGAAAGGGTGGGGAGAATCCGAAATGGCCTTTAGTGGTTACAGTTGGAGGCTGTCCGGGTTCTTATCCTGAATCCATCTTCGACTAGCTGAGTTACTGCTGGCAAACCATTCTCCTTGCTGTCCTTCATTTGCATCCTGAGTAGGATGAGTGGACAATAGTGTTGTTGGAGGAGTAGATGCCATTGTTCATCTACTATGCTCTGTAAATACCAGCTGGTGTTAGGACGTGTCTTCCCCGCATGCTGGGTACCCTTAAGGATCAAAGAGGCTTAAGGCCCCAGTTCTGCCCTTGAGCTTCCAATCTATTCAAGGAGACACGAAACCCATCCACAAAGCCGGAAATCTCCGCTAAAATTTCTTGTTCCTTAACGACAGAGAAGGCCATGAGGGTGAAACAGTGCAGGCTGCAGCCTCCAGGCAGAAACCACACACTCCGCAGGAGCAATGCAAGGAGAGAAGTCTGAGGAGGGGGTGGGATTTGGTGCCAAGAATGGAATCCCATGGTTAGTAACAAAAACATAGGCTCAAGTGGGCTATGCGCAATCTGGTTTTGTAACAAAAATGTTCCCAAAATAACACTGTTGATATTCTTGCTCGAGTAAAACAGAAGAAGTGGCATGCGAGTGGTACAATACAAACCACGGTAGATTGCACTTGCTGTGTTGAAGGGTAGCTGAGATGTAGCTTGCATACCACTGAGATTCACCCATGTGGGATGTACAACTATTTTAGGAAATGCGTCCAGTTGAACAACCATCACCACCCAATTGTAGAACACAGACACCAAGCCAGAAAGTTCCTTCATGCCCATTTACAGTCAATCCCCATTCCCGCCCTCAGCCCTAAGCAACCACTAATCCACTTTCTGTCACTATTTGCCTCTTCTGGACATTTCGTATAAACAGAATCAGGTGTATGCAGTGTTTTACGTCTACCGGCTTTCACTCAGCATGCTGTAGCGCCTATCAGAAGTTCACCCCTTTTACTAGCTGCATAGTGTTTCATGGTACAGATACACCCCCTTTTGTTTATCCCTCAAAGCTGATGGACATTCTTGTTGACCCCAGTTCTCATCTATAAGGAACAGTGCCTCCGCAGACATTCCCTTTCATGTCTCGATACAGCCATGTGTGTTCATCCCCCTTGGCAGATTCCTAGCTGTGGCATTCCTGTGCTCTGTGCCAAGAATATATTTAACTATTCAGAAACTACCAAACCATTTTCCAAAGTAGCTGTACATTTTTTAGATTCCCAACAGAAATGCGTGAGATTTCCAGTATCTCCATCTTCTATCCAATACTTGGTGTCTTCTGTCTTTTTTAATCAGAGTTAGTCTACTGGGAGAGTAGTTCTATCTTATTATGATTTTATTTGCATTTCCCTAATGACTGATGACATTAAGCATCTTTTCATGTTCTTGCTTGTTGTCTGTGTGTCATCTTTGGGGGAATCACTACTCAAAATTTGACTCATTTTTTTATTGGATTTTGTCTTATTATTTGGTTGTAAGATTCTTTATATATTCTGGGTAATATCCTTTACCAAATATGATATCAAAAATCAAAATATTTTCTCTCAATTTGAAGCTTATCTTTTCATTTCCTTAATGGTGTTTTTTGAAACTTGAAAGTTTCAAATTTTGATGACGTCTAATTTTAAGTTTTTCCTTTTAAGGATAGTACTTTTGTGTTGTATCTAAGAATTATTTGCCAGGTTCAAAGTAATGAAGATTTTTTTACTAAGTTTCCTTCTAGAAATTTTAATTTTTTAGCTATTATCTTTAGGTCTATGATCCATCTTGAGTTGATATTTGTGTATAGTGTGAGGTAAGGGTCTCAGTACATTTCTTTTGCATGTAATCATATGATTGTTGAAAAGACTGTCCTTTCCCTTTTGAATGGTCTTGGCACGTTTGTAAAAATTAGTTCCCCATAAATGTAAGTATTTATTTCTGAACACTCAATACTGTCCAATTAGTATAGATTACTGTGCCTTTATAGTAAATTTGAAATCAGTCAGTGTAAGTTTTCCAACTTTTTCTTATTTTGCAAAATCATTTTGGCTATTAGGTCCTTTTTATTTCCAAATACGTTTTAGGATCAACTTGTAATTTTCTACAAAAAAAAAAGTGTTCTGGGATTTGAGAGGGATTGCACTGAAATCTGTACACCAATTTGGGAAAAATTGCTATCTTGACATTATTGAGTCTTTTAATCCATAAGCATGAAATGTCTCTTTATTTACTTAGATATCCTTTAATTTCCCTCAGCAATGTTTTGTAGCTTCCAGCATATAAGTCTTGCCCTTTTGTTAAATTTATTCCTAATTATTTATTTTTTGTTGCTCTTATAGACAGATTGTTAGTAGCATATAAAAACACAATTGATGTGTCTATATTAATCCTGTATCCTGTAATTTTGCTAAAATCACTTATTCTAGTATTTTTTTCCATCAATTCCATTATGTTTCCACATAGACAATGCTGCCATCTGCAAATAAAAGAGTTTGATTTCTTTCTTTCCATGCTGGATGCCTTGATTTATTTATTAGTTAGTTGGTTTGGTTGTTTTTTGTTTGTTTGTTTCTTTGTGCTTATCACATTAACTAGACCCAGCAATATAATGTTGAATTTAGTGTTGAATATAATGAGAAAGTGGACATTCTTTCCTTGTTCTTGCCCTTATGAGAAGCATTCAATCATTTATGATAAACTATGACATTAGTTGTGGGTTTCATATATGTTCTTTTTCAAATTGTCAAAGTTCTGTTCTGCTCATTGTTGCTGAGAGGTTTTCTCATGAATGAGTATTGGATTTTGCCAAATACTTTTTTTCTACATTTATTGTGATGATCAGTTTTTGACCTTTATTTGATTAGCATGATGCATTATATTAATTGATGTTCATATTTTAAGCCAACTTTGCAATACAAGTATAAATCTCACCTGGTCTTAATATATATACCCTTTTTATATGGTGCAGGATTCAGTTTGATAATATTTTGTTTATAGCTTTTACATCCATACTCATGGGGGATGTTGGTCTATAGTTTTCTTTCTTGTCATATCTCTGTACTTAGCATCTGTAAACATTGGAACTATTGAGTGAGGTAATAGTTGCTTCTTCCTCCTTGATATTCCAAAAGCCTTTGTGGAAAATGATAATTTTTTCTTCTTTAAATATTTAATAGATTCACTAGTGATACCATCTGAACCTCGACTTTTCTTTGTGGAAAGATCTTTTTAATTATTAGTTTAATTTTGTTACTTTTTATACATCTATTCAGGTTTTCTCTTCCTTGTTTAGTCACTTTGGCAATGTGTGCATTTCCAGGAATTACCCCATTTCATCTAAGTTGTCTTATTTTGAGGGATAAAGATGCTTATGATCCTTTTAATTTCTGTACATTGGTGTTAATGTCCCTTCTTCCATTCCAGATTTCAGTAATTTGAGGATTTTTGTCTTTTTTTCCTTGATCAGTCTGTCTAAAGACTTGTCATTTTGTTTGATTTTTGTTCACTTTCTATTTCACTGATTTCTGCTCTAATCTTTATTCTGTGTTACTTTATTTTGCTCTGCTTTTTCTATTTTCTTTAGCTGGCAGTTTGGCTTACTGATTTGAGAACTTTCTTCTTTTCTGATAGAAGTGTTTTAAAACTATTAATTGACGTCTAAGTACTGTCTTAGCTGCATTCCAGAAATTTTAATATTTGATACTTTTGTTTTCATTCACTTAAAAGTATTTTCCAATTTCCCTTGTAATTTCTTCTTTGATCCATGGGTTATCCAGATGTGCATTGTTTAACTTCGAATTATTTGGGGATTTTCCAGATTTTTTTCTCTCACTGATTTCTATTCTGTTGTGGCCAGATGGTTTCAGTCCTATTAAATTTATTGAAATCTGTTTTATAGCCTACCATACTGTCTATTCTATCACATGTTCCATTTGTACTTGAAAATAATGTGAACTCACAGTTATTACACAGAATGTCTATATTTGTCAATTAGGTTGAGTTGGTTTATACCATTGTTTAAGTCTTCTACATACTTTTAATTTTCCACTGAATTGTTCTATCAATTACTAATATAGCAAATGTAGCTCTCTTAGGGCTACTGTTTGCATGGTATGTATTTTTTCATTCTTTTTTCTTTTAATTTATTTGACTCTATGCCGTGTATCTTGTAGCAGCTTATATTTAAATCCTTATTTATCTGCGCTAATTATCTCTGCCTTTTTATTTGGGTGGTTTGACCATGTATATTTAGTGCAATTATTGATATGGCTGGATTTACCTATGCTATTTTACTATTTTCCCTGTGTCTCCTGCTTTTTTTGTTTCTCAGATCTCTCTTTGAATGATTGAATGTACTACTTTAATTCTTTTGCTGTCTATTTTATGTCATCCATTGTTCTAAATCAACTGAGGCACTGAGTACAATCAAGAGGCTCCAGGTCTTCACAGCTTGTCCTACCCTGGAAGAACCTCCACCAGCAGCAGGGTGTGGGGGGCAAACAGTTTTAGAGCTGCTTTTTGACGAGAGGATTTGATTATCCCCTAAACTGGCCATGGCCAGGAGTCCTGCCTACTGTTTATTTTTAGTGGTTTTAACTTTTTGTTGGTATTATTAGACCTGATGCAATGTACTCTCTACTGAAACAAAGCCCTTACCCTGTTTACTTAATTCATTGAACAACTGTTAATCACCAACTGCCTCAGCCTTGGTAGGTGACATTACTTGTGACCTAATTTTAAAACTTAGTGGCATTGATACCTAGAAAAATTGACTTGTTAGAGGTAAAAATTACTTTGAAAAAATGATGACAAGGTGCCTAGGTGGCTCAGTTGGTTGAGCGTCTGCCTTCAGCTCAGGTCATGATCTCAGGGTCCTGGGATCAAGCCCCACATGGGGCTCCCTGATCAGCAGGGAGTCTGCTTCTCCCTCTCCCTCTGTCCCTCCCCCCACACAGACTCTCTCTCTCTCTCAAATAAATAAATAAATAAAATCTTTTGTTAAAAAAAGAAAAATGATGGCAATTTTTTTCTATGATTGACTATATTAGCATTTCCTATAAGAATCTGAGTTTTCAGGATCAATAGAATTTTCTCATTCTCTTAAGTTTGTTGCCACTAGATGACAATTTAAATACTTGATAAACAATAAATGTTATAATCCACTGATTATAATTTCTAGTTGTTGAATGTCAATAAGGGGGTGATACTAATGGTGATGGATATTTTTTAAATAAAGTTAGAATCATGAGATCTTAAATTTAAAAACAGCTCAGACATAAGTCCATTTTTCTTCAAATTTACAGAGCAATTATATGATTGGCCTATAGGCACATGTTAGAACAAAGACTAGAAGTTAGGCATACCTGTTTGAGCAGGAAATAGGGTATCCTCTAAGAGATAAATAAGGAAATGTAAATGTTCAGGGGCCTGACAGGGATGGTGAACTTCCCAGAACGTGTAATAGATGGGAGCCATGTTTCAGGGGAAGGGAGGTAGTATTATCTGAACTCAGGGGCTCTATTGTCAAGGGAGAAGAGCCATCCAGGAGGAAGCCAGGATCTCAGAAGGAGGAACAAAGCAAGGGCCGAACAAAGGCCAATGAGGAAGTCCCCACACTGTCCCCTGAAATAAGCCCGCTAATGCTGATTGCCTGAAGCCAGCAGAACCCAGAAGTGAGGCCACCCTCAGCGGTCAGCTTGCCAGGATGCAGAGCAGAGGGCGACCAGTGGAGATGGCATCTGGACGGGCAGGTGGAGAGCCCCAGCACTGTTCATTTCTTTCCACGCTCATTAGTTTGTTGTTGTTTCCTGGATGAAACATTCAAGTTTTCAACACAAGAGAAACACAGAGTACCATCGGCAGAGGTATTTTTGAATGATGATTTTACACTCCCACTGCGGTCCTCTATTGAAATGTAAGCCACCATCAATGTCTTTCCTGTAGGGTGATAAGAAAAATGGGGGAAAGGTATAATTAATCAGCTTAAAATATAGCTGCCACGGTCTTCAGTTCTGAAGCAGATTACAAATTCTAAATGTGTACTTCTTGTTTTCTCCTGCTGCCAGATTTGTAAAATTTCCCCTACACGTTGCCAGCCCCTCAGCTGGGGAGACTTTAACTGTAACATGTGGGGTGGCCTGAATCATCACTCCCACGGGATTCCGCCCTTGGTGGTCTGACCTTACTGGGGGCCACAGGTTCCCAATGACAGATGCAATGGACATGGGAATGCTGGTGAATTCTGTGTGTTCCCACCATCAGTGCCCTGTGGATGGGAGCACCCCGATTTCCACATAGGTGGGTTCTGGCCCTCAGGACAATGACCTCTTCTCTGACAAATATCTAGGGGCTGAGGAGTTGAAAACGTCTTAGCCTCCTATTTAAAGAAACCTTAGCCATGCTCTCTGGCAGAGGTAGACTCCGTTGGTCACTAACATTTTGGATCCACCCCACGCAAGGGTGTGGAGTTAGGAAAAACCCCTCTAGGTGAGGTGTACCAGTGAGAAGAGCCACGTGCACCATCCATACTCCCCCGTTCTGAGACGGCACAAACCTCTGGCCCCCAGTATCCATTCAGTCACACCTCCAAGGGAAGAGCAGTTGAGTGATGACCAGTGAGTCCTGGGTCTGAACGATGCCTCCACAGTTGGAGGTGATACAGGGCCTAGCAAAGGGCAGGCATTCCGAGTCCACACATGCAGCTGACAAGCAGAGCACTGCAGGAGGGGAGGGCACATCCATGGACAGAGCACGCCCAGAGGAGCCTTGGAGGGCATGGTGTGCCTTCCAATTCCTTCCAGAATTCTCTCCTGCTTCCTCCTTTCGCCCTTTCAAGTTTGCACCATTTTCCAATAGAAAAATATAAAAAGGAAATATCAGGCCTTGGAAAAAGTACTTTTTTGTTGTTCTCTACCAATCTGCCACATACCCATCTCGGTAGATGGAGTCTAACAGGACCAATACCAAGGTTCTACTACACGGTTTCTCGCAGTGAAGGAAACCCTAGAGACCCGGTATTTGCCTGCACCCCAAAGCAAAAGGGTATTTGTATACAATTCTTCCACAAATCCTGAAATAGACACATTTTCTCCCTGCAGATGCACATTAAGGAACTTATTTTCTTAACCTACTAACCCTAGACAACAAATCCCAATAACCTTTTCACTCACTGTAAGCCCTAATAGCAACACTTCCAGGTTTTACTAACTTTCAAAAATTGATCCAGTATTTAGGAAAATAAAATCTGCTTTTTTAAAATTTTATAATGTTCAAAATAAAACCTGGATGGGTGTATCCAAACGTATTTGCTTTGCTTGGTGTAAAGTCCCAAGGAGGAGATGGTGGTGTAAGGAGAAAATATTATTTTGCTCTTAAGGCTGCAATAAAGCCACATTTTGATATTCTGGTAATATAGTATAATCACCTTTTTATATTTTTCTTGTCCTGAAACAATAGTTTTACCTTTTACAACTTTAAGCTGGTGACATCTGTACAAAAATATACATTTTCCCCCTCGAGACAGTGGAAAGGTTCTCCATCAGCAGCTTGGGCTGCTTTCAGGCCTGAATTAACGTGTCTGTCTGTGTGCTGCATCGATGATGGACATTTAGACTTGAAGGTATAATTTCCAGTAAAGAAAAGTCATTTTATTTCCATCTGAATAAGCACTCTATTGTACTAACCAAGTCAAAGTTATTATCTGGCTTTTTGCCAAGGTGTGAAAAATAGAAAGGTCATACTTTTAATAGCTTTGTACTCTGTAGTAATCAAATTTGTAAGCCCGGAGAAATAAACTACTTGAATCCGCCCGAGCCCCGAGCGTGGTTAACCGCTGGCTTGCTGTGCTCGGGCACAAGAGGGCACAGCTTATCTCGCTGTGAGGTTGGTACACGGAGGCATCCTGTTCTCATCATCAAATGGCGGAAACCAGCTAATAAGGAACGTGTCTCCTCAACTCTACCTTTGAAGGCCGAAAGATAAGCGCCCATCCGACTTCACCTCGTGGAGGAACAAGATGACAGCACGTAAACCTGCATGCACCCAAGTGTTCATGGAGAACTCAGACCAGGATTCGTTAGAATGAACACCAGCCTTAAAAGTCCCTTTTGTTTTGGGCGGCTGCCTTGTGTTCCTTGAACTTCCAAACAGCTTGCTCCCGAGCGAGGTTGCAGCTGACTTTCAAGTTTTGTTGTGAAATTATAAGTCATTTTTATCTCTGGCATATACATCTCAATGAGCTGTCCACTCAGCCCCGTACAGATGGTAATTCTAGATTTGCTGAAAGCCGTTGGCTCCACGTGGCTGAGACAGATGAACTCCAACATCCCAACACTGACTGAGTGTTAGCCTGCCCACAGCTCGTTACCAGTGGCCCCACCAAAACTTCAGACACTCCTTTCCCTTAGTACATGATGTCTTTTGGCTACCAGTCACTATAACCTGGTAGTTTAAAAGTGTTCAGCGAGCTTTTCCTCAAAGCCAGAGAGTATATAGTTTAGGCTTTGCAGGTTAAGAGGCAAAATCAGGATATTATGCAGGTACTTTTTAATGCAACCACTTAAAAATGTAAAAAAAAAAAAAAACATTGTTAGCTTATGGGTGATAAAATAAATATGCAAATCACACACACACACACGCATGCACACACTCAAACCAAAACAAAACAGACAGGCTGCCAGCTGGATTGAGCCAAGGGCCACGGTGTGCTGACTGACCTCTGGTCTAAGCGCAAAGCGTCAGGCAGGATCATCTAGCGGTTCACAGTATAATCTCTAAGTTCACACCAACCCGCTGCAGTATTGGCTCCTGATGTGGACCAGTTATTAACATCCGTCCGTTCCAACGTTCTCCTCTGTACACGAAGACGGGAACGGTACCACCTCAGAGTTGTGGAGGCATACAACCCTGATGGGTGGTGATCGTTAGCGAACAATCCCTAGCACTGTCTTAAAGTCAACAAAACGTAATGAGCACCTTCTACTTTTTTACGGGTTTTGACCAGTGGTCGTTCTGCTGGTCAAACACCTCAGCATGCCCCCAGCTCCCAGAAGGGTTGACAGCTAGCAACTCCAGCTTCATAGAGCGTTGCCTTACCTGAGGACGGAGGAGGGGTGGTGCAGAAGCACGGGGACCCTTCGGGACTCTGTGGCTCCTTGGGGGAGGCCCTCCACTCCCTGCTCCTGCTTCCTTCGTGATCTCAACCCTTGGACCTCAGAGCTTTCCTGAGACCCGCGGACATGCAGATCCCCGTCTCAGAGCCCACCTCCTGGAACCTAGCCTGCGAGGGGAGCCGCAGACAATAGTGTGCAAAGCTGAATGAGCAGATGGAAATTCCCTAAGAGAAAGGCCCCCACTTGTCCCTGAGGAGGGACAGAGTGATTGGGGTAAGCCCTGGAAAGACCATTCCAGTTTCGACAGCTTAGGTTTGAGGAATCTCGACAGACTTTGTCACCCTTTAAGGTGTGACCCTTCTGAATTTCTTGTGATGTTGGGAGATAGGCATCGCTCAGCAGAGTGAAAAAGGAAAACGACCCCAACAGAGGGAAGAGCCCAGGTGTGCGGTGACGGCAGGCCTGGCGTTTCCAGGATGACGTCTTCTTTATTTATTTATTCGTAAAATAATTAATTTTTTTAACCTGTGCAAGGATTTCTCCCAGAAGAAAAAGAGTGGATAAGAGAGATACAAAAAAAATCTCTTGCCAGGAAAATATATCAAGTCACCTTGAGCTAAGGTCGTCTGGAATGAATCCTGTATCTGGGCTGAAATTACACCAAAGGCAAAATTATTTTTTTTTCTCTCCTTCAGCCTAATGCGCGTGTCATATTCCTGTCTTAGGATGTCACACAAGGACAGTCTTGTTTCCAAGGACAGAGGAGGAGAACTGGGGTGCACGTGGGACAGGAGTGGTAGAGTCATGGAAGGAAGCAAAGTTCTTACCCTGCAAGGACCCCGTTGGATTGCTGTACAGGGCAATGGGGAGCTCAGGTCATTAGGTCTTGATTAGTGAGCCTGCAAGGGGAGAAAATCAATTATTGGAAAGAGAATATCATCGAGACAGGTGATTTCCAAAGAAATAGGAGTGAATTTCCACCACCCCCCACTACTGTCTAGCATCTTAAATTATTTGTTCTGAGAGTACATTGAAAGAGGAGCCAAGTAGTACAGATTTTAGCAGCGGCTGGGAGTGCCTCTGATTTATGGGCCTTCAGCACTCTGAAGGTCCAAAGAGAAAAGGAAAGATCAGCTACTTTTAACATGAGGTCGTTTTATCTGGGCCTGGGAAATGGACTTAGTGAGAACCAGCAGGGTGTGAGGTGTGCCTTCTCTCAGGCTTTCCTGGACAAAGGCTGCCCTTCCCCATCCCTCCTGTACCTGGTGTTTCTCTGGTAGGTTTGAGAACTTACAGCTTTACAAATAAACAAAGATACACCTTATTTTTTAACACATGAAAGCTGTGCACGTTTAATGCATACAATACAGTGAGTCTGGGGATAAGTATGTACCCATGAAACCATATAATCCCAATTTATGAGTATATATCAAAGGGATTTAAATCAGTACCTTGAACATGTATCATATGACCTCACTGATATGAGGAATTCTTAATCTCAGGAAACGAACTGAGGGTTGCTGGAGTGGTGGGGGGTGGGAGGGATGGGGTGGCTGGGTGATAGACATTGGGGAGGGTATATGCTATGGTGAGCGCTGTGAATTGTGCAAGGCTGTTGAATCACAGGTCTGTACCTCTGAAACAAATAATGCAATATATGTTAAGAAAAAAAAAAGAAGAAGATAGCAGGAGGGGAAGAATGAAGGGGAGTAAGTCAGAGGGGGAGACGAACCATGAGAGACAATGGACTCTGAAAAACAAACTGAGGGTTCTAGAGGGGAGGAGGGTGGGGGGATGGGTTAGCCTGGTGATGGGTATTAAAGAGGGCACGTTCTGCGTGGAGCACTGGGTGTTATGCACAAACAATGAATCATGGAACACTACATCAAAAACTAATGATGTAATATATGGTGATTAACATAACAATAAAAATTTAAAAAATAAATAAATAAATCAGTACCTTGAAAAGGTACCTGCACCCCCATGTTCACTGAAGCATCATCTACAATAACACAGAAACAACCCAGGTGTCCATGGATGGATGAGTGGATAAAGAAAATGCAGTGTATACACACAATGGAATATTACTCAGCAATAAAAAGACAAGGAAATCCTGCCACGTGCCCAACCAGGATGAAGCTTGAGGGCCTTACACCGAGTGAAAGAAGTCACAGGAAGACAAAGACCGCACGATCCCACGGACATATGGATATAAAATAGTCCCGCTCACAGAAACAGAGATTGGGATGGTGGTGGCCAGGGGTTGGGGTGCAGAAATAATGAGGTGTTGGTCCAATGGCACAAACTCTCAGTGCGGAGATGGGTGAGTCCCTGGAACCCAATGTGAAGCACAATGACTAATTAGTAATACTGGGTCAGGGCGTCTGGGGGTGCAGTCGGTTAATCATCTGACTCTTGATTTCGGCTCAGGTTGTGATCTCACGTTGTGGGATCCAGCCTCTCGTTGGGCTCTGAGCTCAGAATGGAGTCTGCTTGAGATTCTCTCTCTCTCTCCCTCTGCCCCTCCCCCCACTTGAGCTCCTTCATGCACGCAGGTGCTCTTTCTCTCTCTCTCTCTCTAAAATAAATAAATAAATATTTAAAAAGTTAACTAATGTTGTGTTGTGCACTTGCAATTTGCTAGGAGAGTAGATCTTTTGCTGTATGTTCACACCATGAGATAATAGTCATGAAGTGATGGGAGGCATCCTTGAGGGTCATGGGAACGTGGGTGTGTGTGTGGCTGTGTCCCTGGTCATGGCAGTGGCTTCATGGTGAAGGACTCCTGCATGGCTTTATCATAGCTGCTGTTTGGTTGGTTTTATCCTTGAATCTTTACTACAAGACTGGAGAAAACGCCCACCAGTGGGTGAGCATGCACTATGTTGAGGGACCTTGTTACTAGGACATACAGAGGAAGAGCTCGTGACCTCACGGTGCTCCAGGCATGACCTGGTCCAGCAGATACCAGAAGACAGGGGGGTCTCTGGGAACCGAGGCTTCACCCCTCCGAAAGGGTTGCTCCTTGACCAGCCCCACAGGCCCAGTTGACCAGAACCAAGAGTAGCTCTCGACCTCAAGTAACCTACTCCTGTTTTATAGATGTTTTGACCCTTCTCTCAGCTTGCTTGACCCAGAAAAGCAGCACCCTCCTTCCCTTCTTTGGAAAGATGTATCCTGAATGTGAAAAGCCCGGCACCGCACTGGGTGTAGGGAAGGGAGGAAGATGGAGAGCGTTTCTGGCCACGCCTGGGAGCCACTTGTGGTATGGGACAGGGGGACACGTGGGAATCTATTTCATCAGCTGGTGCCACGTGAGCCCCGTGAGCAGGGAGAGAGCATGGTGTTGGAGAGAGCGGCTACAGAGTGTGGGCCCAGAGGGGTTGCCGGGAGGCTGTGAATGAAACCAGGAGAGCAAACTTGAAGGACTGGCAAGAATCAGCCAGCCCAGGGGTGGACAGAGGGAGCGTGCGTCTCAGTCCCTGCTCTCTCCTCTTCAAACCCGCCCCCCGCCCCGGGCCCCAAACTCTAAGGACTACTGCCCTTAATGCATGTAGAACCGTTACTGTTCTCACTGAAACAAAGAGGTCTGTGAAGATATGATGTAATAGTGAATTCATTCATTCATTCACTCATGTCAGTCCTAGCTTGGATGGCAGAAAAAAATTGTGCTAGATACAGGGAGGCCTTACTTTACGGTTCCCTTTGTATATCCTGCACCCACAGACCCCCCCCCCCGCCCCGCTCTGGCTCAGAGAGACATTGATGAAAGCAACACAGCGCTCTGGAGCCCCCACTCCCACGCTGCTCCCCGCCCCCGCACAGGCCAGCCAGGCTACCTGAGGTGACCCACAGCCATTAATCGCCCACATTACAGTTTATCACTGTGCAGTTTAACGTCTCTGGCCTGTTGGGCCCCTCCTAATAAAACAATTTTAAAAAGGAAAACAGGCGGTAATAATAATAATAATAATAAAATTCAGCAATCCAATTCAGCTGGTGGCTGCCCAAGCTTGAAGTTCCCCGGGCACCTTTGCTTAAATAGCTAAAAACAAAATTATAATAAACGGATGCATTAGGCGCCAATCTGAAGGAGCCCTGTTACACTCGGAATGAAAAGGGCAGACGGAGGCGGTGAGCAACCCTGCTATTAATTACTTGCCTTTAAACGCGGGAGAAGTGTATTTAAGCCAGACACCTGGAGAGGCTATTGGCTAATTGCACGCGTTATAATGACTGGACACAGGGGGACAAGCTCATTTCCCACCCAACAGCCCTGGCGCGCAGGCAACCTCGTGTGTGGCTCCCAGCCACACCCGTGGGCTCTGGCGTGCCAGGAGAGAAGAACCCACCCAGAGGAAGTCTCTGTTCCAGGCCCTTTCCAGGAGGGCAGCAAAACCCCACAGACGTGCCTTGGGAAGCACAGTGTGCGGAGGGCAGGCAGTCCGCGCGGCAGCTGGGAACGTTGCCCCGTGGTTCGCTCGCGCCGGCCTGAGCCTTCTCATAAGGAGGGGAACGATTTCGCGGTTTTGCGCGCGCCCCGCGTGCGCGCCTCCCAGCCTCCCAGACACAGGACCGGGCGCAGAGCCAGAGGCGGCCGCGGGCGCCCCTCCTTCAGCCGCAGCCTGCCAGCGCCAGGGCCGTCAACGGTTAACGCGGGACAGAACCCAGTGTGACCAGCGGGTCTCCGGCAATCATCAGTAGAACTAGCTATTATAGCCCATTTAATAGCTTGAAAATGAACTCATTAGTGGTCTTTTATCAGTGGAAAAAAGTCTATTAAATCCGGATGTGGGAAGCAGCCGCGCAGAAGCTCATTTCCATCCCGCCTGTGACCTGAAAAAATCCGAGAGACGCGCTTCTCTGGGAGTGAGCGTCGGGCTGTGTGGGAGGAGAGCTCAGACCCCCAGGCCGCCCCAGCCCGCGTCCTTCCCGGGGCCGTCGGGGCTCCGCCCGGAACAGACAGGCTTTGTCCTTCCTTCTCGCCTCCCGCGTCATCCAAGCGCAGCCCAACACCTGACGGGGGCGGCGAGAAGAAGGTGCCAGTACTCAAGCGCGACCCCGGGTTATGCAGAGCAGGTGACAGGATTGTCAGGCACTGTCGACACTGCTAGCCGAGGCGCAGACAAAGCAGTAGATGTGGCAGAGGGAGGGGCTCCTGCTACTCCTTCCCTTGCTCCCCCCTCCTCCCCCTCCCTCCCCCTCCCTCCCCTCCCTCCCCCTCCCTCCTTCCCTCCCCCTCTCTCCTCCATCACTCCCTCCCTCCTTAGCGGAGGGTAACTCCGGACTCGGGGGGCACTGTCACGCAGGCTCAGTACTTCCTGCTGGCAACTACAGCGTCAAGTCTGGGCGGGTGCGGGAGCCTGAGCACAGGCACGCTGACTCTTCATCAGCTCTGCGGGGAGGGGGAGAGCCAGTTAGCAGGAGCCCCTGAAATAAACACGGGGACACATGGAAAATGTTGTCACTGCTCCTCCTCCTCCTCCTGCTGTGTGCCCCCCACCCCCCGGCTCTCAGGCCGGGCCGCGGACACCCACTTGCTGTCATCCCGGGCCCGCTGTCCATCCCCTCACCCTCGTGGGTCCCACTCCCCAGCGGAAGACAAGGGGCTTGGCAGGAGACACCATGTCAGCTCCTCTCAGGGCCCCACAGCCCCCACACTGCCCGGCCCCTATGTGAGGCATGAGCCCGGGGGCCCAACAGGTTGGCACCTTGGGAGCCAACTGGGCGAGGTTAGTCTTTATCTTGCTCCGCTCAGGCACCATCTGGCTGGGCAGTAGAGCTGAAAATGGCCATCACTCACCTATCCGGAGCTCTTCCCACCTGAGTCTCGCCCAGCCCTGCAGGGACAGCCACCGAGGCGTCAGAGGCCCAGGATCCTGCTGTTCCTGACCACAGCTGTCAAGACCCAGCTTCTGTCACGAGTTACCAGTTGGGCTACAGAGTAACAAAACTGTGCATGCAAGCACTCATGTCTTGTAGAGGTCTTTGTTCTTTTGTTTTGTTTCTAAGTTAACAATTCTCACTGCGCCATCCAAGGCACTTTAATCAAGAGGCATGGAGAACTTCACTCTTTGTCAATAGCCCTGGTCTATTTGCCCACATTTTGTCACAGACAGGCAGAAACGGTTCGACGGGACAAGAGCCCCTGTCCCCTCGTGGAGGCCCTCGGCTCTCTCCTGCTCCTCTCCCGGAGAGAGGGGTTCCCGCCTGGCTGCCCCCTCCTCACCCACTCCCCACACTCCCTCTTGCCACCTCTCAGCCTCCGATTCCCAAGAAAGACGTTTTCAGCCAGAAAGGACCTGCCCCTTGTCTGCCATTCTGTCCGCCTGGTTTGCAGAGCCTCTGTCTGGGGTCCTTCTGGTCCCAGCCCAGCTCCTTGCCCAAACCTCCTCCCCTACTACCTCCCCGGGCTATGCACTTTCTTGTGCAGGGAAGGGGCCTCCCCTGGCCCAGACTGCTCCGGATCAGGAGGTGGGGGCCGAGTGCCACATGCCAGGTGACCCCGAGACCCCTCGCCTCTGCTGAAGATGGCTGCACTTCTGGGCAGATCACCCGCTGCTCTTCCCTCCAAGTCCTTGTCCACATTCATTTCCGCGTCCTTGTGAAGCCCTCAGCATCCGGGTCTTGTTTCTGAGCTGGCTGGCGCAGAAATTCCAGTGGTTTCTGAGGTGAGGGCCCTCCTTCCATGGCAGATCCTCGGAGTCTCACTTGGCAGTGGCTGCATGTTGGGTACTCACTGCTACTGTTTCCAGCTTGATGGAGGCCAAATGGACAACTAAAAATTGTGTATGCGTAGGGCTCACGACCTGATGGCTTGATACGTGCATTCCCGGTGACATGATCACCACAATCCAGCTCATTAACACCTCCCTCACCGCACACAGTCACTGTTCTTATGGTTTTGGTGTGATGAGAACATGGAGGGTCTACTCCCTCGGCCAATTTCAAGTACGCCGTCCAGTATCATTAACTAGAGTCACCATGCTGTGCATTAGATTGGGTTGTTTGAGAAAATACCATGATTCTCATAGGGTATATTTTCTTCACCCCAACTGAAACTGCGTTTACTAAAAATAAAGTGCAGGACGTTTTACTAATTCCAGCAGCAAAGAACCCGTGACCAACAAGGGGTGCGGCCGCTCCTGGGGGCCAGCCCACCCCTGCGAGGTGGCCACCCTCCTGGGGCATTTCACTGGGCCATTTTCGTCAGGGGAGACTCCTCCCTCCACACAAACCACAGTCAGAAATTTAAGCGCAAGAAAGGGCAAACAGGTGTCGTCCAGACTGCCACGCCCCGCCCCGCAGTGTCTCTAATGCAAGGGGACAGACAACAGCATGGTTCAAGTGGGGGCTGCGTGTAATCAAAGACCCCGACTAAATTAGTAACCAGCGGCCTCTGAAGATCCGCTCTGAACCGCTGACATGTGGAAATGAGGTGATCCAGGACCCACGAGGTCACAGACACAGAGCTGGACTTGCCAGCGAGCGCAAAGACAGGAGAGAAAGAATCTGAAGAGCTGATTATTTTTCCCCTGGAAACCCGTCTGGAAACAGCTTCTTCTGCCTGGTTTTTATATAGATGAGGCTCCCATCACCTCTAAGTCATTTTCCCAGTAGGAAATTTAATATGCTATTTATTAGTATAACTCCATTATATAAATAGGTTTATTCTGCTATTACAAAAATAATTGCGTGAAAATATGCCTCTGAATTCTCTGACCATAATATTGTGCCCTTTTCCCTCTCTCATCATTCTGAGTTTTAGCTATGATACTGGAGGCATGGCAGAAGGAGCAGATAAAAAATGCCATGCTTCTTCAGCAAAGCACAAATGATAGAACTCAGAGGAAATTGTAGTGTTATAGTGGGAGGCTCACAGATTGTCCTCACGGAATCCGTCACTAGCAGGGGCTGGGTGACCTTTGAATCTAGAATCAAATACAATGCACCCGATGGGGTTTGGTGCAATAACTAGTATCACATTCTCGTTTATTAAAGAGGACTAACGCCAAAGGGACAACAGTCTAACAAGAGGTGAGGATCAGTTTAGAGTCAATAGCTTCCTTCAGGTTCTTGCCTCTTGAGGCGAGCAATCAAGAGAACATACTACGTATCTCCGCGTGAAAAAAGCCTCGCCAACAAGCTGCTAAAAAATTAATAAAACCTGTCACGGGTTTCCACGTGCCACTCCACCGCTGTTCCAGAAAGCATATTTGGTGTCAAGTGCTAAGAGATGCCTCTTTCCCTTTGACTAGCCTCGTTTCCCACGTCCACAGGCCTTCCCTAGATGATCCCTAACAGGATTCCCATTGCCATTATCAAAATTAGCTTTGACCTTCAGTGTGAAAGAAGTGTGCGTGTGTGTGTGTGTGTGTGTGTGTGTGTGAGAGAGAGAGAGAGAGAGAGTGGGTGAGCACACGCACTGATAGGGAGGAAACTATCTTCTGTCCTTCTAGGTTCTCATCTGGCCACTGTAACAAAAGACAGATTAACAAGTTAAAAACAGACAAGTTTATTAACATGCACATCTCATGCAGGAGGAGCTCTGGGGAGGTGGCTGAGTCTCAGGCTCCAGCACCCTCTTCAGCTGAAAAGGAAGGGAGGCCAGTGTGGGGAGCCCAGTGGGGGAGGTCAGTGCACGGAGGTCACCAGGAGAAACCCCATAAACAAGGCGAGGCTGTTATGCAGCTGGAGTCAGGGCCTCCTCCAAGGATGGGAGTCTCTGGTGATTTAGACATCCTGTACCTCCTGCAGGTGCAGAGAGGGGGACACCCTTACAAATGGAGATTTCCTTTGTAAATGCAAATGTACCTCACAAAAGGGCCACTTATACTCTGTTTTCAGAGCTTCTCCTGTGTTTGCTGGGTCTCAAAATAATCCCTATTTTATTTATATTCTGGTCTCCTACAGTATATATGCATGTATGTGTATAAACACCAATGTCTATATGTGTGCGTATAATGTATGTGTATCTATTTGATTCCCGAGATAATCTTGCTGGAGACTTTTTGAAAGCGAGGCAACGTGTTCCTTCCTTGTTGTAAAATCTAAAGAGATTTTTGCATAGGACCTTCCTCCCCACCCCTAGCCCCCTGCAGCCTGTGCAGCTGTTACCCTGTGAGTAGCCAGAGGGTAGAGAGATAATTGGGAAACATCATTTCACGCCACACACACACACACACACACACACACACACACACACACACACACACTATGGAAGCAGTCTGTGCATTTGCACGGAAAATCTTACACATGAGGACCACCAGGTAAACGCTCTTGAATAACGTCATAGAGTAACGCTGGTATTCTGCGAAGCCCCATTTTTGTATTTTAAGTGTTTTTTGCTTTTGCTAGCTCCCGCTAGGGAGGAGGGGTGCATGGGCACCAGCTATGGGTGGGCACTGTGCCCCCTACTTCCTAGGTAACGGGGACACGCCAAGACAAGGACCAGACCATACCGTCCACCGGGGAGAAATCATCCTGAGTTCATTAGTACAGGTCCCCAAAGGTGTTCTGAGCAAACTAAATATATAAATATACAAAATACAGTGAATCTGAGCTGACTATAGCAAACCGGTTTTCTGAAACTATGAAAGTTGTGGACCCTGCTGTCTAGATTTCAGGTGGTTCCATGTGCCCTTTGGGTCCTGAAAGTTCCCCTGGACTTCAAATTATGTGCCACTTCCTCGATGACCTGCCTCACAAGGACGGCTTTCTACCTTCACCACCTGAGACTGACCGTCTGGAGGGAGACACTGGCCAGGGTCAATTAAAGGAACAATTTCGGGGCGCCTCGGTGGCTCAGTCAGTTAAACATCTGCCTTGGGCTTGGGTCATGATTCTGGGGTCCTGGGATAGAGCCCAGCATCGGGCTCCCTGCTCAGGGGGGAGTCTGCTTCTCCCTCTGCCTGCCACTCCCACAGCTCATGCTCTCTCTCTCTCTCTCTGTCAAATAAATAAAATTAAAAATATATATATAGGAACAATTTCTAAATGTGATTCCCCCTTTAAATAACTGTGACCCCTTCAAAACCAAACTGCATAGCAGTGATGACCGAGGACACGGCTGGAACCGAGGACACTAACCTAGAACCTCTGGTGGGATTCTCACCAGGCCATGAGGCTGGTGAGTGGCATGGTGACTCCAATTTGCAGAGAAAGAACCAAGTCTTACAGAAGGTTGTCACTTGCAGAATTACAGCACAAATAAATGGCAGCTACAGGATCCAAAATATTGCAAAGCCTGCGTTTTTGTATTTTTCCTCCTCAACTGTGCGAAAGCATGTTTTCATTCTAGAAATAGTGGCAGGGCTAACCAAATCACAGTCACTGTCGTACCTCCCTGAGATCCTCTGTTTCCCTTGCGGTAAGGTGCTGGACAGGGGCTCCCGGTCACTCCCCGGGCTCAGCCGCTGTCCTCCCAGCTATCAACCTCGGAGGTCAGGTCCCCTGGGAAGAACTCGCGAGCAAAGATTGAGACGAGATGGTGACGAAAAGCCGCGGGTGTTCACCAGTCCTAGGGAAACCTCCGCTACTGTTGTCGTTCCGTAAGGCCAGTCCGCGGGGGGACCTGGGATGGATCCATCTGGGTCCCACAGTCCCCAAACACAATGCAATTTACCTGGAACGTTCGGAACGCGTGCTGACTGATGGCTGCTTGTCTTACCCTGTCATTTCCCACTCTGGAAATTACCCAAATGTTTGGAGTCTCTGTAACCTGCAGAGGCCAGAGCCACTGATGGCGAAAACTAACCGTTTGTGTAGTTGCAATCCATGTGTCCGCGCAGCCCCCAGCGCTGGGAGCAGTCCATGTCAGCTGCTCGATCGAGCCCCGGCATGCGGTGTTCTGTGGCAGCACCCCCCCCCCAATGACCAGGACGGGCTGCAGGAGACGCGGGCGCCCCAGGGAGCTGCTCCCAGCCTCCGGGTAACCCACCTGAACCGCAGATCCACCATCTGCCCCAGACGCAGCCTGCTCGCTCACCCTCCTGGGCGGGTCCCCACGCCCATCGCCGCGCTCCATTCTCTAAGAACGGTCCCCCTCTCTGCCGGCTCCGCCCGGACATTTCCAGGTACAGACGGTGACACTGGGGCGCCTTCTCCAAGCCGCAGCAGAGTAGCGGGTCCCACTGTGCCTTGTGGTGGGGTCAGCTTCTGCAGCCAGCCCCCGGGGTGGCCGATCCCAACATTCAGTGACAGAAGAGGCCCGCACCTCCGCGTCCATCGCCGGAGAGAGAGTCGGGAGAGGAGGCGAAGAGAGGAGAGGAAGACCCACTTCTCTTCCGTTGTCCCAGAGGCCTCTCTCTGGGGTGACTCTGCCTCTGGAGGGCATCGAGAGGAATAGCTGAGGAACAAGCCCCGGGAACATAAAACATCCCGCGAAGCGAAATTGAAGGCAGAGTGGGCCTGATTTTCAGTGACCCCCAGGGGGCAAAACTAACCTTAGGTATGGACTCCGTTAAGGACACCCATGTTTGCCTCTGAGCCCTGGGTCTCCAGGAAGGGAGTGAGTTCTCCCTGGTAATTGGTTTTTCTTCTCTGTAGCTCAGTTTTCTCTTAGAAATGAACTTCCTAACTGCAATCTATAAGGATTGCATTAACAACCATTCGTAAAGATGTCTTTGAAAGTTATCTGGAATATCCCACAACACAGACAGCAAGCTCTGACGCTGGACTGGGATGGGGGTCCTTGTGATGGACACACTGCCTTCCCTGCTGGAGCCCCTGGTTCCAGCCAGCCTTTGGCCCTTGGGAGCTAGTCACTATCTGCACAGGGGCTTACGGTGTGGGTACCGCAGGCTGAGCTTTCTGCAAAAAGGAGTTGATGCCAGGCCTGCCCTCAAGAAGTTGACCGTCTTTGGGAGACAAGAGTTAACCCCAAAAGGGCTATATCCCCCCTCCCTGGCCTCTATGAGAGACTTCACAAAAAACTCGCAAGTCCTGTGCAATGGAAGATACATTGATCCCCAGACTATGAGAAAAACTGAGGTCCGAGATATCAGGTAAAGCCCCACAGAGACGCTGTGGGGAGCCAGGATACCTGTCCATGGAGTTTAATTCCAAGTTCATGGCCTTAAACTATGATGCAGAGTAAAATATGTAATACACATAATATAAACCGTAAATATATATGACATAAATGTAAATATACCCAATATAACCATAATGCATATATAATATAAAGTGTAAATATATAATATAAAATTTATAACACATATAAATGTGTATGTGTATATCATATGCATAAAAAGGAAAATATACATAATATAAATACATATACAAATAAAATATAAAATGTGTATAAAATAAATAGAGATACTGCCAAAAGAGAAGTTAAAGATAAATTGCTGTAAGATTTTCAGAAGCAAGTGAATATTACTTCCAGACTGGGGAGTGCGCCAATGAAGAGAGGTGTTTATGAAGAAAGTAGACTTTCAATCATATTGTTTCAGAAAAATCGATAGCTCCTGGCATGGCTGAGATGGGGAAATTCATTTGGGGCACAGGGAACATGATGGTGAAAGAGACCATCCTGCAGAAGACAGGCATGCTGGAAGGAGAACTGACAAAAAGGAAACTTAGGTCACCGAGGACCAGGCTGCTGACCATGCATGACAGCCAGTAGCCACCTGACACGCACCTGTTACCCACCTGTTACCTACCTACTATCCACCTGACTCCCACCTGACACCCACCTGATGCCCATCTGACATCCCGTAATACCCACCTGACACCCACCCAATACCCATCTGACACCTACCTGACACGCACCTGTTCCCCACCTGTTACCTACTTGTTACCCATCTGACACCCACCTATTACCTACCTGTTACCCACCTGACACCCACCTATTACCTACCTGTTACCCACCTGACACCCACCTGATACCCATCTGACACCTACCTGACACACACCTGTTACCTACCTGTTACCCACCTGACACCCACCTGATTCTCACCTGGCACCCACCTGACAATCACCTGAAACCCACTGATACCCACTTGACACCCACCTGATGATCCCCATCTATTACATGACGATATTCTCCAGTTGGTCATTGATGCCTTGGGCTCTGGCAACCATTCCCATGTGTGCTGAACTTCTATGGGGTGGTCTTCTCAAGTTCAGAACCACTTTGGGGTGTCTCTGTGACGTTGGGAGCTACATTAAGAGCTTCAAGGAGGAAGGAAATAGGTGCGTTGGCTTCCTGCTCTCAGCACTGTCTGTGGGCCAGTGGAAGCCTGTCTGATTTTGCTTCTGAGCACTGCGGATGCCTCACAGGCAGACACTATTTCTCCCAATAAATAAACCCTCCGTGACTGAATAAGACCCTGTCGCTGCTCCTGACAGCAATGGGTTATTGCCACTGTCACGTGGTTCTGACCACCACTGCCAGGTCATCTGTCCTGGGTGCCACAAACTGACAGCCTCACACCTGGTACTGCGTACTGTCCTCACAGCACCTGTGCAGAGGGGCTAGTGAGGTCACGGTGCTGGAGACAAGGACCTGTGGTGCAGCGAAATCATGAATCCGCCCAAGACACGCCATTACTGAGCAGAAGGTGAGAGTGGAAACACACTTTGACTCCTTCACGCCAAGCCATCTGTCAGCATGCAGTTACGTGTCTGTTTCCTGCTTGAATCCTAGCATCTCTCGTATTGGGTGTTTATAATGACACTGGTTTATAGAATAAAGAACAACAGTCCATCAGCCATGAGTTATCCTACCAATGCCAACTCCTAGGAGCTAGCAACCCATCCTAACTCGGTCCCTCACAGGCACATCCCCAAAACGCAACTTGTCTCCGCAGAACGTTTCCATTTCTGAGCCACTCTGCCGTGTGAGCTGTCTGCAGTTAAACACGACCTTGTCTTGCTGGTCTCCCTGTGCCATGCTGTTTCCCTCACGTGACTTCCCTAGACCGTCAACCCCACGCCATCCACGAGACCTTGCACGTGGGCTTGTGTGTGCCAACCGACACACGCGTATGGGTATATAATTGTATACACACTATATCTACAATCATCGTGCAAGGAATCAAGAAATTGACACAATCATGGAAATCTCATGGGGTGGCATCTGCTCAGAAACTTAAAACATTAAATTTTAATGTAACAGAACAGAAATCGGGGCACAAGTCGTCCTGGATCTAGCATCCCCTTTAGTAATACGTTCATAACAGTGGCTGCCCCTGCCACCCAATGATTTACCCATTCAGTCATGATTTCTGTTGTAATTGTCATCAACTACAGAGAACTCAACAAGACAGCTTGGTAAGCCAGCCATCAGTCCACTGGGACTTTAGGGTCAGTGGGGGAGGGCTCCTTCTTCCGAAGAACCCACAGATGTGTCTTTTGTGGCACCATGATAGTTATTAAAGTATGAATCAAAGTCACCTCAGGAGCACACCGTCCTAAACCCCACATCGCCCAGTGCTCTGTACATGGACTACGATGCCCGGGGCTGTGTGTGTGTGACGCATGGGGTTGTTAGTGAGGTCCAAGTGACGATAACAGTACAAACAACCACAACAATGTTAATTCCGCCGGAAGTTACTGTGTGCATGTGAGACAGACAATGAATGCACCAAGCACTTTGTCCTTTTTCTTGCTCGGTCTTCCCAAAACCCTATGAATTTGGATTATTATTGTCCTCACTTTGCAGACCAGCAAACTGAGGACTGTGCATGCAGCCCTGACGGTGAGGTTATCAGTGATAGAGATGACAGGAAGATTTTCAGTGAGGTTATCAGTCTGTTTCCCATGTACCTCCAGGCCCCGGGGCCCTTTACCCAGCAAGTCCAAGCTGGTGGAAGCCAGTCAGCACCAAGTCAAACACTGAAAAGTTAGAATTTTATGTTTAATAAGCACAATTAGCTCACAAAATGTGCTTTCTAAGTTTATCAATAAAATTTATCTTTAAGACCATCTGGATGGCTCAGTCGGTTAAGCATCCAACACTTGATTTAGGCTCAGTCATGATCGCACAGTCGTAAGATGGAACCCACATTGGGCTTCGTGCTGCGCTTGGAGTCTGCTTAAAATTCTCTCTCTCTCTCTCCCTCTGCCCCTCCACCCTCGCTCATGCTCTCTCTCTAATAAATAAATTAATTGAATTTAATTTATTCTTAGCTCTTTGTTAACCCCTGTAAGTTATATTCTTGGACTGCATGGCAAAGGAAAGAGATGTGTGTTCAGCATGTAGTCCATACATCCCTGCTGGCCACGTGTCCCTTGCTCTCTCGAAGCCCAGCCTGCATACACTCATTCAGTACAAGCAGCTTGCAGGGTGGCACAGGGAGAGGCAATGATCTTCGTGGGACGAGTGCCCTGCATCTGGCTCTGTGACGTGGTTCCCCCATCCTCTCCTGTGGGCTGTTGGGTGTCACGGCCCCTGTCCACTTCCTTCCACTCTCGGTTCCAAGGTGCTGCCTGTTGACCAGGCCCACCCTGGGGGAGCCATGGCTGGTTCTCACCCTTGTGAGGGAGTGACCACTGGGCCCAGCGCTCCCCATGCAACCAGCTCCTGTGGGCCCTACGATGGCATCCCACTTGGCTTACCTCCTCCAAGAGCCCTCTCTTCCATTCCCTGTGGAACCCCCACTGCCTGGTGCAGCTTCTTTATCTACTGTGTTCCCAGAGAAACAGGACACAGTTCAGCCCTGCGACTCTAAGAAATGGACTGCGTTGACTGCTAGTTTCCAGGTGGGCTCCTTGGCTTTTTGTGGACTGTGGAGCAAGATCAGGTGATGTGGAAATGCTTTAGAGATGACTTTTAAAATTTTTATGGGATGCCTGGGTGGCTCAGTCGGTTACGTGTCTGCCTTCAGCTCAGGTCATGACCTCAGGGTCCTGGAATCGAGTCCCACGTCGGGCTCCCTGCTCAGTGGGGAGCCTGTTTCTTCCTTTGCCTGCCGCTCCCCCTGCTTGTGCTTGCTCTCTCTCTCAAATGAATAAGTCAAATCTATTTTAGAAAAAGTTTTTATCACAGTCGCTTAAATATTGGCTTTATTTTTGCTAATACACAGATCAAAAAAGAAAACAAAAACCCAGAGGCCTTGAGTTGAAAGGCTTTATTTTCATTTCATTACTGTCATTTGTAGGATTTTAATGAAGCCTTACAACTCTTCAAAAGAAAGTCACAGTCAGCATAATGTATAATCATTTGATGCTCTTTGCTTATATAATCACAATTCTTTAATACTGTGGTCGGCGGTTCCCGTGAACCATGAAGGGTCTAGTGGCCACAGGGCAGAGGCTTATTTTACCCTTAAAACAAGGCACTGTCACTGAGAGACTGGTGTCAAGAAACCCCTCCATTCACTTGGCTTCAGAAGACCCTGATGGCACCAAAGATGGGTCGCTGCCCTACAGTCAACCATGCCCCTTCTCTGTTTCCTGAACCACGTGGGCGTCTCAGCCCTATTACAAGAACCCACAGGCCTTCCTGGTGGGGCCTCTAGCCAGTTGTGCTGGGCGCGGGTGCTGGCCAACTCGTTCCTGTCTCTTCAGCCGGCGTTCGCCATCACCAGAGCCCTGGTGTCAGCACTGGTCACCCCCTGGGGCCACCCCACAGCCCAGAGGGCCTGTCCTGGCTGGCCTTCTGTGCTGTGGGCTCTTGTCCTGCCTGAAACCACTTCTCTTATGAGACTTCACGCCTGTGTTTCTGCACAGCACACAGCGCATAAATATTTGTGAAGCAACGCTTCTTTCCTAGTGTCAGATTTGACTCTCCTACCTGCTGATGTTATGATTAGTGTTATTAAATCATTTATAGAGCAATAACACTTGCAGGGAGGCAGAAGGATCCCTCTTCATATACAGTTAACTTCTCTTTATACTTGAGCTGATTGTCCCCAAACAAGATAAATTCATCTTTTTTTTTTTCGAGAACATGAGATACAAGAAAAACAGTTGTGATATTAGATTCTTTCACTATTACTTCTCTTTCTTGCCTGAGAATATCATTGTCATTGAGTGCCATTTCAGACTGTCCTTGTTATTTGTGAGTATGAGATCTTAGAAGACAAAAACCCTAAAAATACACACAACTCAGCAGACCACAAAATCTAGTAATCCGAACAGCCTCATGCCAAAGTAAGTGTTCTTTCCTACTTCTCCGGACAAATCTTGAGGGAATACCAAAGAAGGTACCACCGCAGATCCAGACTTCCCAGCCATGGGCAGATACCACTCACTGTTGGGGACCTGGAAGGAATGTTAACCAGGCAACGGGTCAGAGAATACAGCAAGGTTTGCCCGTTCTATGCAGTAAGGCCCCCGAAGTAGATCCCGAAGTAGACCCTAAAAGTTTCAGATAGACTTATTCTAGTCTTGATGGAGAGCTCCAATAACCAACTCTGAAGTCAATTCCCCTCAGTGCCAAAATGCTCTAAAAATGTATCACTAGGGATAATTTTGTCTTCTTGACTGGACTGTACACCTTCTCTGTTCCCTCTGGAGTATTCACAGAACCAGCTGATACTTGAGTGCAGTTGTAGGAAAAGCGTGTTAGGCTGGAGCAAATGTTAGACCCGCCTTATTGCCATAATGACAGCTGACTTCAGACCTCAACCTCCCACCCTGATTGCAGTTATGGCTCCAAACCAACCCTTACCTGCCAAGCCCACCATCCACACGATTTTGTCTACTACAACTCTGGTGATGTTGATTCCTCCTGAATGATCTGAGCTGTCTAGTTTGGGCAAGCCCAGAGTCCCTGTCATGTTATCTGATGCTTCCCATCACTAGGTGCTCCAACCTGTCCGGTGTTCTCATGGCTCTTTCCCTATGCCTGGGGCTCCACAACCACTGCCATGAAGGGGCGCGGACTGGCCACACTCAAGAGTGTTTCTTGACTTTAAATAGATCCTTCCTCCAAGTCAGAGTGTTATCCTCATTTCCACCTTGCAAACTTCGACTCAGGTTCAAAAAGCCAGCTCAGAGATGATCTGCCATGAGAAACCTGCCCTTACAAACATATCGTTGTTTCCTAAGCCTGAGCTCTTCTGTGCCATTCAGACCCCCCTTGGCACCGTGCTGTTTATGTCGAGTGTGTATCGGTGAATGATCCACCACAACTGTCACCTCCCTGAGGAAAGACCATTTCCTACCATCTTCAGCTTCTTCTCCACAACCCTGTTTCCCAGCCAGCATTAAACGGGGGATACATGTTCATAAATGTCTACCGGGTGAGTGGATGATTGAGCCGACGGACTGGGCTTGTCATGGGCGAGCCACACTCACATAGGGGCCCTGGTTTCCTCAATGCGGTGAAGGGGTTGAGAGACGTGATCCTTAAATCTAGCATCCTGCAACTCTCCTTTTATAGGATTTTCAGGATCTAAACTCATGCAGCTGGCTGCTAAATAGCTCTTTCGCGGCTTTCCAACACTTTCACTTTATCTTGCTCCAGTGGTTTAAGCTGTTTTAAATGTTAATTTTGAAAAGGAGCCTTCTGGTCGGCGAATGAAATGAACAAATGTTTCCAGTAGCATTCAAGGCAACATGAAGTATTGTCGGAGCCCCTGTGCCGGCCGCTGGGGTGTTGACAAGCGTCGTTGGGAGCCCGGACTGTGCAGCGTTCTGCCCACTTGGAGAGTCAGGGCCATCTGACAACTAATTAGTGGCATCACCTCTTAGCAAGCATCCATGCCAAAATCCTTTCCAACAAAACTTGGTACAAAACATCAGCTCCTGGAGGCTGGGATGGAAATGGCTCTATCTCTGAAGGCTTTAGCAGAAATGTAAAGAGAAGAAGATGGCGGCTGGGTAGACATGTAGACAAACCACGTGTCGCAGTAACAGTGCGCTTGTCAGTCAGCAGATACGTGACACTAAGTGTGCCTTTAGCAGGTCAGCATTCAGGACCCAGGCCCGCTGTGTACGCCCCGTCCCACAGATGCCTGAGCCTCAGCGCCATGGGGCCGTATTCAAGCGATGCCTGCAAAGCATTCATGGGCTGTCGAATGATGGTCTCAGGCAAACGATCAGTCTGACAGATGTTCCCAAACTGTTCCACCAAGCACTACATTAGGAAAGAAAGAGGGCGGTGGGGGCAGACAGATTCAGAGAGTCTTGCACCCAGTAAGTTTGCCTGGGAGCTCACTGACATCTGCATATTGACATTTCTGAGGAGACCCATGGAAATACACAAATGGCTAATCCACCAATCAACTCAAGGAAGCCTTCTCCAAACTCAAGAAGACAAAACCCTCCCTCCTTAAGCTCTTACTTACTAATATGTTGCAGAAATAGTATACAATAGAACAAGCTTTGTATATTATAATAATTTTTTAATTATCATCACTTTTTATTAATTTTTACTTTTATTTACAAATTACCTGAAGGATGTTTAATGTAAATTAAATAAGTTCAAGACTATTGAGCTTCCATGTTGTGCCCGACTCTATTGAAGCCCAGAGGAAAATGCATGCTCAGAGGTCAGAAAGGGAGGCTGCACAAGGAGGCAGCTCGGTTTGGAAGCTGGCTAGTTAGGGGCGGTTCATTATATTCGAAGTGAAGGGAGCCAAGCATGTTACTGTCTCTCCTCTGATGTCTGATGCTCTCAACACCTTCTCTCAGGCATTCCTAAACAGGATCACTGTGAAATGATCCCACTGTAGCATGAGAATCTGAGGCAGACGGGAGGGTGCAAAATGACCCATACGCAGGGTTAGACCTAGAACAGAACATCCCTTCCCGGGAGGGCTCTGGGCATAACTCTGTCCTGGGCTCTTAAATGAGGTGAATAATGTCTGCTGTGAGAATTTGATCTTGCGTTTTCTGAAACTAACTGGTGAGCAGATTTTCTTTCATTATAATAATTTATCACTCATGAGATACCAGAGCTACAGAAAGATTGCTGAATAATAGATGAAATTGTGCTGAACCACGTTTCTGCCCTAAGGAGCTTTCCATTCGGAGGCGTACGCGGGGTCCTGTTGCATAAGCACAACACAACCCTCCCGCCTCATCAGACAAGACGGGGCTTCCAGTGAGGGGAGGTGACAGAGACAGAGATGGAGATGGAGTCAGAGATGGTGACCTAATTTAACATGGGGGACAAAATGGCTCACCGTGTGCTTTGTTGATCGTTCAGATACTGAAGGTAATGAAGGGCATGGAATGACCCTGGAAGGCTCTGGATAAAACCTCTGCCCCCAAAATACAACCACAATTCTGGGAGCCCTGAATACCTTTGGGTTCAGACATCCATCGTTAAATGCAAAGGGTAGACTCTAACCAACTAACTATCAACAGTGCTTGATAGGAGTAGAACCTCCACTGGAGGGTGCAAGGGCATCTTTAGGAGAGGAGAAAGAAGGAAGGGAAGCGGCATTCCAAACACCACCATGGCTGGTTCCCCACTTGTCTGCACGTAGCCCTGGATGCAGGTCACAGTATCTCTGAAACCCAAGATGGTGTCTCTGGCCCACCACGTTCACCACGCTGAGCTCAGCACCCCGCATCAGGGACACCGTGTGAGGCCACAGGTTCCCCACACACATTGCTCAACCCAGGCAGGAGGTTGAGGACCCTCCTCAAGCAGATGAAGCTGGAAAGATTTGGTATTCTTTTTCTCAACAGGAGAAAATGAAATTTAATTACATACATACAAGGAATCCACATACATGTGAGAGATGTCAAAACCAGTTTGGCCAAATGGAGTGACCTATGTCATTCTTGACTAAAGAGAATGTGGCAGGGGTCTAGGGCCTCAAGGGAGGGAAGGAAATTCATGGAAAGAATGAACGTAAGCAGGCATGGCTAGGTTTCTCCCCTCCTGACATACCTAGTTCATTTATACTATAGCTATTTACGGTGATAGCTTCATTCCCTAAACAGGTGAGGATGGGAGGCTTTAAATCCAGGGTCAGCCCATCACTGAGTGTGGACAGAGAGATGGAGGCCACTGGGATTTGAGGCCATGGAAGGAAACATCTGCAGGGAGACCAGTATCCCAACTGCCAGTCTGATTTGGACCTTTCCAGAACACATTCCTGGCCTCGTTCCTCTCGTTGAGGTACATCGTCGGGCTGACAATGGGTAGCTTCTGGCCTGGCAATACCAGTCGCTAAAATTCCAGAGACACGGTCCACCATCCTGGCTCTTGAAATGTTTCAGAACTCAGAACTTGGGAGCTTTTCAGGTTTGTACGAAAGGAGAGCAGAGCAGAGCAAATAACACTCCAGTGGAAGTTACAAAAGCATATTAATAGCCTGTGCCTTAGAACATAAGAATATTCAGATGAAGTGGGATGAGGAATGAAGATAAATAGCCTCTTGGACTTCAACACAGGTTTTGTGGCCTAAAGAGTTACATGTAGAGCAGAGCTTCCTGTGACTTTCCACGTCGGAAGAGCTCCGTTCAGGGCTGAGAATCATTTCTGGTGCTGACTTTACTCATAAGCTCTTTTATCTAGAGGAGAGTTTACTTCTCCCACAAAGCCGTCACTCCCAGGGCCCCTGGTCTCTGGGAAGGAGCCTTCCCATGCTGACTACAGAGATGCCCGCTGCACATGGCGCTGACCTTGCCGGAAGCTGCCACCCATGACCCTGGACTCCCCCATGGCCTTCACAACACCTAGGGCAGAGCCCTCAGCCTGTCCAACCCTCCACAGGTCCCCTTACCTCAGGAGGTGCCTAGAGCAGACCTCTAGGGCCGACCCCATTCTCAAGGGTCTGGAATGTTAGTCCCTCCATAGCACTGTTTTCTGAAGGCTGAAAGTCCAGAGGACACTGCAGGGTAGCTGCAAGGAGGTGGGTCCCCATGGAGTTTGGGTGGGACTGGCTGCTTCCCCTCTTTTAGCAGTGACCACACCGTGGGCCCCACTGGCCCTGTCTGGCCTCCCCCTCCTGTGTGGCTCCTTCCCAGCATCTCCCCGAGTCATTCTGGAAGCTTGTTGAGTGCTGCACCCACGTGTTTGGAGGAACTGTGCCTGGACCCACTGCTGCCGATCACACATCCCCTGGGCCATCTGTTGATGGCTAGGGCCCAGAGCCCCACACATTTCCATGGGGTGGGCTGCTGGTGGGAAGCACCTTGAATCAAAGGCCCTTGAAATTGGAAGTCAGCATGTTCTAGAAATGATGGTGGATGGAGGAGGTGGTGGAGAGCTGTCTGCTGTCAGCCCCGAAGCCAGAAGAAGCGATAGGATTGTGAACGGGGGAGCACAAAGGGAGGGCCCCGAGTGGCACAGTCAGGTGCAGAGTCGCCCAGATTCAGAGCACATGTGGGAACGGTCGGTCCCCCTGAGTGTTGGAGCCGGGCATACTTCCTCCTCTTAACCAAACCTGGGAAAACCCCAGATCTGCTCTGCTTTGGAACTCGCCACCGCTCCAGAACTGATGTCCCCCCAGAGTAGAAAGATAGCTTTCCGTGTTCAGTGTTGGCAGGTTTAGAAGAGAAAAGTGAGTCTCTATCTCACCTGGGAAGAGCAGCAGAGTGCTTGGCCATTTTTATTTTCTGGAAGCATTTAACAGAGAGATGTGGTTTCACATCTGCTGGGGACTTGGCCCAAGGAGGGGATCCCATGGCAGGAAGAGAGATGAGGCCTCTTAACACGCTGCCATTTAGAACCCTCTTCAAACGTCTCGGGTCTGGGCTGAGTTACGCCCTCGTTCATTACAAATCAGCAGGCTGGGGAGCACACAGTCTGTCTGTGCTGGGCGGGTGGGAGCGCTCGTCCGCCGTGCCGAAGTCCTGGCCACTGGGTCTGCCTGCAGGCTGCAAGTGGAGCGGTGGACCCCACGCCCGACTGTTTTCTGCCCACATGGACTGCTTCCCCTGCGTAGCTTGTCCCAGCCCTGTGCAAACACTAGGGGGTCCGTGCATGTTCAGGTAATCAAGGTGGACTCCGGGGGCCTTCACTTGTGATTAATTAGCAAGCAGCTAATTCACTGTGGTCGCCTTGTCTGGCCACAAAATGCTGTTTTGACCCATGAAAAAAGCAAGCCGAGTCCCAGATTGAATTGTAATATTAAAAGGCAGGAGGAGAGTGGAGGAGAAGGAAGAGAGGAATATCACTGAGCTCCCAGGCAGCCCGGACGTTACACAGCCTCAGCCACTTGCTCCCCCGGAAGGAGCATCGCTCTGCACGATCACGACCTTACCCTGTCTTCCGGGCACTGAGCACAGGTCCCCCACCCTGCCCGCGGGTCCCGGCTGACTTTGCACACAGCCGCAATAGAACTGTACGCTTAAAAATTATTTGAAGACAGTCACTCCCCTTACCCATCCTCCACATGCTCCCCACCCCAATATTCTTAGGTCTGAAATTAACATTGCATCATTTGATTCCGCTTCCTGGATTTGTCTCTTAAAATGCACCGATCAGAAGGAAACACAGTGTCTGTCCTTGCTGTTCAAAGTGGAGTCCAGTGACCAGCAGCCTTCCCGGACCCCACTGTGGACAGGCCGAGCCCGAACAAGAAGAGGGGCCGGGCAGACATCTGTGCTTCACGCCTGCCCACCCGCCCTCTGCCATTCCTTGAAGTCTTTGCCTCCCTCCACGGTCTCACGTGCTCATGTGCTCATCTTCCCACCTTCATGCCAGTGAGATTTTTACTGCAAAAGGATGGACTTGGGGCACGCCAGACCCTTGACCAGCACTCATGTTTAGTTGTTCACGGGCAAGCCCTCCTAAGGCAGCACCATCCAGCCTACTTACCTCCACCTTATGAAGCTGAATTTTTTAAGACCATTTGTACATGGTTATCCACTGTTTGACCTATTAGGTTTCTTATGTTGGTCACTGACTCCCCAGAAAGACCAAAAGAGCACTTGCTGGCCCAGCAAAGCTAAGTTTATGAGACCTGCTGCAGAGGAGAACACTCCGTTGACATGACGTCTGTAGAGTCTCAAAATGGGAGCAGCAGAGGATTGTAGGGTTTGGGGGCCTGGGCCAGCCGACTGTCCCATGGGTCCTGCAAGGCAGCCAACTGCTCGGGGTTGGGCAGAGTTTGTGACCTAAGGGCTTAGACCTGGCTGGTAGACACGGAGAGTCTGGAAGTGAGCCTTGGCGAGCCAGCACGGTCTTGGTAACTGTGGTAGTTGGCCCACAGTCTTATCATTTGGGAGCAAGGATTTCCTGGAGCTACATTAATTCTTCCCTGTCCTAATAGTGTTTGGCACAGAAAAAAAAAAAATATGCTTAGTTCCAAATTGTTCAGCTGAGGGACAAGAGAGAGGTATTGGTACCAGTTCTCCTTTACTTGCCCCCCCATGTGTCCACACTGACCCCAGGGCTACCTGCATTGTAGGTACCCATCATCAGATGAACAGCAAAACACAAATCAAAACCAGCCATCAAATGCACCACATGTGTAACCACGTTCACACACAACTTTTTCTTATAGCTGAACCCTACCTAACCCAGGTGCCGATCATTAGCCCCATGGATGCAGTGTTTTTCAAATTATTTTTCAAGATAAGCAAGAAAGTAAAATATTAAAACAAACAAAACCAAGCTTTTCTGTTTCCTGGATGAAAGTAAAGCTTCAGCAACTCCTTCTCTTGCCAAAGGGACCCCTGAAGGTCCAAAGAACTCAATTAATACTCAGGAGCCTTCATACCAGAAATCATTATTTTTTTTTTTGAGGTCAAAACCATTGCTTAGAGGAAAACCAATTGTACAGCCAAATTATGTGTAAACAAGAAAGGAGATGAGAACCCATGGTGGGGAAAATGAATATACAAGTAGCTATAATAATTTTAACCAGAATTTAAAGCAAAATCTTTTGAGTGCCAGAAGACAGAAAATTTGCAATTCCCCAATGTAATTGAGTATACTTTTATAGACTTCATTTTTGTTTTGGAAATTAATTCTTCCACAATAGAGATACTCTGGTTAATTTAAGTTATAATTAAAAACAACCCTAGCTTATATATTGATTTCATTACATTGTATTTCATTTCTATTTATTGTTTCACATTTTAACGAGTTAATAAAGTGGTTTTATGTATTCCTTTCTGCTACTTACAAACCCAAGCTACTTTTTGAATAGAAATCACATCTGTAGAACACATTTTTTTCCTCCTACTATAATAATGATGATGTTGCTTCACTGAAATCAAATAGTCAAGGAGAAGTCAGGAATCCATTGTCTGTTTGGGAGGGAGTCCCGTATTCCTGGCTTTCAGGGGAAAAACCAAATCCACCCGAAAGACAGAAGTCCTGAGAAAGTTTCTGGTCACCACCTGCCGGGTGGAGCAGGGGGCGGGGGGACTCATTCCCGGGGCCCAGAAGGTCAGGTGCGTGGGTGGGGAAGTGGGATCAGGGTAGCGGCCCCATTCCGCAAGCACTTGTAGATACCGAGACATGCTGCTCTTCCCCCGGGACGGCCTCCCCGTCTGGAAGCAAAGCAAGATCAGGTGCATCAGAGGACGTCAGCTGGGTCGCTCCTGACCGTCCCTCCCATTACCTCAGTTTGTTAGGTTCGAGACCTGTGGCCCTCAGACCAAGTGGCCTCGCTCACTCCTGCTGGCCTGGCACGGCCTCGGCATCCCTCTGGCCACTGCCCCTTTGTGGCCTCATCTATCTCGTTGCTGGCCCAGGAGTGGAAAATCACAGCCTGGGGGGCAGGACACCAGGGCCTTTTTTGACGTGATTTTTGATCTTGGTGAGGCATCTGTTTTCTTTAGGCCGACATATCCTTGTCTGCAAAATGGTCCTGCATCCAGCGCACTGGGCAGGGGGTGGACCAATAACGGATCAGATCTAAGAGCCCTTTGCAACATGTAAAGCTCTGCAGATGCTTAAGATCATACTTGTATTATCAAAGGTCCTGTCGGGACACAAACTCCCGTCAACCTTTGTAGGGCGGTGACCCCTTGCACCATCTTATTGTGTGGCATTTTTCACTTGCCTCCTAGGAGGTAAACTTTTTGGAGCATTTGATGTTGAAATGCAGCCTCTGTGGAATTAGGCTTCACCAGGTGATGATCTAAGGCAGGACGCCGCAGGTGTTGTGATTCCAACGAATTGTTCATCCTTTTATTAAAGCACAACCCAACAATTACTTGGTGATGCTAGACGGGATCCAGCAGCTCCCGGGGAAAAAGAGTGATGTTGATTACAAGCAGGACAAAGTGGACATCTGTGGGAATGCAGTGAGACAGCATGCTCAGCCCAGAGGTGGGGCTCACGGCGGATCTTTCATGAAATGAGTAAGGTGAGCAGAGCCGCGAAGTCTCTTACAGTTCGCTAGATCTGACCAGACGCGTGGTTATGCAGCCAGCCATGGAGGGCCCACCAGACTATGAAAATGGTCTGATCAAAGCCAGTCTTTATGACTGCCTGGCTTCCCTGTAAGCTGGATTTGGGGCAGTTTATGAGGAGGAACACAACACCGGCAGCCTGAGGACACAGTCCCGTGTGCCTCGGGGCCAGGGGCTGGGCCACGGAGTCCTGCCACTGATCTTTTAATGCAGGCCTGGCAGTCAATTTGCTAACTATGATGGTCCTTATTCTCCAGGGAAGGAAAGCGTGTCAGGAGAAAAAAGAAAACGCACAGGTTTATTATTTTTTCTTAATGGCTCTACGGGGTCCCCTGCGGCTGGATGACTTTGTCAGATCCCCCCAAAGAGCAAATATCCGCAGGGACCGAGGATCAGTCAGGACAACCAGGACAACAGGAAAACCCGCTTGCTTCCGACAGCGTGGCCCGTGCTGCCGGGGTGGGGTCCACCGCTGTGGCTCCGTGTCGGGCGAGCCCTGGCTGCATCTGGCGGTGACCTGTTGCACGCTGCCTGGGAGGGAGGCTGAGCGGCCCCCTCCCGCTGATGGCGGCTGTGATGTGGATCATGCCATTCCCCAACACAGCTGATGGGGCTGGGATGCACGCAGTGCTGAGATGGGTCCCCACTGCCCCAGGGTGTGCATCTTGTCCAGCATGCAGATGAGACGGGGACCAGCCCCAAGCTTGCTGAGGAGGCTGCCAGGGTCTCGCGGGGAGGGAGGCGGTGTTCTGCTTCAGAGCTACAAAGGCAGCTAAGAGTGATACGGGGCTCATCACCACAGGCATCGTCCTAAAACTGCGTGGACAGCAGCTCTTTCCATATGTGGCTATTCTCGCCTCCTTTGTCATAGATGGATTGGCCATACGGACTTGAGCTTATTTCTGGACTCTGTTCTATCCTATTAATCGATGTGTCTATTTCTGTACCAGTCCCGTACTGGTTGGATTACTGCAGCCTTGTAGTATATCCTGGAATCTGGAATTGTGATAACTCTACCTTCATTCTTTCTCAACATTGCTTTGGTTCTTCGGGGTCTTTGTGGTTCCATACAGATTTCAGTATTATTTGTTCCAGTTCTGTGAGAAATGATCTTGATGTTTCTGACAAGGATTGCATTAAATCTAGATTGTTTGGGGTAGTATGAACATTTTAACAGTATTGGTTCTTCCAACCCATGAACACGGAATGTCTTTCCATTTCTTTGTGTCATCTTCAATTTCTTTCATCAATGTTTTATAGTTTTCAGAGCACATGTCTTTCATCTTCTTGGTTAAATTTATTCCTAGGTATTTTAGTCTTTTTGGTACAATTGTAAATGAGACTGTTTTCTTAATTTCTCATTCTGCTACTTTGTTATTAATGTATAGAAACGCAACAGATTTCTGGATATTAATTTTGTATCCTGCAACTTAACTGAATTCATCTTTCAGCTCTAATAGTTTTTTGGTGGAGTCTTAGGATTTTCTACATATAGTATCCCATTATCTGCCAATAGTGACAGTTTTACTTCTTCCTTACCAATGTGGATGCCTCTTATTTCTTTATCTTTTCTGATTGCTGTAACTAGGTGGGAATGCAAACTGGTGCAGCCCCTGTGGAAAACAGTGTGGAGGTTCCTCAAAAAAATTAAAAATAGAACTACCCTGTGATCCAGTAATTCCACTACTGGGTATTTACCCAAAGAAAACAAAAACTCTAACTAGAAAAGATACATGCACCCAGATGTTTATGGAGCATTATCGACAATAATCAAGTTATGGAAACAGCCCAGGTGTCCATCGACTGATGAATGGATAAAGAAGATGTGGTATATATATATATATATATATATATATATATATATGATGGAATATTACTCAGCCATAAAAAAGAATGAGATCTTGCCATTTGCAATGACATGGATGGAACCAGAGGGTATCGTGCTAAGTGAAATAAGTCAGAGAAAGACAAATACCATATGATTTTGCTTATATGTGAAATCTAAAAAGCAAAACAAACAAACAAAAAAAAACCCACAGACCCTTAAATGCAGGAAACAAACTGAGGGTTGCCAGAGGGGAAGTGGGTGAGGGGATGGACAAAATAGAAAAAGAGGACTAAGAAGTACAAACTTCCAGTTGTAAAATAAACAGGCGATGCAGATGAAAAGTACAAGAAATAGAGTCAGTCATATTGTGCTAATTTTATATGGGGGCTATACTTACTGGGTGAGCACTGAGTGATGTCTAGGATTGTCAGATCAATACACTGTGCGTCTGGAACTAATATAACATCGTGTGATAATTATACTTCAGTTCAAAAGAGGAAATGCATGTGTGTGTACATCCACACACAGAGACGCACACACACACATACAGAGTCATTTAGACTCAAAAAGATAAGCCCACGAGGAGACACTGTTAAATACTCAGAAACTACCCCCGTGTGTGGAGGTACTATTGTTCCATTTTGCAGACTTGCACTGAGGCTCTTAGCCTGTCCACGGTCAGGGCTGTAAGTGGAGTCATGCTGGGACCCGGGCTGACTGGTCTCAGCATTCATGCTCTCGGGGCAAAGGCACCATGTAGCTCCTGAGCTCTTTGCGCCCGGTGGGGGGGAGGGCGAGATGGTTGGCACCCCCCCAACAAGGAAATGTAGACAAAGCCTGCAAATATGGGTATATTGGATCTTCCTGTACCTCCCCCTCAATTTTGCTGTGAGTCTAAAACAGATCTAAAAACGAAAGTCTCTAAGACAAATGTCTTCATCTCAAAAAGATGGACCAGTGAAGAGACGCCACTACCCGACCAAGGTCTATGTGCTATTTTGGAACTATGGCAACAATTGAAGCAACTAGAAAGCCTTGTTCCCTCTTAGAAGTTTGCGTGTCAGTCTGGTCTGCTGACCTGCAGATCCGGTGAGAGTGGAGACGGCGTTCTCATAAACAGGGAGTAACTTGTGTCCGCTGGGGACCAGAGAGGGAGGCTGCCTGGGCAGGGTCAGCAGCTTCAGGAAGAAATGTCACATGAAGCAGAGAAGGGCCAGCCCGTGCAGGCCCGTTTGGGGAAACAGAGATCCAGTTCGGTGCAGTGGGGGTCTGGGATGGGGCACAATGGGTGGGTAGTAAGGTTGGAGCTGTCCCCCAGAGTCAAGGTCTCCTTCAGCCGCCGGAGTGGTTCTTGTCACTCTTCCCGTTCTTAGTTGTTATGGAAGCATTTGAGCTGCATTTAGACAAGCAGGATGCTGGGGGTGTTTGGGGGCCCCCTCAGTGCCCATGACTGCATCACATGTGAATCAGGAGGGATCGGTTTCGCTGGACACATGGTGCGTCGTCTGCCCTTGGCAGCAGGATGCAGTGTCTCAGACGTGGTCAGCAGCCTTCTCTCCTGCAAACTGACGAGTAACGCAGAATTATGTGTATCCCGTAATTCCCCATTTTCATCTTTCTTTGATAAAATGCAGAAGTTACAGGAATCAGCTGCAAGAGTGAGTGTGAGCTGGGCCTCACAGAGCTGGTGGTGTCAGGGAGACAATGGCGTCCTGTGTGCATTGCCGGTTGGGCCGGGCCTCTGCGTCTGCAGGGCAAAGCCGGGGGGGGGGGGCACGCTCACTGTATTCTCCCCGCCACGGGCTGCAGAGAAGGGGATGCGCCATGGGAACGCAAGCCAGGAGGGGCTGGGAAGCAGGGTAAACAGAGGCAGCCTTGTCCCTTGGCAGCCCCCCCACTCTGCCCACCTGCCAGCCAGGCTCCTGCTGTGAGCCTTCTCAGCTCCAACTCGACCGGCTCTCAGCCCTCCGCCGGCATCTGAGTCCACCGCCCGCTGGCTTGGCTGTCTGCTTCCCGGCCCAGCTCTGCCACCCCCACCTGGCTCACGGGCTCTGCTCCCCTGGACTCCCTGATCTTGGTCCGGCCGCGACCGCGCCCAGGGAGTGCGTGTGCGTGCGCGTGCGGAGGGCTGTGTTCCTATAGGAGGGTCTGAGCACACTCAGCCCGCGGAAGAAGTGGTTTTCACGAAGGTCCCGTGGGGGCAACTGAGCGGGGGCACCCAGGTGTGATGACCCCTTTGACCCCATTCGAGACCGCACTGCCGGGAAATTTAACTTCAAGGTCATTGCAAACACAGAACTCTCCACGTTTCAGAGTTGCTGCTAGTGATGAACTGAAACTGTGAGCTTACGTTTTTTAAATATAAAAATATTACAATGAATACATATTCAGTGAGGAAAAATAAGAAAGTTTTAGCCAGAAAAAGTCTGTTTAGTATTTATTGATAACTGGGGTAAAACTCTACACAATGCCCTGAAACCCACTGTTCTGTCCACTTGTAGGGCTTGGGGTCGAGTCCCCATCCTGCCACAGACTGTCAGGGTCACTGAGGGAGATAGATGCTGGGTGAGCCGGGACGCAGCTGTGGTCACGTGCGTAATGGATGTTGTAGTTCCCATTCCACGGAGCTGTCATGAGAAGGGAACGAGCAGGGGGAACGGACTTATGCGAACGTTTACCTGCTGTTTACCTGGAAGTCATTTTCAGTGAGCAATCTGCTTTATTACATCTGTCCGGCAGCCTCCGTCCTAGGGCGTGATTGGTTCCGTCACGAGGCCCTTGGCTAACTCACTGTTACTTCAGTTGCGGTTTTCTGGAGTAGCTTTGTAAGCTCCACGGTGGAGAACTTTTGGGGGGCCGTGGGGGCAGCACTGCCCTCAGAGGCCCTGTTGAGGGAACGGGATGAATGGCTGTTGGCTCAGAGACCTGCACCGAGCCTGGCACCGTGCTCAGCCCATCACCCCGTTTACCTCCCAGCTCCTGGTGCCAACGCTCCCATTGTGTCCACATCCCAGAGGGGGAGACTGACCCACAGAGGGGTGACCGCCCCAGGACCCACGGTTCGTAATAGCAGAACGGAGCCCAAACCACGTTTGAGTCCAGTGCCTGACTCACGTGTGGATGTGTGACCCGGAACATCACTCCCAAGGGCCACACGCAGCATGTTTGTGAAGACGGGGCATGGGGAAGAGGTGCAGCAGGGCACACAGCACGCCGTGCCTCCCGCTAGGGGATGCGGCGTGCCCACCAGCCCACCTCCGGCCCCGGAGGAACAGCGTCCACCACAGACTCTGGAGTTTCCCGAACGCCATTCCCACAGGCCCCGCATTTTCCCTTAGCACCGTCCTGCATGCCATGAGCAGCACTCAGAGAAGACCGCGACTCGGCAAAATCCCAACACAGTAGTTTCCAGGGCCTCGCAGAGCCTCCCGGCACCTTCCAGAGGGGTGTGGGAAGGGTTCACACACTGCACTCCCGCTGCACCCCCGTTCCAGTGGCTCAGAGAGGCCAGGTCCCCCTGGCGCTGTGCCCGGGCAGGAACGCGGCTTCTAGCAGAAGGGCTGCGGGGGCGGGGGGTTGGGAGGAGGGGGGTTCAGGGAGACTCAGGGCCCGGCCCTCTCCCCACGCCCAACACCTTCACAGCCCCTCCCGTCATGGGGGTCCCATCCGGAAACCCCACCCCTGCTGACCCCGTTGCCTCCCCAGCCCCACTGCTCCCCCGGCCTGAGGGCACCACCTGGGGAACGGCCCTTACAGGTGCATCAGCAGGTGGGAGGAGGCGGAAATGAGGCCCAGCCAGGCCCCCCGGGACTCGGGTGTGGGTGTGGCACCGGGAGGGCTGTGCCAGCGCGTGCTGGCACAGGTGTGACCGTGATGCAGCTGGGCAGACGAGAGGCGGCCCCGCAGCACCCCCTCTGCCTGCTTCTCTGCTCCCACACGTGCTGTTCCGGAACCTTCCGGACCCGTTATTCCCCAGGATTACTGCCTGCAAGCTGGGGCCAGTGGATCATACATCTCTCCCCACCAGAAAACCCTCAGCAGTGAGTATACAGAATCAAACCAAAAACTACCTTTTTAATGAGCTAAGCAGCCTGGCCATTAATTCATAGCAGCTCCTTAAGCAGCCAGGGGAATATATTAGTTTTCTTTTGTTTTTTTCTTTCTTCTTCTTCCTTTTTTTTTTTTTTCTTTTAAATAAAAGGGAAACAGCAGAATTGCTCTGCTTGTAAAATCCAGTCCGGGGCAGGCCACTCCATAAGGGGGGAATTAATTAGCACGACTTATTAAGGTTTTACAGCTATCGATTCATTCTGCTCTATCAATAATCTTAATTCATCCATAAAACCAATTCGGTTTAATAACTTGTAAAGGGAAGTTAGAGACCTGAGTTGCTGGTTAAAATACGACTTCCCAGATTTTCTCGTTGGGTTCTGTTCTTCTGCCCGTCATGTGTCCCTGGGTCTCCTGCATGGGCCTCGCTGCCTAGGGAACATCCCTTGACCCCTGACTTCCCATCCACACCGCAGGCGTAGGGCCCTCCCACCGCGTGTCGGGGAGTGAAGAGCCTGTCCCTGGCTGAACTGTGTCCCCTAGATTCTTGTGTTGGACCCTAACCCCCGGCACCTCAGATGAGACTATATTTGGAGACGTGGCTAAGGCACAGTCAGGTCACTAGGTGGACCCTGATCCAGTCTGACGGGGGTCAGGACACAGACGCGCGCGGACAGACGGCCACGTGAGCACGCGGGGAGGGGACGGCGTCTGCACGCCCGGGACAGAGGCCTCGGGAGACCCCAGCCCTGCGCACGCCTGCACCTCGGCTCCCAGCCCCCAGGACGCGAGGCAACGAACTCTGGTGTGCGAGCCCCCAGGCTGGGGTGTTGGTCACGGCCACCCCGCGACCTCCCGAGGTCCCCTGGTTCCTCTTTCCCCTGCGTGTGCTCGTGCATTTTCTTTCCTAAAGCCGCACCCATCAGCAACCGTCCCGCTCAGGAGCGCCGGGTGCCTCCGTCAGAACTCACATCCCTCCTACATCGTCTGTCCCAGCCTTCCACTCATGTCCTCTTGAAAACTTTCTTGTTTTGCTAGTACGTAGGCACCTCGTTCCCCTCTCCTCGCTCAACCAAGACCACGATCGGCCCAAGACTCTCCGAGCAGAAGGCTCACTGTGAGGCAGGAGGTTGGGAGCGTCCTCCCACGGATCCACGCCCCCAGAGCCAGGATCAGAGCCACGGTGCTCCCTTTGTGCCAGTGGTAATTTCCTTCCCTCCGTCCCCTGAAGCAAGGCCGGGGGAGACACAGGAGTTCTCTGTCTCACGTGCGCACACGGTGCTCTGGGCCTGGGGCAGGACTGGTGGAGTGAGGAAGCCCCACGGTGAATCTGCTCCTCGTTAACCTTCAGCAGGAGCACATTTCAGATCCCAGCAATACGTTGCCTTGGACAGCCTACACTTATAAAGAGAAAGTATCAGAGGAAACACAGAGGACGGCGATAAATTATAGTTTGCAAGCAAGCAGTCTGTAAATATTTTTATGGAACCAGAAACAAAACCTGTCATACCGGCTTTAAAAAAAATAAAAATAAAAACAGATCAAAAGTCGCACTTCTAAAAGTAGACTATCTGACTGAAGGAACAGTCGATTCTGGTCGCCACGCTCCACGGGCAAGTACGAGTCTCCTGCAGGGAACGGACACACGTCCAGGCAGGACGCATGAAGGAGCTAGTTTAGGATGTGTTCTTTCTTCTAAACGTCTACTAACTTGGGGCACATTTGAAGTGATTCTTAGAATCATGGATTCTTTCACATCAGTCAATGTTTATTTATTGGAATCAATAAATGGAATTGATTTATTTCCATTAAACGAAGAAGACCCCAAACCCATATCATCAGGGAGGCAGATTTCCCATCCAAAACTCACTGGATTTCTGTTCTGAGTTATGGCCCCAGAATCATTGTCACATGATTTTTTAAATTATATGATGAAGCCAGCCTTGTTCTTCATTTTTGTCACTAACATTACACGGCTAACGTTTCCAGAAAAAGAGCACCCCAGATCCTCCCAGAAGCACCAAGAGGCTGGCTGGCTTTGTCCCCCCACTCTGCACCCCTGCCTTCCTCCATCTCCGGTCTGCCCCCACCCTGCCCCACCCTCGTCCTATGTGAGTTTCCATCTGGCCGTCCCCATCACAAGTGTGGCCTTCCTGGGGCCATTTCCTCATGAGGGTAACGACGCATGCACTAAACCAGTGGGCAGGTACTAAGGAACGATGCCACACGTGGGCGCTCCCCAGAGTAATAACGTGCCTTAACACAGGCCTCCGGGAGTTGACAGGTGGATGCCGCACATATCAGCTGGGGAGCCGCCCGTGCAGGAGGGAGGCCGTGGGAAGGGGAGCATGAGAATCCCACCTTCACGGGTCGCTGGAAGTCCCACCGGGCACCTACTGTGTGGCAGCTACCTCAGCTAGAGGAGTCAGAGAGGACACAGTCAGGGCTAAGCCAGTCCGTACAGGATAGAACCCGGGGCGAGCACAGCTCAGTGAACAAGCGTTTCTAATACCTCTTACCAACACGTCTGCCCCCACGCACATCTCAGCCTAGGTCTGCTGGACTTAAACCCCCTGCAGGGGTGGTCCACTCAGCTCCCAGAAATACCGTTAGAAAACAAAACCTCACGACCGAATACATCATAACAGAGCGCACCGAAAAGCATACAAGTTGGGGGATCCGGCCGGCTCAGCCGGTGGAGCAGGCAACTCTTGATCTCCGGGTCGTGAGTTTGAGCCCCACGTTGGGGGTAGAGATTATTTAAAAAGAAATAAAATCCTTAAAAAAAATAAAATTAATACAATAAAAGCATCTAAGTTTTACTAGTGTTTGATGGTAATTTAAAAATACATAGACATTTATATGTGCATGACTCATTCTTGCTGCTGCAGACCAACATATGAAGTTTTTATGCACAGAATGAACTCTTACTTCCAAAATGCAGTTCTCAGGAGTAATTTAGTAATGTAGTCAAGGAAGAAAACAATGAGGAACGATGTAAATTATTCTTAGCTTCCTTTTTGATTTCAATAGTAATTGCCAATATCCCAAGACAGTATATGGAAATGTAGGGATAAAAAACAAGCAGCCCCCAATTCTGCCACTCTTTCAAAAAGTCATTTACAGGAAAGTCTTGAGCATAATATCTTGTAAAAACCAGCAGCATAGTGCATTTTAAGGGGGGAAAAAACCTGATATTCTCAGAAAATAATTTCTCTGTGTCTAGAATACTAAGGTAAAGATGATCAGATTTATAGGCAATTAAATCCTTAGCCGATTTGAAGATGTGGCGAATGGATACATCTAATTTCTAATAGGGAGACAGGTGTTAAGGTAAAAATACTCATTTCCTAAGGCTTCCCCCTCTGCAGCTCATCGGGATGGAATTTAAGAATAAAATTAGAAACTGAAAAATAGGCTGCGTGAGGGCCCAGAGGCCTATCACAGATGTCACCATGCCAGCCCCACTCGCCAGGGTACCAGGACCACCGCTCCCTCCCTGGCCACCCTTGCCCCGCCAGCCCGGGCTTCACCAGACAAGGTTGTGCAGACGAGCCACGCAAGGTGACTCGGTTAAGACACGGTCACCGCCAGACAAGTCAGCAGATAAATTCGAGGTCCAGTTTTCTCTGTCCGTCTGTCTCTGTGTGTCTCTGTCTCTCTCTGTCCCTCTCCATCTCTGTCTCTCAACTCCTTCCACTGACCTCTCTCTTGACTCAGTTCATTCAGGTCATCACGTCATTAATACTTATTCCTCTGGGGGGGACTAAAATTGCTGGAGGGGCCCACGGTAAACCGTGACCCTAACATGCCATGCTTCGTCCATCTGGTTCATCAATTCTTAAAAAAGGAATCATTTGGGGTTCAAAAATCAACATTTCAGGAACTTCCTCTTCTTCTGTGGTTTTAAACTAGCAACTTGGCAAAGGGTCCTTAACTAAAACCACACACTCTGGGGCTCCGTTCACCCACGCAGGTTGGCGTGACATTGAATTTAGCAGAGACCCTGGTGCAGGTGTCCCCTCCAGGAGCCCTTGTCTGTTGCTGGTGTGGGTCCACTCGACTGAGCATTTCCTTTCTGGTCCCAAGTTCCTCTAGAAAAGTGCACCCGGGGTCAAAACATGGCCTCTGCTATTACCCCTGGACTCCAGTTCTTTGCACTAAACGTTTCCTGCTTTGTTTAAGTATCTTCTGCGGGAGACAGCTCAGGTTAAGGCCTGTGACGCTGGTCATTGAGATATGATCAGTAGTTCTCCTGGTCGCGTCTCTTTCTTAAACTGTTCAGTGGCCCGTTTGCTGAGAGTGGGTGCCACACCACTGGTATGCGAGCTGGCATAGCACTGCTCTGGACGGCGTGGGCAAGTGTCATTTAGAGACCAGGCCTCTGGAACTGGGGACCCCTCGGAAGTCTGTCCGGCCGCTAACCAGCCTGGAGTCAGACGAGGTACTCAACCTTTCTGGGACCCATTTCCTCATCCGAGAGGCTGCCATCCCTTCAGCAAATGCTCGCTGAGCCCCCGCCACGCTTGGGACAACTTGCAAGTCCTTGACGGGAAGCAGGCGTGAAACACGGCCTTCCAAATGCCAAGCACGTCCGGGTGTTGTTGATGAAAGTGACGTCATTAACGTGTCTGCACGAAGTGCGTTCGTGAAGGTGCTCTGGGGGTGCCGAGGCAGAGCTGGGGAAATGCAAAGCGCTGAGCGCCCCGTGCCTCCCCCAGGACTGCTCTCTGTCTTCGCAGGGCAGGGCCCATGTCCTGAGAGGCGGCAGTGGGCCGAGCAGTGGGCGGTGGGTCAGGAGTGAGCCAGGGTCGCACTGTGGGAACTCTGAAGGCCAAGCCAAGGCAGTGGAGTAGCACCAGGTCTGGGAACCCTCTCCTGCTGTCGAGGCAGAAGGTGAGGTCAGCCACTGGGCCGCACTAGGGAGCTAACGTGTCCAAAGTTTAACAAACTTTGAAGAGAGAAAGCCTGGAATGCACTGGGTTGTGTCAGATTTTCTTAGAAATGCATTCAGAAGTCCTCGGGTGGGTTTCCAAGGGACCAGACAATGGCTTCCGGATGTAAACACAGAATTGTGAGGTCTGGCTTTCTTTCAAGAGGGGACCCACAGGGGCGCTGGGGTGGCTCAGTCTGTGAAGCATCCAACTCCGGATTTCAGCTCAGGTCGTGATCTCAGGGCCCTGGGATCCAGCCCCACGTCGGGCTCCACACTCAGCACAGAGTCGGCTCGTCTGTCTCCCTTCGTCCCTCCCCTGTTTGCACACTGCTCCCTCTCCCTCTCTTTCTAAAATAAATAAATAAAATCTTTTAAAAAAAGAGGGGACCCATAGATTTCTTGTGGTTATCAGAAGAATCTCTAATCACCCATACTTATAATCGCTGGATTTAATGATAACATCTAGTCCCTCACTCTTTCACCTTGGAAAGTCTGCAGTTCTCTGGGCCAGCTCTAAAGCCTAAAGGAAAAAGAATTCTTACTTAAATTGTATGCCTTCCACCCCAGAGGTTCTATTTTCTTTCCTGATGGGAGTCTTGTATTTACCTATCTGCTTCTCCTAACTGTTTGAATCAATCATGATCATATCATTATATGTTCATAAAAATGGCCGTAACTAGGTTTTAGAATTTAAAAGAATATAGTTTTTATGTAAGCAAATTTTAAAGAAAAGAACACTCAGCATTAGTGTAATTAAAAATTTTAGCAATTAAATGGCTCCGTACAGGTTATAGAATGGTCATATATAGAACATGTTTAAGTAGAAAGTTTACGACTTTCAAATTTCAGTTCAGAGTACAAATTACCATATCCAACAAAGAGACGCTAGCTTTTAGCGGAGGACTAGACCTGTATTTCGTCTAGTTACCCAGCCGTCTGCCATTGCAGAGTAAACATCACCGAGATGCTGGGCAGTGGGTTTAGCAGAGGAATGTGCTTTATTCCTCCCACAAACTCACCTGCACAGCTAGTGAAGGGACACAGTTAGGATTTCAGGATTTCATGCTGTTCTTCAGAACAGCAGTTCGAGAAAAGAAATTAAAATTGCCAGAAAAAACAATTTCTTAGTACTGTCCTTTCCAAGAGACTTATGTCTATTGTGACGACGTACCTATTGTCCAAACTTGGGCTCTACGACTGGCCAAGGGGACGCTGGTAAAACGGAAGCCAGCAGGACAGGGTATCCATGAGGTCCGTTCCTCGGCCACCAAACAAGTGGTCGCCCTACATATGTGGGATAGAATCAGAGCTTTCCAAGCTGTTAAATCAACAGATACTGATATTATTACAAAGCTATGGGACTCAATAAACAGAAATAAAAGACCAATGATAATGCCGTTAAAATTTAATGTCATACTTTAAATCCTCGTGACTCAGTGAAAGACACCAACCTGAAAATCTACACATTGGAGGATTCCAGCTCCAGGACATTCTGGAACAGGCACAGCTATGGAGACAGGAAAAGATCAGGGAGGGGCTAGGGATGAACAGGTGGAGCACAGAGGATTTTTAGGGCAGGGAAGCCACTCTGTGTGATACTATAATGATACACACATGTCATTATGCATCTGCCCAAACCCTAGAATGCACAGGACCAAGAGTGATCCTTGGGTCAACTGTAGAGTCAGGGTGATGACCATCGGTCAATGTAGATTCCTCTTTGGTAACAAATGTATCATCTGGGGGGGAGGTATTGATAATTGGGAGGTTGTGCACGTGAGGGGACAGGGTATGTATGGGAAATCTCTGTACCTTCCCCTCAATTTTGCTGTGAACTAAAAACTGCTCTAAAAAAATTAAGTTTGGACAAAATTTAATGTCCTGTAGCTGCAGAAAGAGTTCCTCTGTCTCTGTCTCTCCCACCTGGTGTGTGTGTTTGGGGGTGCATGCGCACATATGCATGCCCAAGAGCAGTCCCGCGTTGTATTAGTGATCGTTCATTCATTCAACAAAATTTATTGACTACCTCTTACCATCCCAGTGGCCAAAGAGGCTGAGAGGAGGGTTTAGTTGGGCCCCTGGGAGTTCCACAAAGGACGGTGCTCTCTGGGGGAAAGAGCACAAAGAGCTCTTTGTGGAGGAGGAAACTAAGAACACAGCCTCGAGAACGGTGACATCAGGGGTTGGGCCCCCGTGTGCAGAGCGACACCATCACTCAGGCGCTCACCAGCCTCGTGGCAACCTCCCATCACCCTCCTCACCCTGTGCAACAAGGAAACTGAGGCAGAGAGGTTAGGTCAGTGGCTGTAGGCGGCAGACCAGCCATGGCAGCTGGTGTCACTGGTCTCCCTTTCTTAGGCCTGTCACGTTGATTTCCTGTCATGTTGATTTCCTGCCTCAAGATGAAAACATCTGTCTTGTCTACAGAGGATCCTAGGAACACTCTTCGATCTTCTAAAACCATGTGCAATAGACCCCAGGCAAAATCGTGCAGGGGCTGAATGTGGTTTGTTCTCCTGGTCCCTTTCTTTTTTTTTTTTTTTTCCTCCTGGTCCCTTTCTTGTGCCCCGTCCAACACCGGCTCGGCGCTCGAGCCCCTGGTCAGGATCCCACCCAGACTCTGCTACTCAGCATCCGCGCCCAGAGTGATGGTTGGCTTAGCCAAGCACACTGGCCACATCTCGCAGGGGATGCTGCTCTGACACCAGCCAGCATTCACAGGGGAGTGCACTCCACAATCCCTGCCTGTGACCTCTGCCCCAAGGAACTTGCAGAATCCTAGGAAACACAGGGCCTCGCAGTGCTCATTGGCATTTCAGGAGGAGGCAGCGAGGCCCATGTCCAGGATCAGCTTCGGGGGCGAGCACTTGCAAAATTCAGCACCAAAACCTGTTGCCTTGTTGCAGCCTCGTTGACCCAGCATCTTCTCTCCCAGGTACCACCACGGGCATTTCTACAAAGGGCCACAGAGCCCCCAGCGGAGAGGATGCTGGCCTCAAAACTTTCATCCTTCTGTGCTGAACTCTGACATGATATTACAACATTTATTTATTTGTTTTAAAGTACTTTATTGGTGTATAATTGACATATAAAACGCTGTACAGATTTGATGGATACAGCTCAATAGTTCGGGGACACGTACACACCCATGAAGCCACCACCACCATCAAGGCCATGGACGTGCCCTCCAGCCCTCCCTATTTTGTGATAAGAACACTCAACATAAGATCGACCCTCTTAGCAGTATCAAGTGCACAATAAATATGATATTATTAGCTAAGGCACTGTGTGTTTGGTGGATCTTTAGACCTTATTTGTCTTGTGTGAGTGTTTGAAAGCCCCACGAGAAGGCAGGCCCGGCAAGATCTCAGAGCTGGGCGTGCTGGTAGGAGCCTTGGAAAGTCCACCATACATCAAACGCTGACCCACCTATGTGGCAAGATGAGACCTGTATTTTAGCAGGATAAGCCGGGTAAGAAACACATGTTCCATCAGGAGGTGCTGATGGTCATGGAGAAACATGAGGCAAGACCCAGGGCATGTGGTGGTGAGCTAGAAGGACGCTCAGGAGCCCCTCGGAGGAGGCGGCACCCTGTACAAGCCAGGGTGGAGGGAAGGTTGGGTGTGGAGCTACCTGGCAGTCCCTGTTTCCCCCACACCCCCAACGGGGGCGTCTGTGGGAGGAGAAGGTGGAGACTGATAACATTAGGTCATGTGAGGAAGTACAGTGGCAGCCAGGGCAGGTGTTCAAGCCAAGGTTGCAAAGGAGGCCCAGGTTTTGGCGATGACAGTGCGAGTCAACTAGGGAGTCAGATGAAGGATCAGGATGATGGGAATGCCCTGGAATCAGATGCCAGATTATTATCTTCATGCTGACAGGAGTGGGCATGAAGAGAAGCTGTGTTGAGGCACTGGGACCGTCCCCCAGGCGGAGGGAAGGTGTAGAACAGCACCCTGCTTTAGGGGTAGAGAGGATGTGCTCCCCACATGGTCGGATGCAGCTTGGCATCTCCAGCACCAGGGAAGCCTTCACCAAAGAAGTCCCCACCGACCTGGACGCTGATCACAGCTGGGGGACCACGGGTGGAGGTGTAGGGACGTCGTCACAGCTGGGGGACTGCGGGTAGAGGTGTAGGGACGTCGTCACAGCTCGAGGACCATGGGTGGAGGTGTAGGGACGTCGTCACAGCTGGGGGACTACGGGTGGAGGTGTAGGGACGTCGTCACAGCTGGGGGACTGCAGCTGGAGGTGTAGGGACGTTGTCACAGCTCAAGGACCCCAGGTGGAGGTGTAGGGATGTCATCA
>NW_027397098.1:14950756-14969773 GCF_003265705.2 Callorhinus ursinus
GTCATCATAGCTTGAGGACTGCGGGTGGAGGTGTAGGGACATCGTCACAGCTCGAGGACCATGGGTGGAGGTATAGGGACGTCGTCACAGCTGGGGAACTGCGGATGGAGGTGTAGGGATGTCGTCACAGCTGGGGGACCATGGGTGGAGGTGTGGAGGAGATGCTGTAGACGTGTCTGCTGTGCATGTGGGTCTGAGAGGCAGGGCTTCAGGAACCACACGTGGCTGAGGGCTTCTTGGTAATGAACGTGGAAACACAAGTCTGAGGTGTCCTAAACATGCTTGAGACCCCACCCCCCTATAAAACTCTCCCCAGGGAAAGGCTTTGTTTCCCACTAAGGAAATTTACATGAAGAAAGATGGCAGAGAGGAAGACTTTCTTGGTGGGAGCTCTCCGAGCTCTCCGAGGGGATGCAGGGTGTTTGGTCCGATGTGGAAATTTAACCACAGAGTTCCTGTCCCTCTCTCACCCTGTGAATGTTGTCTCTTGACATCATATTAAACGCTGCATAAAGAATTAAAAGATGCTGGACCTTAACTTCTATGAGGTGATGATACAGAATATATAAGGACAAGGAGATGCTGTGCCTTCTTGTTCTCAAGTATTTCATCCTTCTTTCTTGGCCATGCATGCCTTCTGTGCTTCATGAAGCCCCAAGTCCCCGAAGCCCTAAGAGACCTCACGCGGGTCTCGCGCCTGCTCACTGGGGCCCAAGAGCAAACTAGAGGTTCCTTGACTAAACTTCTCACTCATTTCCAGAAAGCACAGGTGTGGTCTCCAACACATTACTAGCCCCCACGTTGCTTAAGAAGGACCACTGAGCCACCAACTGTCCTTAAGGTATATGCCTTTTTAAATGATGAAACCCTGAGGTTATCTTAGAAATGAGAGGAAGACAGCCCCCTGAGACCTCTGGCTGACATCTGAAAGCACGTTGTGAGAGTGCCGAGGGGGGCACCAGGCGCCGCGCAGACCTGGAAAGCCTACAGCAGCTCCAGCTCTGACCTGCCTTGCTCAGTTCGGGGAGGAAAGCCTCGCATGCTTGGGATAGCCGGGTGGATGATTTTCGAGGGATCCAGGTGCAGGAGAGGCGGGGTGAGCACGGGGCTGGGACTGGGGCTGGAGCCCCGGGGATGTCAGCAGTCAGTAAGACCTGAGTCTCTGCAAAGGGAAGGTTGGGAAAGGATGCTGGTCCACGGGCAACAGGGCAGAGGTTCTGGACTTGGGTGTTCTAATGACATTTTCGTCTCCAGTACAGACTGGGAAAGAGAGCGCTAGTGGCTCTTGTCAGGGTCCCAACAAGAGCACAAACCCACTCTGAGCATTTCAGCCAAGGGAGCAGAAAGCAGGGAGTTGACTCCACTGGGCAGGGAGAGGCAGAGAGCCAACAGGAAACTCAGCCAGGCAGGAAGCCGCTGCCCGGGGCTGGGGGCACAGAGGGGGGCGGGCCGGGAGTCCAGAGCCCCGGGCCCCCTGACAGAGACGGAGCTGCGTCCTGTCTCACCAAAGCAGAAAGACAGAGGACGGGAGACAGAGCTACAGGCTCTGCGGGGCGCCCAGGAGGGACCCAGACCTGCCCAGCAGGTCACTGCCCATGCCTCCCTCCGGGGACTCAGCTCCTGATCCAGCAGAGCCTGCGCCCCCGACCCCCGGCAGAAGGTAGGACCCAGCCTCTGCCCGTCATTTGTACACCTTCCAGGGATCCTCCTTGAGCAAGGACCTCGTTGACAAATGAGCTGCCAGGGCCACATTGGGAGGTGTGACGTCCCTCGGCAGACATGCGTGGACCTGGGAGCTTGGAGTCCCCGTGACCATCGCTTATGGGAAGAACAGGCTGCGTCCTCAGCTGCGCTCCAGAAGCCTTCCTTATTCTAAACCTGCTTGAGTCATGCTCTCAAAGGTGTATATTTTTAGGCCTCTGGGGAGAAAGGGCTGTGGGTTCCTCTAGGAATAGCCTGTTTGAAATCAAACACAAGAAGCCGGGGTGTTTCTGAATAATGGACATGCCTCTCGAAGTCTCCCGTGCCTATTAGAGATCGTTTTCCTTTGATTTCCTTTTTCAACGGTGGGAACGGACACGGTCTCCGAGGCCGGCTGGAGTCACCTCTCTGATTAAAGGTGTTCTCCCCACTCCCCGGTCCTCTTTCCTGCGATCAGGACAGTTCTTGTGTGTGGGGGCTGGTTCCTGTTGTGGCTGAACCCCTCAGAACCCAGGGTTTGCATAGCTGATTGCCAGCGCTCAGAGGCCGCCGTGTGCCAGAGAAGTTTGAACCACATCCAAAATGCATGTGCCATGTAGCTGGGGAAAAGGCAGCAATTAAAAGCAACTAAAACTAAGCAATTTATGACTTACAGATGTCAATTTATGACAGAAATCACTGCATATATTGTACCAGCAAAGTGACATTTATTTGGTAATTAATGATTAAAACAGTAATTTCCCGATGTTAGCAGCCACCCGGTGTCTGGTGGTGGTGAGTGAACGCACCCTCGCCAGGGCCAGGATAGCCCATGCTTCCTTCCCGTCCCTGGCGGAATGTCTCCAACTAGGAATCCTGTGCCCCTAGAATATGGCCCTAGGGCCTGTGGCTCCGCGGTCCCCATCTCAGCCCACGATGTTCCCGAGTAGACAGGCTCGCATGCAGTTTCTGCCCTCAACGTCCTTACAAATATTTGCCGAATGAGTGACTAAAGGAATTGATGAATGGTTGGATTTCATGGTACACAAAAACCAAAACAAGCCGGTAATGAAGGCCAGTAAGAGCACCTGCCAAGACAGCAGGGATCCTACAGTTTCCCTGGAGATGGACGTCCACCGGGACCAGAGCGGGTCTGGGTCTTCCTCTCCTCCTTCCTTCCCACTCCTCGTCTTCTCCACCGACTAGTGACTGAAGGAAGGAAGGTGTCTCCCATCCTTACCTGTGGGACCGCTAACTGTCGGCCCAGCAGACCGCCCCCAGCCCCCCACACCCACTCGGGAGCACCTGCACTGGGGGATCCGTGTGGGGTGAGCATGGAGACCTCTCGGGCTCTGCTTCTTCACATTTTCACAGGAGGGCGTCCAGAGCAGAAGTGCTAACACCTCCACGCCCCTTTTCCCACCCATGAGGGGCCCCAGCCTGGTGAGAGGAGAGGGTGATGCCACTGAGGGCCGGGCCTTAGCTCTCTATCGGCCACTGACTCCCCATCGCAGGGTCCTAGGGATGAAGGACAGTGACAACCTAGGAGGAAGCCCCCAGGCCCCGCAGCCCAGCCTTAGCATGCTCACCTCCAGTCGGGTGTCAGACGTGCCGTCTGCCCTTGTGGGGTGGGGGCCAGTCCACCACATCTGCTCCTCCCATGCACTCAGCAACTTCATCATCTGCTTCCCAATGCTGTTTTGGGGGCCGCGTCCAACAACACCAGCTCAGCGCCTGTCGTGCCTTGTTCCCTCGGAGAGCCGGCACCCTGTCCCCAGACTCTGGTCCAGCCCCTGACCACAGGCCTGAGGGAGGATTGGGAAGAGCAGACCCCCAGGGCCCTGGAGAGCCCAGCGGGGGATCTCCTGCTTTATTTCTTCTTCCCAGTCATTGGAAGAAAGACTTCTCGCTTTAAAAAATAATAGCACAATTTAACAAGTTCTAGAGCCCAGGCCTGGGGACATTGCAGACCCAGTGCAACCGCCCAGCAGCCTGGAGCTCCTGAGACACGGGCACCGAACTGAGAGGTGGGCAGAGCCCAGGCGGGAGGGCGGGTGGAGGGCATGTGCTCCTTGCTCCCTTACTTGACTCCAGCCATCAGCGTATCTGTTCTTTTAGGACAAGCAGTGAGGAACGATTTTAGTTGTCTTAACTTTGTTAACAGGCTGCTTGGCCTTTTTAAAGTCTGTTTCCAACGAGCAAATGTGTTGGGGAGAACATGACCAAGGAATCTCGGCGCGAACAGCTCTAAGAAGGAAGGAGGTCACTGGCTTAAGGAGACCATCCTTTCTTTAGAGACGCACGGAAAACTCCGTTCATTTGCTCTTTTTCGTTGTTGGACAGTTTTCAAGTCCAGGCAGCTTGCTTCCTGTAACGGCCAGATTTCTGAGGCTGATGTGTTTGAAGCTGATAGTGTGTGAATACTGGCACTTTTGGCTTTGCTTCAGAATGTTCCACATACCCTTTGACTTGTGAATAGGCTGTGTCACTGCTGGCTGAGGAGGAGCCCTAGGACCCAGTCGAGTCATCTGTGTGAACAGGAGCACTGGGTTTGGACCTCGTTGAGACTGCTTTTATGTCTGAGGTCCTGTGAGTCTCTGGTGTCGAAGAGACCCCTTACTTCCCACGGTAGACACTCAACTTGCCCTGGAGTCCTGGGGCAAGCAGGGCAGCATCTTCCAAAGAGACTCCGTAACATGCCCCGAAAGGGAAGCCAGAGAAGCATCCACTGCACTGACTTGATCAACAAAAGGAAGGCTAGACCATCCAGATACCCAAACTTCCCCTCTTTGTTTTCCAAAAATCATTTAGTGAAAGAAAGTCGATTAGTGGGGCCCAGAGGAAGGCGGCATCGAGAAAAGAAAAGTGTAAAGCCTGTGAATTCCATGGGCCTTCCTCGACTGAGCCCACCTGCCTTCACATCCCCAAGATCATTGAAAATAAGTCCAGTCAGAAGGACTCACCCCTGGGCCTCACCCTGGGTCACATGCTTTCTTTTCTCAAAACAAATGGAGGGTTTTGGGGAGGAGGCTGCGTTAATCAGCTCAGGCTGCGTAACAAATACCACAGCCCAGGCACCTTCAACAACAGACGTTCACTGCCTCGCGTCCTGGGGGCTGGGAGCCGAGGTGCAGGCGTGCGCAGGGCTGGGGTCTCCCGAGGCCTCTGTCCTGGGCGCGCAGACGCCGTCCCCTCCCCGCGTGCTCACGTGGCCGTCCGTCCGCGCGCGTCTGTGTCCTGATCCCCTCTTCTTAGGAGGACCCCCGTCAGACTGGATCAGGGTCCATCCTACTGACAGTCAGTTACCTCCTTAAAGACCCCATCTCCAAATATAGTCTCATCCTGACGTCCTGGGGTTAGGAGTCTATCCCATGAATTTTAGGGACATAATCCAGCCCGCAACAGCCTCTTTTACTTGGAAGCATGTGTGATTCTGGGTTGGAAGGCTATGCTTGGAGTCCTAGATCTGCCACCTATTTGCCACGTTTATTCTTGCCAAATGCTTAGTGCCTTGAGGCCCCACTTTTCTCATCTGTAACGTGGGGTGTCTCCTGGATGCTCTGCCATGTCTCGGCCAGCTCTAAGCACGCTGTGACCAACACCCAGTAAGACCATGCATCCTCCAGCCACACACAACCACCCTGGGTTCATCCCATGAATATCGCTCCTGTGCGAGCCCGGGCGACAGTGACAACCTGAGGGAACACTGAGGCTTAGCCCTACAGACCCCCCGTAAACAGTGGCTTATTCGCCCATTTGAGCTAGTTGGCTTTAATCAGCTGAGAGCTGGTTCACCCTTTCAAAAAGAGTCATTAGCTGCAAAAACGTTTTGCCGCATTTTCTTGGTTTCAAAGAGCCGTGGTGCCATAGATGTTTCCAGAGCCAGCAAAAACCAGGAAAATTGCACCAAAACTCTTGAAAGAATGAGCTTTGTTAGAAAAGAGCTGCCACTCTCCGTCTTCAGGCCATAGGTACAGTAAGGAGGGCATTTTCCACTTTGAGGTTAGCAGCTCCGTGGGATTCAGGGAGAACAAAGCAAGAGAGGTGCTGGAAATTTGATCAGAGGTAAGAAGAGAAAACAAGCCAAATGCACTTGTGCGTTTTCTGAGTCAGCTGTGCTGGGGGACAAGGGGCCGCTCGGAGAGAAACACCTCTGGTCCTGCTGGTGTATGGGGTGCATGTGTACTCACCTCCACGTCCTGTCTAGCCACTTACAAAAATGTTTGCTCTGTTTGGAGGTGATCCTCTTGATTACAAGCCCCTCTTACCAGGAAAAGCATGAGCACCGTGGGTGCACAGAGAACAGGCTGCCCCAACGCGCCTTCCCCACAGCTGGCTGCGTGGGGGGCTCCTTTGACTCCCCTCTGTCTCGTCCCCGTGCTCTTGAGCGGGACGGACCCACCAGCTAGGAGACAGGGAGGCCCTGAGTGCTCTCCACCTCCACCATACCTCAAGCCGTCCACACTTCCACCGCAACACCCCTCCGAGGCCATGTGGACAGAGCTAGAATATTCTACAACGGGAGGGATGACAGAAGAGTGAGCGTTTCCATCACTTTCACTCTGAGGTCACTGGAGGTGGTTACAGACATCAGAACAAGCTCTATTTTGGTTTTTAGTGTTTTTCTTGTGTGACCCGAACCACACAGGGAGCCACCCTTGCTCCAGGATCATGGTGAGCTCAGGAGCAGAGCCTGGGGCTCCCTGTGGGGCTGCTTGCTACCCTCCTGGCCTTTCAAAGCCATCCGACCAGCAGGACAGAGTGCTATGCCACGGGGTCGGGGCGTCTCCTCCTCCTGGCCCCCCACACACACACACGTACTCGCGCAATGATCAGATGCTGCTACGTGGGTGGCAGGTACATCACTGGGGACGGAGAGAAGGAGCAACGATCTCTTCAAACTTCCAAACCACGACTTCTGTCCCCACTCCACAGGGGCAGTTGCCCTGAGGAGGCTGTGCGCGGCTCTCTCTGCCGCCCTTCCGCGAAGGGGTCTGTGCTCCCAGCCCGGGGCCTTCCTGCCCGGGCTTCCAGCCCTTTCCCCGACACCTGCCCGCTTCCACACCCGCAGAAAGCCCACCGCACCCCCTCAGCGTCTTCCCGGTCAGGTCCTCCACAAACTTCCTTTGGCAGAGTGGCCACGGGCACACCCTCTCCCCCACCCTTCCAGGGGGACCCCCTTCACCCTCTGTCCCCTGCACGGCCGGGCAGCTCAGTGCACCGTGCCCAGCTTCGTGGCTCACCCTTCTCCACAGAATAGCACAGGCCACAGGACAACTCAGTCACTAGACCCAAAGGCCGGTTTCCAGGCCCTTAACTTACTCGGCTCCCTACAGCTCCCAGCACAACTGCTCAGTCTCCCTCCATCCCTGCCGTGGCTCCTGGGATGAGGCTCCTGCCATGTGCCCTTCTCCTACGGATTCTGTCACCGAGGAAGCTGACCCTTCTCTGCTCGTCCCCCCACTGGCATCTCTTCTCGCACACCTCACTGTTTCTGGGCCTGCTCAATACCCTCGCCATCTCGGTGAGGGGGCCATGATGACACCAGGGTCCCCCTGACCACCTTTGGGCTGAGGATTCCCTACAAGAACTCCCGGGACTCCCACTGAGGGTTTGTTGGAGAGGAGGGGTGCCGGTTAGAGGGAGAAGGTGCACGGGGTGGCATGCGGGGGAGGCCCACAGGGGGCCCAGCGTCCCCTCTGACGCCCAGCGGCGGGCACACCAGTCCCCAAACACCTGCGCCACGGCCAGCATTAACAGAACGCTCTCCGCCTGCAGCGGCCACAGCAGGTCTCCCCGCTGGGTGCACAGCATTAGGGTGATGAATATCAAGGGCTGATCCGGCTTTGCGGGAGTGATTTGTCAGGACCCTTTCCAGCGGAATGGTTATCAGCAGGTCGGTAATGGGTTCTGGACCCTTTTGACCTCTGCTGCATTGTTTCCGCCCCGAAATCATTACCTCTCTCTGGCTGTAAGGGGCCTTCCTGAGGAGATGCTAGCGTCTACCTTAATGAGCAGAGAGAGGCCTGTAAGGGATTAGTCCCTTGTCTTAGAGGTGAGGCGAGACCACAGAGCCACGTCTCCCCGGGGATGTGGCCGGATTGGCCAGCGCACTGGTCCACCTGAGCCCCAGCACCTCCTGGACCCACTCTGCCAGAGAGCAGGGCACGGACACATGGACTTGTCACAGCGCCACCAGCGGGGGGCGGTCGTGGAGCTTGAAAGGGGAAGGAGCTGGAGTCAGGGGTCTGGGGTTTGGTGCTGGCCAAGGCTCCCCTTGTAGCAGGATGGCAGGTCATCAATACAGGACTCCCCGAGCATGGGGCCTTTTGGACGCACCAGGACTCAAGGACACCATGGGGACACCTTGGGGTGCAGGGCTGGGGGCCTGCACAGCGGCAACAGTCCACGAAACCAAATTCCAGTCTTCGTTGCTATAAAGGGCAGTGCGGCCTACATTAGCCTGTCCCCCACCCGGCATCTCGGCCCACTCCCTCGGCAAGGGTGTCTTCAGGCTGGTGGGCTACGGGATGTCCGCCGATGGGGCCAAGAGCGGCCACCCTCAGCGAGGGCAAGGAGATGGAGGGGCAGGGACAGAGCAGAAGCTCGGGCCCACAGTGCTGAGCGCACCGTCCACACTGACCTGTGGAAACTTCCCGACATACGAGGAGACCCTTTCTACTACCTCCCAATGTGCCTACAGTTTACCTCAAGGGATATCCCCTGAATATCCGGGTCTACATGATGCTCGCAGGAAACCTCTGAGTCCAAGGCCCGAGCGCCAGAGTCGTCACCTACCTGCTCTCCCCTCAGCCACGAGTCTCACTTCCAGTAAGAACGGCTCGTGGGCTCCTTGGAAACATGCAAAGCCCCATTTTTGCAAGAGATAAGTCCTTAAGATAAAGACAAATTCCTGGGGCGCCTGGGTGGCTCAGCGGGTTGAGCGCCTGACTCTTGGTTTCGGCTCAGCTCCCGATCTCAGGGTTATGAGACCAAGCCCCGCGTCGGGCTCCACTTTGGGCACGATGAAGCCTGCTTGAGATTCTCCCCCTCCCTCCACCCCTCCCCTCTGTCAAAAAAGAAGACAAATTCTACAAATACCTCCCTGCTGTCTGCACCCCCTCTTCCACAGAAGAATAGAGGCACAGATATTTCCCTAGCATCATTAGTCAGGGGTACGTCCTATTTCAAAACCTCCCTTCATCCATTGAAGAATAAAGTTGGTGACAATTTATCTTCCTCCCTATGCTCGCATTTCTTTCCGTGTGAAATCGCTTGCCTGCAGAGGGACTTGAAGGAGCCACATGCAACTTGGAGGCCGCTCGTGTGCGGCACGGGGCATTGGCATCTGGTGCTGTGGGGATGTCTAAATGGTCCTTCAGTTAAGTCTGAGAGCCTTGTGAGGGCTCTAACTGATCTCTTTCCAGATACAATGAACCATCAAAAATGGAACGCTAAAGAACAGGTTTTTTGTCTGCGTGTGCTATGAGCAGGAGGACGCAGGTATTTTAAAATGTGTCCCCAGCATACTGAGGACAGGAGGGCCTGGGTGGGCCCTGCAGTCGGCCCTCGAGGACACTGCACCCACATGTTATGCTTTCAGAGCTGGAAGGACCCGACGGGCGGCTGTCCTAGACGGGGACCAGCAGGAAGGGCGCGAGGACCCGGTTCTCCATCTCCAGCGCTCCGTGGCGGTTCTCCGTCTCCAGCGCTCCGTGGCGGTTCTCCGTCTCCAGCGCTCTGTAGCCGACTCAGCCTGTCTGGCTGTGGATGCCAGCGCCCTCCGGGATGGGAGCAGAGACAAGCGTGTGTGCGCAGGGCCCCACATGCTCCGGTGCTCTGGGTGGGACTCAGCCTCACAGCTGTCAACACTCAGCACGGTGGCAACCGTCCACGAAACCGAATTCCAGGCTCCGAACCACGACGCAGGGGACGGTCTGCCACACTCGGGGTGGTGACAGCTGATCTACTCCATGCCCGAGGTGGGGACCTTTCTTCTGAGACAGAGGGCAGGGAATCCTATCTTGGGGACCAGGAGGTTGGTCCTGCGTTTCCTGGCGCCATACCCTGGTCCAATTCACATTGTATCTCTGCCCGCGTCGGCCGCTGAGAACTTCTCTTTGCTTCCTAGATTAGAGCTGGACACGCCCTTCCCAAATTAGGGCCCACAGACCTTCCTTTAGGGACCAGAAAACCCACCCAGCCAGGCGTGAGGAACTGAAAAGACAGTCCTGTTTTCTTCTTTTGTTGTTGTTGAGAAGAGGGGCCTTGATTTCGGTTCTCAGCTTTAAAAGAAAAAAAGAAAAAAAGAAAAAAGCCGGAGCTGTGCCACCGTTGAGATAAAATCCGAACTGTCTGCTACACCTCTAATTATCAGCCTTCCTTCTGGGCAAAATGGTACGATTCAGTTATTGGTTTTTGTTCACTTGTCAGCTACCAAAAAAAAAAAAAAATTATCACTGCTTTCAAACCAGCTAAAAGAACAGAAATTCTGCAAATTGCTTTGTCAACGTAGTCACCTCAGACCTAATACCTCTCCGCAGAGTGTCAGAAATTGTATAATGCAACGTTGCATGCAAATCGTATTTAACGTAGCTGTTTCAGTGACTCGCTTTATGTTATGTAATTTCACTGCAATGATCCTTTTGTCACCACTTTATATGTGGCTCGTTTTGACACTTCCACTTATCACATGAAATATTCGTTTGCTCCAGTCCCTGTGAGTGAAAGCAGCGTTGTCAGACAGGAGCGTGCTGTGGCCGCCCCCTCGCACAGAGCCGTCCATCAGGACTTGGCGAACCCCAGGCGCCCCCACGTCCAGCTTGCTCTTGGCAGCCGTGCGTCCCGTCCTTGGAGCTGGAGCTGTGGTGCCAGGCTGGGCCAGTCCGTGGAAGGACTCAAGCCTCCCTCCATGTCAGGCTTCCCAGCAGCATCTGTGTTGCGAAGCCGAACAAAGTCATTTTAAAGTCGGGGTGAGGACTTCAAAGTCCCGCGCTAAGTCTGTCCTGGAGCTGGCGGTAGCCGGGCACGGCAGCGGGGCTCCCGCTCTGACTCCCTCTCCCTTTGCCCTAGCTCCTTAGACGACACCGTGGCCTCAGGGCACAGACGCAGGTCCCCTTGCTGGCCCCTCAACACACTGGCGTGAACCACAGCCTGTCAGGCCACGGCCAGGTCCTGCCTGCCCCACGCACTCCTCAGTGTCTCTGTCCAGGCCGCCGCAGCCCTTATACCCGCAGCCTAGGTTGGGGGCACCCCAGCTGTCGTCCGGGCTGAGACGTGGCCTCCTGCCATGTTCCTGTGCCCTCCCGCTGGGCCTCAGCATCGGCCTGCTGTTTCTGCCTCTCCAGGGCCGCACGGCTCAGGAGTGTGTGCACACGTGAACCACGGGCTGTTGGGTTTGTGCCTGGAGATGGGTCCCCGGGTCTGGCTCAGTCCAACCCCGGCCAACGCCGGCCTCTCCCTCTGCGACACAGCAGACATCTGCAGAGATCAGCAGGTGGCTGGAGCGGAGGACGCAGCACCAGTCCCGAGGCAGATGCGCCCGTGCAGTCGGCTGTGTTCCTTTATCTTAACCTGCAGTTCCCTTTGGGGCGGGGGCTGTCCTCGGGCCAGATGACACGCTCAGTGCCTCTGTGTGTCCTCCGCGGGCGGGCACGGCAGGAGCAAGTGTTCGAACGCAGCGCTCGCCAGCCAACCTCAGAGCAGCGGCCGTGGCCGTTCCCCAACCCCCTTCCAATTTTTAAAGAAGAGCCATCGTGGTGTCCCCGTTTCAACCAGGACGGTTCTGTGGAAAGAACTTGTATTTCCTGGCTCCCAAAAGCCACCGTCCTGACCCTCACTCTTTCGGTTTGTGGAATGCGTTCATGAGGGTAGCATGGGGCGCATGTCCAGGAGGCTCTACCGGCCGGCTGTGCTGGCTGACCGTGGGGTCTGCGGCGGCCGTGGGGTGGCGCCAGCCGGGCAGCTGTAACGGGGACTTGCAACCCACGTATTCCTCACCGCCCCACGGCAGCTGTCAGGGCACCGGCAGACCAGAGACCAAGCTGGGTCGTCCCTTCTTACAAGGGCACTAACCCCGTCATGGGGCCCCATCCTCCCTGCCTCACCTCCCAGAGGCCCCACCTCCAAACACCACCACACGGGGACTCAGGTCAGCCCACAGCACACAGTCTCAAGCCACCGCCAGTGTCCTGGGTCTCATGCGCCCGGGCTCTCCTTCCTTCTAGTCCTAGAGGCCGGGACTTCGAGTTCTCTGGGAAACTCTGGAGTGGACTTGACACTTGTGTCCTCAGAGTAAGAGACCAGGGAGCGTGGAGGAAGGTCTGCGTTCTGCGGGAGACCTGCCCAAGTCCTGCGGCTCCAGTCCGGGGGGGGTCCCCCCTCTGTGGCACTTCGGGGTTGATGCCCACTGAGCGGAAGGGTCAGGGGTCAGCGACAAGGAGATTCTGGCCGGAGGTGACCACACCTCCTCGGGGGGCAGCAGGGAAGCAGGACCCAGGACATGTCGGGACCCCGGTGCAAGGGTGCAGTGACTGCATGACTTATGTTGACAGGCTCCCCTCAAAGGGAGCGCAAGTGTCATGGCAGGGAGATGAAACGCGCCTCACTGTCACCTTCTGCACGGAACAAATGGATGGCCCGGAATCTTGCCATCAGCGACATTGCTGTCTGGGGAGAAACGCAAGAGTTGAGTTTGATGTTATAAATCACCATAATTTGTTACAATTTCCAAAGACAAATATGACAGGATGGAATTACTTCGCCGTGCTGAGGCAGTCATTCGCAGAAGACGTAAAGTGCCAGTATAAATCTGAGGACGAGATACATTCAATCCGAGCCAGTGGCGCCCGGCGTCCGCTCGGCCGGTTGTGTTTGCCGAGGACACGGGCACACTGAGATGGAAGAGCTGTCCGGCGCTCACTTCGTTGGCGTGAATCGGAGCCTGTGACCGCCGGGAGGGGCTCTCTGCATCTGCTCAGGCCGGGGGAGGGGAGTCTGGCCCACCGACGCCCAGGCCGGTGCAGAGCACGTGGCTCCCGGGGCCCCCGCAGCCACAGCACCAGGGAGGGGGGTGAAGACCAATGGCCAGTGTTTGAGAACCCTGCTGGGCTACGTTCCATGGTCAGCAGAGCTGTGGCTCTGATGTGCTCACGTGTCACCCGTTCACATCCTTCAGAGGCTGCAGCTCCCTGGCTTCCCCGTCAGCAACGGGGCCGCAGACATGGGCAGGAATTCTTGGCGACAGATGGGGGACCCCCGGCCCAAGGAGAGAGCTGTAGTGGGAAGGGCCGAGCCTGCAAACTGGCCAACGCGGGGTTCATCCAGCCGAGGACAGGGCTTCGGAAGCGCCAAGGAACAAAGCAAAATGGAAAGGGAGCAGAACAGTCGGTGCCTCCTAGAAATGCCTAGAGCAGCAGGGCGGGGGGCGAGGGACGGGGGGCGGGGTCCCCTTGGCTCCTGCCGGCTTCTGCTCCGTCCCTCTGGCTGGGCTCAGATGGGCACAGGAAGAACTCGCTCCCACTGCCTCTCAAAACACAAGTGAGGTCATCAAACCCCAGGGAAAGCAAGTGCACGCCACCCTTCCCCAGACCAGCAGGAGCTCACAATGCCCAGTGAAGCAGCTGTAAAAATAGAAAACGCAACACCTGGAGCCGGGATGCCCCGCGGAACATCCGGAGCTCACGGGGTTCGAGGCGTGTGGGGCCCCGTCGCTGTGCTGGAAGCCTTGGCGTCCTCCGGTCCCCTGCAGCTCTGGGGGCTCCACGGGGTGTGTGCCTGGTGGGACAGGAACAGCACAGCCTCGGAAGCCCTACCAGGCACACGGGCTCCGTCCAGGTGCTTCTGAGCCAGCTGCGCACAGGGTCTCGGAGCATCATCCTCCTGGCCTCAAGCAACCCACTGGAGGACCTGGGACTTTAGGGAAAGCCTGCTTGGCCCCTGGGGCCCCCAAGGACTCTGGCTTTCCAGTTCAGGAGTGAATCCAAGGTTGCCAGGAGAGATTGAATGCTGTCGATCAACCAGTAATCAGCAGTGTTCTCTGGTGACCAACTACCTCGAAGGGAGCCAAAGCCAACATTTTTAAAGCTTTTTATTAAAGGGCAAGATTTTTAAAAAGAAACATGAGTGTAGTTGGATGGATCCGCACCAGCTGAACATATGGGCGCACCAGTACCTCCAAAGAGCGCTCAGTGCTCCCTTCCAGCCCCGAGCCCCAGGAGTCCCGAGTCCCTGCGGGTCCCCCCAGCCTGATGGCTCGTGCCCGACCCCCCGGGCGAGCCTTGCCTGTTGTCCCTCCAGACACTGATCACACACCCTCTGATCAAGTGCTTTAAATGTTGGCGTACTTACGTATTTGCACTGCCCACGTGAGCTCTTTGTGACGTGTGCATACAGCGTGCACGTTAACGTACACGCACAATGGAGTACCGGTAATGAGCTGTAGCCCCCGCCAATGCACCCTCTCATGCTGTCTTCCCACGTCCTGCTGACCACGTGGCCAGACACTGCCCCTCTCCAGAAACCGCTTTATGGGCGCGAGGCAAAAGAACACAGTCGTAGGGTTCTGAGAAATGTGTACTTCGTGATAAATACCCGGATCTTATCAGCCAAACGCATTCCCAGGTTTCCCAGAGGCAGAGGCGTCCCACCCTTTGGGAACAGTTGGACCCACGCTGGGACTCCCCGCGGGTGGGCTGCAGGAAACAGCAAACCCAGGCCCAGCGCGGCCTTCCGTGGGACGCCCTGCCACCCAGCGCCCCCCAGCGCCCCCGACACCCCCACATGCCCTACAGAGGGCACAGCATTGGCTCAAGAGCACTGCACTCAGCACAGCACAGACACCCTGCTTGACTGCTTTTTAAGGGAAAGACGCGCTTAGGGGATGTTTGTGTATTAGTCAGGATTCTCCAGAAACACAGCACTGAGAGGCTATGTAGGTGCAGAGGGAGAGGCAGAGTCCGACTCAGACCCACGTGGCCCGTCGTGCGTGGCTGCAGGGGGTCCCCCAGGGGGTGAGGTGTGGATGCTGAGCCGCCGCAGCCGGGCCCTCCGTCAGCGCCCCCTGCACCCCGCCTTCAGTGCCTGCTTGGTACTCACAGTGAGGGAGGTCAGCCCTTGTGGGCGTGTGGGGCGCTCAGGCCGACACGGGCATCGGAGGTAGAGACGGAAATGCAAAGGCCTTCGAGTGGCCTCTGGCCTTAATGCCACTAAAGGGAAATTGTTCTCCACTCTCTCACGGTGGGTCTGAGGCTTTAGGAACTGAATCTCTCTCTCTGCCTCCCTCCCTCCTAGATGCCAGCAAAACCCAACACCTTTGTCTTGGATCTTCATAGAATACTTAAAATCCTGTAATTGTGGTTTTAAGAATCAGAAAGATAAACAATCAATCATAAATGGTTGACTTAAGAGGCTGTTTGTCAAACGTGTGTGCCGTAGGGTAGTGGTCAGCGGTACGTGGGAGGGGGCCGCACAGCCAGCTAACATCAGGAGGCCGTGGAAGGACGTGGAACAGGCCCTCGCCACGTGTAAGGAGGCACCGGAGTCCTGTGGGCTCCTTCCCAACCTGCCCACTAAGCCACTCAGGCTTGTGTCATCTCCAGGATCATGGTTTGGGGGTGCTGCACTCTGACCAGTGACCTGATCCCAGTACTTGTCCAGGGCACGCATGAGGGGAGGGCATTTGAGAGTCAGTCCCTGGGGCTGGGGGTGGAGAGGGATCCCGGGCCAACGGGCGGGCTCCGGAGGAAGCGTGTGGGTGATGCCAGGTCGCAGCACCTGTGCTGATGGAAAGGTGGTGTTTGCACAGGTAACCACAATCGGGCAAAGAAAGTGCAATGGGTTTGCTCCAGGGAAGGCGCGGTACGGGACCCCAGCCCTCACATCCTCAGGGTGGTAAGATGGGGCATCGTGTCTGCTCATGTCATCCACTTCCCGGACGTCCGGAGGTTTGTGCGGTGCGTGGGGTCAGCCAGAGGGGGTCAGACAGCTTGCGTTGGTCCGAAACCCACCCCCTTGGCCATCTGTGTGTGCGGTGGGCCCGGCAGTCTCCTGACCACCACCAAGGTAAAGGCATCCGAGACCAGCAGGCAAATGTGCCTCAGCCATTAACCAGCCAGTCATTTCTTCCTAGAGAAATGTTAGCTTTCATTCCTCACTGCCGGTGTTTGGATTCGAAGGAAGTCTGTGGTAGTGTGCATTTTCTGGGGGCCTGGCTGTCCTGCCTGGTGCTGCTGATGGGCCGGCCCCGGAGGCCCTGGTGAGCATGTGTGAGCTGACGTGTTCCCAGCTAGTGGAGCTCTTGTTCCGACATGACCCCTCATTGCCTCGAGGGAAGGGGTGCAGGCCACTGCCTTGGCCTTTGGGAGCTTACAGAACGGAACTGGCGGCAGGTGTCACCCCCCAGGCTCACCAAGTTCCGGACAACCTGGGGAGCTGTCACTAAGTACCCAGTGAGGAAGCCAGTCAGACATGTCCCAGGTCACCACTTTGCCCTAAGGGGTTTAGCCGAAAACATAAAAGCAGGTCTCGCTGACGAAGACCATGGTGCCTGTCCGCCTGGGGCGGCTTCCCCTCCCACTCAGGCCCACTCCTCTGGGTGAGAGCTTTTGCTCTGATAAACCAGCACGTCCTCTCTCAGGGAGTCACGGAGCAAGGCGGGATGGGGAACACTCCCCGAGGGGGACGGGCTGAGCAGCTCAAGGCGGGCGCTGTGCTGGACACGGCGTGTCCTCTGCGTCCTGGTGCCAGGAGCAACCCCCAGCCTGGCAGGCCCCAGGAGGGGTGTGGGGCAGTGCTCCCGCGAGAAGCTACACAGAATTCCCACAAGCCTGGAGCCAGGTGTGGCTAGCAGGGTGGGAGCAGGGAAGGTGGTGGCCTGGGCCGTGTGGCGGGTATGGAGCCCGAGGAGGACGCAGCCAGGCCTCAGGAGCCCTAGGGGCAGGCTTGGAGCCTCGGCACGTTTCGCTTACAGGTGGAGGGTGGGCTGCAGGGGGAAAGCAGAGGCTTGGAGGAGCACGGGCTGCTTGCACCCCCCAGACCCACGGGATCTCCAGACAGCTGCCCAAGGAGCTGCCCCTGGCACGTGCCTCCTCCCTGCCCTGGCTTCTGTGCACAGACCACGAGCGTCCTCCCATGACCCAACCGCGACACCCCAGACTTACTCAAAGCAAGCGACGTGGTTGTCGCTCCGGCTTGTTGTCAGCAAGGAGTGAGGCCCCGGGCGGGCAGGGCTCAGGGGCAGTGACCCTAAGAGACAGGAGAGGGACACAGGTTTGTATATTTATGTGCATTTCTCTGCTCCAGGCTCTTCCCTGCCAGGCGCGCGGCGCTCCCCACGAGGGCTGTGCACAGCGTCCCTGCGGACCCAGCCAGACCCAGCCTTGTGTCCGTTGTGCACAATTAAGCCGTCCTGACCCAACCGGCCGTCTGGTTTCATGGCAGCGCCATGCCTGCTCCGTTCACTTTCTCTACCCTTGACGGACCGTGTGACCTCATCTTTTGTTTGGAAATAATGGCCAACATTGAATACGTCCCTTTGTTCCTCAGAGAAGTTGTTCCCCATTCTTGCAGGCTTCACAGGATGGGATCGGACCCGTGGCCTGTGGAGAGCACAGGCGCCGTCCATGCTCCGACATGTGGCCCCGAGTCCTGTGGCCTCTCTGAGCCTCATGGTCCCCTTCTTGAAAATAGGAACAAAAACTGCAAGACCATTAGCTGTGTTCGTATCTGGAATCAGGGGGGATGTAGGTCAAAACAGAGGCAGCACGGGGGGTCCAAGCTCACAGAAGAGGATTTGGTACGTGGTCTCTGTCTCGTGGACTGGGCAGGGACTGTGGTCCAGTCTGCGCTTTAGAGAACCTGCGGCCGAGGTTCTCACTGACCTCGGGTCCTACGTGAGCAGTCTGGGAAGGAAACGCGCCGAGCTGCCCAGGACACACTGGGCAGCTGCTTCTGGGTGTCCTTGTCCCTGTGGGGTCAGTGTAGGGAGGGACTGGCTCAGAGGACCGGCTCCAGCACCACCTACAGCCAGGACCCTCTTCGGGCTTCGGGAACTGAGGCCCAGAGCCTAGGAGAACAAAGATTCCTTCAGCTTCAGGCAGAAGCGCCCAGGCTGGGTGAGGCCCAGCTCATGCCCTCTCAGAAGAGTCTGCTCTTCATCTGACGACTGATTGAAGATCCAACCCGTCAGGGGGCCCAAGCCGTGAGGGAGAAAGGAAAATAGAATAATCAGGGTGGCCTGCTCGAAGGCCCCCAGAGTAGCTGTTGACTAGTATTTTCTCCAGCTGATTGTCACCTCAGGTACAGATCTAACATCTGTCCCTGGCTTGAGCCCGGAGAATTATGTGAAATGGTAGCTTTTTTTTTTTTTATTTTTTTATTGTTATGTTAATCACCATATATTACATCATTAGTTTTTGGTGCAGTGTTCCATGATTCATTGTTTGTTCATAACACCCAGTGCTCCATGCAGAACGTGCCCTCCTCAATACCCATCACCAGGTTAACCCATCCCCCCACCCCCCTCCCCTCTAGAACCCTCAGTTTGTTTTTCAGAGTCCATCATCTCTCATGGTTCGTCTCCCCCTCTGACATACTCCCCTTTTCTTCCTCTCCTGTTATCTTCTTCTTTTTCTTTTTTCTTAAAATATGTTGCGTTATTTGTTTCAGAAGTACAGATCTGTGATTCAACAGTCTTGCACAATTCACAGCGCTCACCGTAGCACATACCCTCCCCAATGTCTATCACCCAGCCACCCCATCCCTCCCACCCCCAACCACTCCAGTAACACTCAGTTGGTTTCCTGAGATTAAGAATTCCTAATATCAGTGAGGTCATGTGATACATGTCTTTCTCTGATTGACTGATTTCACTCAGCATAACACCCTCCAGTTCCAACCACGTCGTTGCAAATGGCAAGATCTCATTCCTTTTGATGGCTGCATAATATTCCATGGTGTATATATACCACTTCTTCTTTATCCATTCATCTGTCGATGGGCATCTTGGATCTTTCCACAGTTTGGCTATTGTGGACATTCCTGCTATAAATATTGGGGTACATGTACCCCTTCAGGTCCCTACATTTGTATCTTTGTGGTAAATACCCAGTAGTGCGATTGCTGGATCGAACGGTAGCTCTAATTTCAACTGTTTGAGGAACCTCCATACTGTTTTCCAGAGTGGCTGCACCAGCTTGCATTCCCACCAACAGTGTAGGAGGTTCCCCTTTCTTCGCATCCCCGCCAACATCTGTCGTTCCCTGACTTGTTAATTTTAGCCATTCTGACGGGTATGAGGTGGTATCTCATTGAGGTTTTGATTTGGATTTCCCTGATGCC
>NW_027397098.1:14974773-15067943 GCF_003265705.2 Callorhinus ursinus
GCCTGAAACCAGGGGAAAAGAAAGGGAAAGAAAGAAAAAAGAAAGAGAAAAAGAAAAGAAAAAAGAAAAAAAAAAGATAAAAACAAAAACAAAACAATACAAAAAAAGCAGAATATGATCAAATATGATCAGGCTAGTGCATAGATCAGTGCCACACACTAGATTTTGGGCGTATTTTGGTCTGTTAGAAATAAGTGCCTCCTAAAATTTTAAAGGAAGAAAGACATATATGTACAAAATAAGGGTTGATACAATGAAGGGATGGAAGATGACTGTAAAGATGAAAATTATAAAAGATTTTATAAAAGGACTTGGTAAGATAAGTTGTTTGAAAAAAGAAAGAAGATTTAAGAAAAAAAAGAAGAGAAAAAAAAGGAAAAAGGGAGAGAATGTGATCAGGCAGGAGACTAAAACAAAGCCATACACTAGTGATTTAGGGTATATTTTGATCTGTTAGAAGAAACTGTACCTCAAAATTTTAAAGAGAGAACAACTTATATATATATGCCAAAAATAAGGGTAACTACTATGAAGGGATAAAATATGACTCTAAAAATGAAAAATAAAAAATGTTTTTTTTTTTAAAAAAAGGGATTGATAAGATGTTGGTTGAAAAAGGGAAAAATAAAAATAAAAAAAAACAGTCAACAAAAATTAACTTTGATGAAATAATGAATCATGGTAAAAAAAAAAAAAAAAGCCATGAATCTATGTGCAGTATTCCCCTAGCGCTGGAGTTCTCCCGTTCTCCTTGATCGGTAAACTTGGTCTTGGCTTGCTGGCTGTTTGTGCTGATCTTCTGGGGGAGGGGCCTGTTGCTGTGGTTTCCAAATGTCTTTGCCGGAGGCGGAATTGCCCGCCCTTGTCGGTCCGGGCTAAGGAAGCTGCTCCGGTTTGCTCTCAGGAGCTTTTTTTCCCTGCAAGCTCTCGGTACAGCTTTGGAGGACCAGGGCAGAAATGGTGGCCTCCCAATCTCCACCCGGAGGAGCTGAGAACTCGGGGCCCCGCTCCTCAGTGTGCCCCCGGAGAAAAGCAGTCACTTCCGTGTCCCCGGTCTCCGGCTGCACTCCGTGCTCACCCGGCCTGTGACCGAGCGTTGCTATCTCTGGCACCCGACCCCGTGTGGAGTCTCCAAACCCAGCAGATCCCTGCAGTGCGTTCCCGCACCGCTCCTCCCCGGGAAGGAAGGGGAGTCTCCCCGGATCTGCTGCTTGTTGGGTCCCTGCTGGGGGAGCCGTGGCCCGACTGGGCTGCAGATCACAGTTTATGGCAACCCCGAGCTGAGATCCCACGCCTCGGCTCCGTCTCTGCAGCCGGCTTCCCCGCTCTGATACCTGGGAGCTCTGCCGCACTCAGGCACCCCCGGTCTCTCTGTGACCCCAAGGGTCCTGAGACCACACTGTCCTGGGAGCATTCCACCCCCCTGCTTAGCCACTGCAGCGACGCCCTACCTTCCAGTAAGTGGTCGCTTCTCTGTTCAGAGAGTTGTTGCTACTCTCTTGTTCAATCTCCTGTTGAGTTCGTAGGTGTTCAGAATGGTTTGATCCCTATTCAGCTGAATTCCTGAGACCAGAAGAAATCTAGGTCTCCTACTCCTCCACCATCTTGCTCCGCCCCCGCGAAATGGTAGCTTTTAGCTGCTAGTGATCGTGGGGTGAGATGCGAGGAGGTGGGTTTGCAGGAATCATGCCAGGCCCCATGGATCTCCTGGGGGCCAAAGGCAGAGGGGCAGGGCTGCCCCAGGGGTCCCTACAAAGCTCGCCCGGGAGATGTACCAAGCCGCCAACACCAAGCGCGGACCACCCAGCAGAAGAGTCGGCGCCCCCCGGGAGGCAGGTGTGTCCTGAACACGCTGCTCCATTTCTCTGCCTTGCTCCCCTGACAGAGGCTCATCAGTCCACTGTCGAAGGGAGGGCCCGGGGGACCCCCTCCCAGCTGAGGGAACAGAGGACTCCCCTGAGGCCTCTGCAGGGTGGAGCAGCATGCTCTGTAGGAGCCCCACTGCTCGCTCACGGGTCCCTCTGTGGGACAGATGCTGAGGGCGGCGCGGAGGGCACCCAGGGCCACTGAGGACTCTGAAGAGGGCAGACCCACACGGAGTTGTGCCAGGTGGTGGAGGCCAGACCAGGTCCCCCAACAGCCACACTTACCTAGTGGTTCTTTCTGTGAGTCACCCCCTTGAAGTGTGGAAGCCCTGTGCGGCCCACACGCAAGAAGAGACAGAAGGCAGGAGCCCAGAGGGGCAGCGAGCTTCAGTCTGCCAGTGCCATAAGCTACCTGGGCGCCTGCATCCGGGCTCTCTCCCCACCCCACCGTGGCCGATGTGCTCCCTTCACCATGGCTCCGTTTCTGCGCCTGCACAAAGCAGAGCATGCTCATTCCTCCGTCCTTCGTGGGGCTCCTTCCCTCTGATGGGTTGTGCCTGACACAGAACAGCTCTAGAGTCTTCATCATGATGAATTTCCTGGGTCAACCTAAGCGGACCACAGGTACCCAGATATTTGGGGAAACATTGTTTCTGGAAACCTCTCTGAGGGTGTGTCCTGATGAGATTAAATTTGAGCGGAGTGAAGCAGACTGCCCTCCCCAGTGCAGGTGGCCCCATCCAATCAGTTGAAGGCCTGAACAGAACAAGAAAGAGCTCTTTCTCTCTGCCTGCCTGTCCTGGAGCTGGGGCACCAGTCCCTCCGGCCTTCAGATCCAGGCTGGAACTAAACCACCGGCTCTCCTGGGTCTTCTGTGAGCCAGCTGTTAAGTCTAGAACCTCTCAGGCCCCTGATTCTGTGAGCTGACTCCTTACAGTAGATATACATGTGCGTGTAGGTTTCTTTCTCAGGAAAACCCAGACCAATGCACTTGGAGGGGGACAGGAACAGTGGGGCAGAGAGTTTCCTTGGTTCATTTGTCCCTTAAGACCATCGTGAGGGAGCCCGGCCCAGGGCAGCGTGTTGAGGCTTCACAAGGAGGAGACCCCGTGGGACACATGACAGTGTGGACATTTCTCAATGGGACATCAGAACCATCCATCATCCAAGATCCGAACAGGAAATAGTATGGGGAGACCAGGCCCTTGTGCTTTAGGGTGGCAAGGATAAGATGTTATTCCTAGTACTGGTTTTGTTGGCTTCTCGAAAGAGGAAAAGCAGTAGGGACTGACACGGTGTTTCGGAGGCAGACAACAGAGCATCCATGACACACTCAAGGGTGGTCTGTCCTCGGGGTGAGATACACTGGCCATACAGAAAATGCCTACAGAAAGTGTACGGTGAGAGCGTTAATAATTAACTCTTCGGGGACAGAGCCTAGGGGTGTTTTGCTCAATTCAAATTGCAGGCATAAAAGTATTTGATGTAAGTTTGCAGCCTAAGACACGATGTGATGTTTTCTGAAAACAGCATACAGAAAGCACGGAGCGCCGTGAGAAATTTGAAGTGTAGCCGAAAATCAGCTGAGGCGTGCAGGCCGTCTATTCTCATAGGAGGAAAACCTGAGTTGAAAGGGCTGTTGCAGCAATGATTAGCTGGTAGGGCTATTGCCTCCGTGAAGAGGATGCTTCACTGGGTGGCAGTCTGGTTAGGATGTTAGAGACCTGTAGTTGATTTGGGGCTACACCGGGGTTCTCATTCTATGAGCTGTCAATGGCCAGACACCCACGGAGCACTCGGCTGCCTCCCAGAACAGCCTCTCACCCAAGGGTCCCGAGAAGAGTGTGTGACACGCAGCGTCCTTCACTCTGTCCCGTAAGGACAGATTTGTAAAACGATGCATGCTCTCTCAGGAACACCAGGCTTTTCCTCATTCCTTCAGTCAGTGGTTGTTCATCCTGCCACACCCACATAGAGGACAGCATTGCCCCCGAGATGCGTGGCGCGTCTGCCCGAAGCCCAGTGGGCAAGAGGCCTTCTTCTGGGAAGGGAGATATGACAATGCAACGAGCACTTGGAGAGCCCCTGCTTCAGGGATTTGGGGTGGTCAGCACAGGCTTCGAGGAACTGACAGCCTCTCCAGACCTAGGGATGAGCAGGCTTCCACGGGGTGAAGAGACCTGTGCTTCCTCACAGAGGCCCAGGGCCAGGAGCCAGCAGGAGAGCAGGGCCAGGAGCAAGAAGGTGAGCAGGGGAGCAGGGCCAGGAGTGAGCAGGTGAGCAGGTGAGCAGGGCCAGGAGCGAGAAGGTGAGCAAGTGAGCAGGTGAGCAGGGCCAGGAGCGAGCAGGTGAGCAGGAGAGCAGGGGAGCAGGGCCGGGAGCGAGCAGGTGAGCAGGAGAGCAGGTGAGCAGGGCCGGGAGTGAGCAGGTGAGCAGGGCTAGGAGCGAGCAGGTGAGGAGGGCCAGGAGTGAGCAGGTAGGCAGGTGAGCAGGGCCAGGAGCGAGCAGGTGAGCAGGGCCGGGAGTGAGCAGGTGAGCAGGTGAGCAGGGCCGGGAGCGAGCAGGTGAGCAGGGGAATGAAGGCACAGGCCCCACAGATGCTGTTCGGAAGTCAGCCTACTGTCGAGTGGAAGGGTGTCAGCCTTCAATTTAGGGACAGCTGTGCCGTGGGACTGACCGACAAGAAGGCCACTGACAGTGCTGTGCCCCAGGAGAGAGCTGGGGGAGACGCAGAAGGACAGACCAAGTCCAGAGACATCGGGGAGGGGACCCGTGATTGGACAGGGGTGTGGAAGTGACCGGGACGGGGCTGGTGGCTCTGGGCCCCATGGGGGAGTGTTTCGGGGGAAAGTTCGTGGGTGTGGCAGAACGTAGCTGCGGCTGGAAGCGTGATGAGGTCTGACCCGTGTGGTGCCATCCGGTGCCAAGAGGGAGGCCAGCGACGTCCAGAGAGTGGCAGCCCAGGAGGGCGAACGTGTTGGCAGGTGAGCATGCGATGAGGGAAGGTGGGGGACGGCGGGAGCAGGTGGCTGCAGGAGGCTCGGCTGAGTGAGCTTCTCAGCCCTGGTGCGCTTTGAGGCCGGCAATCCTTTGTCACCGGGGCCTCCTGGGTGTTGCTGGGGGTTTGGGGTGCCAGTTGCACCCCCGAATTGCGATGAGCATGCATCTGCAGACACTGTCATGTCCCCATGGGGGGGGACCCCTCCCCCATGGAAACTGCTGGTCTGGGGGGAGAGTCACCCAAGAGCTGCGTTCAGTGGGAGAGACGCGGGAAGGCTTGCAACCCAACGATGAGGGTGCAGTTGTGGGGAGAGCATGGGAGAGGTGACAGGCCCTGCTCCGTCTGGGAAGGTGGAGGGCTCGGGACGGGACCGGCGGGCCCACGGCAATGGGGCAAATGTGGGCAGGGGGCAGTGGGTGCTGTGACCAGGCAGCTCAGCACCCCCAGAGTCCCACCTTCTTCGGTCCTCGCCCCCCACCAGAGGGTGAAATGTGGCGGGGCATGGGAGGACACGGCCAATCGTGTGCGTGGAGGGCTTCAGGGGGAGTGCACTGTGGGGAGATCAGGGAGGGCATCCGTGAGGCAGCTCGCTCGGGGGCACGGAGGGGAGGACAGCACCGTCTCAAAAGCCCCAGGACTCACCTGACAGCAGCCGGAAGCAGGGTCTGGGGCGGAGAGCTCTGGAAGCTGAGCAGACAGGCGGGCCGCAGGGCAGGACCCCTCCCTCTGCAGCTCGAGGGGGCACAGACGGGGGATCCCAGGCAGGCAGCAACCACAGGCAAGCCGGGTTCCAAGTCCCGATTCCATCCGTTTCCCAGGCAGGACGGAAAACCGTGCGCCTCGTAGGCTGTTGCCTCATTCCACCATCTGTTCTGCTCTCGCCCAAACGGGGCAACAGCTCATTATTTTGACGCTGAAGAGCATCCCCTGCCCAAGGAAAGACTTAACTCAGCCAAAGGGCAAAGAGTCACAGGTCAGCGTGGAGAGGGGCAAGCTTGGATCCATAAAGGGAAAAGCCAATTCCAGCTCTGCGGTATTCCTAAAGGCCGCAGACAAATACCGTACAAACCCTGCGCCATTGTTCACTAACCTACATAATGGGGATAACATTGTTTACCTCATAGAATTATTGTCGGCGATCGATGGAATAATTTAGCATACGTGTGAGCCTTAACTCAGTGCTTGACCTGTAGAAAGGACGCAGTAAATGATTGTTCGCAGATCTGCATTACATGATAGGTCGAATCGGTTATATATGGGAAACCACGAAATTTGACCAGGTGTTATGAAAAATAGATTCCAACATGGTTTGAAAGGAGCCAGGAAGGAAGGTACATTATTTGGTATCAGTTGAAGAATCTGGGGAGACCCATGGTTTGAGAACTGAGCATCTGAAGCCCCTGGGCACATGAAATTGTTGCATCCCGTAATGACTTGAGCAGAGCGAGACTCAGGGCTGTGTGCCGGGTCCTCTGGACTCAGATGGGGTCAGATGGTGCTGCGTGTCGCACCGTCCACGACCGTGAATTTGGCGAGAGGCCATGTGTGCATTTTGGGTTTCCGGAAGAGTGATGTTCATAAAACGTGGGTCTGTCACTGCTGCTGGTGTGAACGGGTCTCTTACCACAAAGATCCACCCGCCGAGTGCTTCTACTCACTGCAGGAGTTTTATAAGGTACAGCTCAACAGCAGTCCAGCTTAGTGCATAATCTTAATTTTTGCATCGGAATGATGGACCTTGAATGTTAGTGACGGCAGAGAGTCCTGAGTCACCCCTGCTGCTGCAGGGGTGCCCACCCCTCCATCATCCGGCTGACGTTTCCACCGGTACAACCTTAAATGTCCCAGCAGGGAGACTCTCCTGTTCTTTTAGTAAAACGTGCGATCAAATGGAAGGAAAAGTATTTTAATATAACATCTTACTCCCAAACCACATAGCATCACGCAACATGATATTTTCAACAATCCTCCTGCGTGCGTATTGATGGGCTTTATTACCAGTAATGTTCACAATGGAAACAACATCCTTCTTGTCCACCACGTGGAGGGTATTGATCTGGGTTTAGTTTGGGTGATGATTTGTTTGTGTAAGTGATTTCAAATGGAAATCAGCGATGAAGTTTTTGGACACCTCCAAATGGTTAAGTAAGTCACTACTTCTCATCCTTCCGGCATCTGTATTTATCATGTGAGCCCGGTGGGGTGTTCAATGCTTCATGACCTTCCTTGTAAGTGCACTGCTGTCCCTGCAAATGCACCAGTGTTTCAAGGTACGTTTCTTTCAATGACGAGACAGGGTGGTGCCTGACGTTGTATTTTGATGATTTTATGGGGCTTGCTTGTGGCAGCAACAATGTGGGAGTATTAAATAGTTGCACGGTGTTCATCTCTTTGGTCACCGAGTTGATATTATCCCCAAATGCTGAAGGTTCCAAACACTGGAGGAGGGTTTGTTTTGGAAGTGATAAGGAGGCAGTTTCTCCATTTCACATCATTATTAACAAAAGCAGATTAGAATGTTCCGGATGCTTCTAACCCAGGACTCTTGCTGGTAAGGGCGGGGCAAATAGCAGAACAACAGCCTGTGCTTGATTGTGAAGCCTCTGAGGGAAGTGGGGCCCAAGGAAGCCCCGAGACCCCTGCTTCCCTGGCTGTGTGCTAACCAGGCACTCATGACTGCCCACCCGCCCGGACATGAGGCAGCAGGATACAGGTCAGCCTCAGGCTCCGTGAGGCGCACTTGCTTACCCCGGCCGACATGGAACTTCCTGTCCATGTCCTTTCTAGCAGACGCACCCTTCCCAGTGCACGGCCTTCCTGTGCTCCCTTCTACCCTCCCACTTGCCGGGGGGCTGGCTCTGCCCAGGACGTGCGGGTCTCCCCTTGAGCTCCCACCGCCCCATAGGCACCTCCGAGCCACCAGGCCGCAGAGGCCACCTTCCCTCACCAGGGCTCCCCAGCAGCTCCTCCGGGTTCACTGGAAACCACAGCAGGAAAAGGACAAATGGCATAATTTGGGTCACTTATGTAGGGCTGTTAAAATATTTTGAATTGGAAGGCCTTCCGTGGATTTGTGCCACTTAGGTAAACGATGCAAAACAAGGATGGGGTGTTTCCCAGCAGTTTTCGAATAAAAAGAATTGTAGGAAGTGACATAGTATTTTCAGACTTCAGATCTTCTCCCCCAGATGCAATTACGAGATTTCTGAAGGAAAGGCAGTATTGGATGATTTCACGCCACAGTTTTAATTGTGAGGGCTTCTAAACTTCAGGGTATGTTTACATACACATAACAAGTAGAACCTGGATTTCCTCCTCCCCAAAAGTACCCAAGAGAAAGAAATTATTTAAGGCAGATTGTTGCCTTCCTCACAGGCATCAGCACGGAAAGCGTTTGCTGGGGTGGTTTCCTGACACAAACGTCCTGGTGGGACCCAGTCCTTCCTGGAAAGTCGTTATGGCTTCGTTACTACAGCATGGGCACCTGTGTGTGCGGGCGGGCAGCTGTGAAACGGAGGGCTAAGAAGATAGGATTACACACTTGTGGATATAAATTATCTTTAAATCATCAGGCTCAAGCAAAGTTTTGACTGTTCTATTTTTTGTGTGTGTTTCATTTCAGCAAGGCTGCAAATTCTGAGACTAGAGATATTATTTTAAGCATAGAATTCTGGATCTCCACGTTGCCTGTCACATGGATAGCCCGTGGTTCCTAGGGCCCCACAGCACACACGCACCTCACAGGAGGGCACATGCACGCACACACGCAGATGGGCACACACCTGGACTCGTGCACACACACGCATCTACTCACGCGCCCGCACACGTGCACACCGCCCTCCTGCCTCCACCTCCCTCTGGGCGATCACCCTGCTGCGCTGTCCTCTTAATCAAAGGCTAAGAGAAGGAGAAAGCATCTGCCTACAGCAAACACTCACAGAAATAGATTCCTGTGGAAACCAAACAAAAACGCAATAGAAAGAGGAAGTGGGAGATATTAAATTTTTCATTAGATCCATTGCTCCAAAGCTTATAGGCTCTGGGCTCAACACACTGATTTCTTGCTGACCCATAATCCAGTTTAGTTGGAGGAACTTGGCAAAAACTCAAAATTGTGATGCCAACAGCTTTGAAAAATTGCCCAAAAGGCCAAGAAAATGGATACATGTTTGTGGTGGGAAAAGAGATGATTAAGGAATCTTCAAAATTCGGATCTTATTTTATGTCTTTGCTACTGAATTTTGGAACTGAGTGGCTGTTACCTTAGCTGAACTTACATTCGGTGATTCCAGAAACATGGAAACATCTGCCAGGCTTGAGTGTTGAGTCAGCACAGAGCCCAGATCTGGGTTTTGCTTTATTGCACCAAATGCGTCCACTGTACTGGAGAGCGCCTTACACCTTAGCCTCTCCTCCACAACACTCTGTGCATCCACAGGTAGTGACCCTGCAGTATGTGTCATCCACCATTTGTCTGTCTGTCTGTCATCTCTGTCATCCGTCCATGCATGTACCCAACAGAGCTCCATATTCCCCATTGTCTGAAACATAGTGAGTGTGGGATAAATGAATGAAAACCTTAATAAAAATGAGTGGATAGATGAACGGATGATCGGTGAACAATTAAACCAAATGGATCAGAACAACACAGAAGCTATTCAATACAGCTGAAAACACACAGGGCAGGGTTTGCAGAAGGACCAGGAAAGTGGCACAAGGCAGGGGTTCGGCCGATAAGGTGGTGGACGAGGGTGTGGAGGTCTAGCCAGGCTCCAGAGGGGATGGAACCCCAGAGCGAAGAATCTGGACCCTGCTCCTGTGATCATTGCCGCCATCATCCGTTGTTCTCAAGAAGGAAGGGGCCCCTGGTAATTTGGGGGGTACAATTTCTGTGTTCAGAGGGTCTCTGCCTCACTTTGCTGGGCACGTTGGAACCGGAGTATGGTCCCGATGCCAGCCCAGTAACAACAGACGCGGATAGGATCATGTACCAGACAGAAGCCGAGGCAGGTCCCTGAGACCAACTTAACAGGGGGAGACACCAGTCAGGGAAGTTGGGGACCCTTCCCCCTTGCTCACCCACACTAAGCCCTGTGACCTTCTTAAGTCACCACAGCATGCTGGCATTTAACTTTAGGATCTGTAACACCTTTCTGCTTACACGCCTGAAAAATTAAAAATTCTTGTGATAAAGCATGATTTTCCTGTTCTAAATCAGATAACTAAACAGAGATCCATATAGAGTTGCAGTACTTCTCCCCAGGAGGAAAACGCACATCCGAAACTCAGTCACAACCAAGTGGCTGGCTTTGGATTCTGTCCCTTATTGATCTGTTAATGGAATGTTAATCTGGCTCTTACTCATGAAGGGGGTTGAATGCAGGGGAGAGGAGCTGAGCTGTGGCCAGCCCCCTCTCTGCCTTCTTCCAGCCGGCCCCGGTTGGTGCAGGGAGATCAGAATTTGAAGCAAACCCGAAAATAGAGCTTAACGGCTTTATAACCAATAACAGTGTAATCCTCACTCTAGTAAAAGTGAGGAGTCCTACACACCATGGGACCAATGGCACAAATGAGGCATGAGGAGGCACAGAACTGTCCGGAGGGAACCTCGCCACATATGTGGGGTGCACACTCCCCGCCAGGGGTAGATGTTCTAAGAAGCAGAACCGAAATTCTCCACGGGGGCCACAGAAAAACAGGCTGAAAATTCACTCGCTTCATAACTAACGTGCACCAGCTTGAAGGAAAAATACATAATTGCTAAAAAGAGGGAAATTAGGGGGTCTTAGCTAGCGTGAAAGGCCACATCATCCAAGGAAACAGAGTGACAGGAGGAGAGGAGCAAATACACACAGAAGTGGGAAAGTCACACCAGTCCCAAAATCAGACGGGGCTCTGAGCCTGGAACTTTGTGGGAGCCGCATTGTCCTGACCCGCGGCGAGCAGGACGTCCCGTCCCCCACCCGTGTTTCCATGGACGCTGGTTTACACGGAGGCCCAAACACCGGCAGAGCCCCTTTCCCTGCCCCAGCATGTCCCAGGGCCCAGACGGGGCTCAGACGCCCCACATGCAGCTCCCCCGCCCGGCAGAGGCTCAATGCTGAGACCCTGTCTCTCAGACTCTGGCCATTTGTGAGGACACAGGTTGGTTGTCGACAACGATGAACTTCGTGGCTGCCGGCTCTTTCCAACGTGAGCCCGAGAAAGGAGAGACACGGGTGCATTCAGCATAGACTTCCAACAAAGACACCGTCAACATCTGTCTCAACGTGAATAATGACGGGGATAATTACCATGTGTAATTGCTCCAGGCAACGGCGGGCTTTTCGAGAATGCCTTTGATTTTTCTCCACCATCCTACGGGGTAGACATTTTTAACTAAGGATTATGCACAAAAAAAAAAAAAAACCCACAGAGATTTACAGAGTTGAGAAAAAGATATCCAAGATCATACAGGTTGTTAGTAGCGAAGTCAGGATCCATGCCCGCCCATGGGACTCAGGTTGTGGGACCCTTGGTCTCCACCTGCTGAGCACATCTGATCCGCAATACTGAGTTCCCAGGGCACGAGGCTCGGTGCCACTGTGACTGGTCAGAGTCAAAATTAGGGAAGACGGTGGAGCTAGGCCCGGATGCACTCATTCGACGTTTCTGAAGTGTGTTCTGCCAGATGAAACTTTTCGGTTTAAATCCTGGTCCTGAGTTGTTCTCCGGAAGAGAAAAGGTCAAAGAACCATCTGAAAGGGTCATACGTGTAGCCAATACATAAACGTTGTCTGATATCGTCATCATGCAGAATAGTGTCTTTCGCCGAGAAATCCCAGAAAGCCCATCCTCCAGGAATGTGTGCAGGGGTTATGCTTTCGCTTTCTTCCTGAGAAAGTGACCTGTGTCAAGCAGAAATGAATGTAGCTAAGACTCATGCGGCTTCTCAGTGTAGCTGCTCGACCTAATAGCAGCCACGCTGAAGGTGGTTCTGGACGTTCTGTACTGAAGCATCGGTCGGGACGGGGGGCAGGCTTGGTCCCTGACAGAGGCCCGGCCAGCAGGCGACCTACTTGTTAACCCGTGTTGGAAAAGAGGAGGACCATGTGCTTTCTTCTCCATATTCAGCTTTTCATTTGTTTGCTTTTAAAAACATAATGTACGCCCATGGTGACAATCCAGACAATTCACACAGGCACTGAAAATCAAAGTGAAAAATCACTCACAGCCCCACCCACCAGATGTAACTGTTTTTATCATTTGGGGGCATGTCCTTCCAGATATACATATTTCATGCATACACATATACACAAAGTTATTACCCAAAAGAAAACACAGGGGGATGCATGTCATTCAGTATCTGAATTTCCAACCCAATGACACAGTATATAAAAGTTCCTGAGGAAACACGTTATCAAGGGAAAAGGTTGCATGAGCCCCTTTGTTGGGATACAACCTAACTCAGTTTGGGTTGGATACTTACTCTGCTTCTACTTCTCAGTACTGTGGGACATACTGGCACGAATGCTCTGCAACAGACGCCCATGTGAACTTATCCAGTTACTTTCTTAGGGGAAACTCCCAGGTGTGGTGCTGGGGTCAAAGATTGCACGGACTCTGACACCAAATAACACTGAGGCCTCAGCAAAGACATTTCCAGCTTGCAGAATACAGCCCACGTGGCGATGATGTCAATATCCTACAATTTCTCTCTCAAGAGAATAAAGGAAGAAAAGGGTTACAAACATAATGGAAGACGGAAGCATAGGTGGATTTGTGGTCTTGCTAATATGCTATGGAAAGTCCCAAACACTGAATGACACATGGTCAGGGGCCAAGAACATAATAAACACACCAGAGCAGCAGAGAAGTCACTGAGATGAAAGGGACAGGTGTGACATCTCTGGGGGTCCTAGTGGGGCGCTGGAGGAACGGGGACTCTCCGGGCTCAGCTTCAGACGGCTCCTCCATGGGGCTCTTCAGACACAGGGATGCGCAGGTCCTAACCTGAAGATCCGATCAGGGTCCTCAGCATCCCATGGGAGATTCAGGAATACCTACCTCTCCCCAGAAGATTTGTGCACAACATGGTTTTGACGGGATGTATGCTGAAACATAAACGAACTTACATTCCACGGCATGGCACATCCCAATAGACACAGATTTTAAAACGAAGTTTAGAACAACCATTGAGTAACTTGAAAAGTCATCACTTGGGTTGGAGTCGAATAAAGCATTGACGGTTTTATTTATTTTATCAGAGTAAGAACTGTGGTAAAATTAAGTAGTAGATAAGTGACCAGCTACATGAGTTTGTCTTTTTGAACCACTGCTTCTAGTTAAGAGGGACTGAGTGTCAGGGTGCCCGGGTGGCTCAGTCGGTTAAGCGTTCAACTCTTGGTTTTGGCTTAGATCATGGTCTCAGAGTCATGGGATCGAGCCCCGAGTCGGGCTCTGTGTTCAGTGGGGAGTCTGCTTGGGATACCCTCTCTCCCTCTCCCTCTGCCCCTCCTGCTCATGCATTCTCTCTCTCTCTCTCTCAAATAAATAAATAAATCTTTAAAAAAAAATAAGGGGGACTGAGTTTCCAAAGGTCGTCAGCAGGGTGTTTTCTGATTTGCCTGAAAGAATCCAGTATCCATAATTTCACAGCTAGGATACTGTTTTTTTAACGGGCTGGTCCTTTAGACACAAACTACATACTGCCCGCTATGTTTCACCTGCTGGGTCTGAAGAGCCCCATGGAGGAGACTTCTGAAGCTGAGCCCCCCGGAGAGTGCCCGTTCCTTCAGCGCCCCAACCACTTGCACTGGTTGGACTGGAAAGGATGTGAACTCGCCATCCGTCACTTGTGGGAGAAAGATTCGGTGAGCTCCTGCCATGGAGGAGGCTCTGTCCTCCCCGCTGCAGCTAGACTTGTAGGGTAAACTATGCCGCGTGGAGCCACATGCTGGTTGTTCAGACGGGGGAACGGAGACCCGATGTGATCCTGTTTGGCAGTAACAGGGCGGGCACTCAGACGGTGCGTCGTCACTACTCTGCGTCCCAGCGCTGGCCCCCTGGCTCCACGCTGTCTTGGGAAAGCCTGGATGCAGGCAACCCGACACAGCGCAGCGTTAGCAAATCCAGGAGGTAATCAGACCAGGAAAATCAGGGAAGCAATAATAAATGTAGAAACATAACTCCTAATACATGCAAAGAGCCAGTGGGCCCCATGCTTTCCTACTGCTATTGGGCATTGATTTACCAAACCACCAACCAGAATCCCACGCTTTGTCCTCGGTGGAGCTTTGCTGATAACATCAGCTTCCATAATTGTTTCTCCCCAGACAAAACTACAGCATCCCACCTCTACCTCGCCTTGCTTTTAGCAAGAACACAAAGAAGACAAGAAAATATGTTCTTTGATATTAACTTGCTTAAATAATCTGACGGAGAAAAATGAACGAGAACCATTTCCTGTCCCATCCACCATTTCAAAAAATACTGTCTTCCAGGAAAGGACCGCAGAGAAAGCAAGGGTAACTTTGAGGGACAGTGTCTGAGGGACATTATCTGCCCCTCACTCAGAGCACCTGCCTCAAACTTTGAATTTGAAATTTCCTAATGGAAACCGTCCCTCCCATGGGCAGGGAAGCCTGGCAGCCACACACATTGGGATTACCGCGGTCCCCACGGCAAGCCCTGCCCTCTGACCAGCGTGGTGGAGATGCCCCATCTTCTCTGCTTCTTGAGATGAGTCAGGGCTGCCTAACCGAGCAGGTGTAAGGCCGAGCCACAGACAAATGGGTTACAACCAGTCACCTGGCAAGTCTCCCATTCTCTCTCATCACTGAGACCTTTAAAATCCAGATGCCCCAAGTGCGGCCATGTGCAGCCCTTCTGCTCCCATCCTCATATGTTATTCTCGCGCGTGAACTGGCTTTTCCTGATTTCTCGTGCATGTCAGTTGGTAGAGCACAGGGGGCGTGAGTGAGCCGGGCCGCTCCACATGAGGCTGGGGGCAGCCCCGTTACGTGTTTCTTTTCTAGTCCTTGTTACGGAGGGAGACAGGATGACGTTATCTCAGGAAGTGAGGCCAACCTTCATTTCCAAAGCATATAACGGCCACCACAGGTAAATAAGCAGATGTTGGGCGTGAGGTGCAGGGGTCTGACGAGGGGGCGGGGCTTGTTTGAGTCAGGGTCCCCTCTCAAAAAGAAGAGAAAGAAGGAAACCTCGTCCTGTTGAATCAGCGGTTATGAGATAAGCAGTCAAAGAACTCTGCTGCCTTGGTCTTCCTGGGGCGGGAGAAGCTTCTCCAGGAGGACTGGGTGGAGGCAGTTTACTTGGAGTGAGAGGAGTGAAATGGGCATAGGCTCGGGCCAGACAGCCCAGTGCGCCCTGCAGTCAGTCCTCCTGGGGAAACAGGGCTTTGGTGCGGGACACATATGGGTGTCCGAGCACAAGCTGCCCCTGGTTCTGAGTCAACGGCCACTCCCAGCACAAGGGAACACCTCAGCAGAGAAGTGTGGGTGCAGAGAGAGGCTCACTCTTCTCGCCGGTGGGACGGGTGGGGCCAGGGCCAGACACCGACAGCCTACCACAACAGGGATGCCGCGTGGAGGTCGGTTTGGGTTTTGAGCGCCCAATCTGCGGCTGGCCCAGGCTCTCCACGCACAGCATGGAGCCAGGCCTGGGCGTGGAGCACGTCAGTGCTGACCGCGGGCAGAAACTAGGAGGAAGTGCAGGGGCATGTAACGCTGGCTCTCCGGGCCCGAGTCAGGGAGAAATCGGCTCACGTAAGCGCTAAGCGAATGCAGCATCAATTCTACAATTAGTACCTGGCTGCTCCCTGATTTCTCCAGGGTCTGGATACAGTCTTTTTGGGCCTCGGGTCACTTTCTCTTCGGGCCCTGGGTGACCCTGGCTGCAGGGGTGGGTGGCACGTGCGTCTAGCTCTCCTTCCCCCACAGAAACATCAGGGAAACCGAAAAGCTGTCTTGCTTGCTCAAGCTCTCCAGCTTGCAGGGTCGGTATGAGCTCATGTCTCAGCTGTTTGGTGATCTTGGAAGGATGTCCTCACTGTTTGTGACATGAGTTTTCCCCACAGCAGCCAGAAAGCCAGGCAGGTGTGACTGAGGCTGGAGCTGTTCCTGGAGACAGCCAGCCGATGGGGTTGTGCTACCTGAGTGCACGGGCCCCGAGCTCCTCTGGGGTCTCCTGGTGGCTGGCTCATGGGCGGGCATCCAGGACACCCATCAGACAGCCTCCAGTGGTGGGAGCACGCAGGTGGGTTAGGTCAGAGAAGGCGGGTGCCTCCAGCCCTCCCACCGGCCAGAGTCCACAGCTCCCCACTGATACAGTGTCTCTGAAAAGCCTCCAGCTAAAAGCTGATGTGAACGTGGCCCGCGGATGGGTCTTTCAGCTCTATGGCTCGGGCTTCTGATGCCCGTCGGCGATCAGAGCTTACTCATAGTGTGCCTCCCCTCCTTGCCCTCCTCCGCCTCTGGCTCTGAGCTCCCCTCCTCCCGGGACCACGGCAGTCACCCTCTCCCTCGAGATGAGACCTTCCTGAGTTTCCAAGAACCAGTGGTGGAAATCTGCTTCTGGCCTTGCTGTGAGCTCGGCAGATTCCCCCCATTTCTGGCAACATGGCCAAATTTCATAATTTCCCATGTAGTTGGCAAGGTACATACCTCTTCATAAAGGACTTCTTATTCTCACAACACAACCCAGCAGAAACGTGAGGGTGCTGCAGTTGTAAGCTTCTCGGACGGCAGCTCATACATTACTCTTGAGACCTGCTCTAAAGTGGTAGCTATTAGCCACATGTGCCTACTCAAATGTGACCAAAAGTCAATAATAAAATCTAAAGTCCAGTTTCTCAGGCTCACCAGCCACATGGCAAGTGAACGGCTGGTGGCCGCCATACTGGACAGCACAGATCCAGAGCATTCCCAGTGACTCTGCAGAAGGGTGTATCGGTAGTGCTGGTGCACACTGAATCGATATTCTACCAAAAGAGGAACATTATCTGGACATTTAAAAAACAAAAACAAACAAAAAAAAATTCAGTATCACACGGTCATCAAGAGACATTAAAATTCCAAACTTATTTCTTATGCATATAATTGAAAAGCAATTGAGAGTTAATGGTTGTTAGAAATAGCTAAAGAAACATACGTTTGATGAATTCCCTGTTTCCCAAAATGGTACCTCCATCCTTCTGCATATCCAGGGGTGCTCTGTATTGGCAATATCGCATACATTTCTATATATTGATGTGTTTTTTTCTGGTTTGTTTACACACCGTATCGGCCCAAAAGATGGTACGGCTAACTCAAACAGGCGTATGGGATAAAAGAAGGACAGCGATTAAGGAAGCCAGAGGGAGGTAGAAGAACCAAAAATACACTTGAGTTAAAGGGTTTTCACCATAAATCATATGTTCCTCTGCAACCAAAGCAGGAGGGAAGCTGATTGGCTGTGATTTCTCAATGCCCTCCGTGGCTCTTCCTCACCAAGCAAACCCGTCGGTCTCCAAATAGTCACCTAGCTTCTGAGCACTGATGCTGAAGGATGCATCATAAGCCATCATGCTCCAATTGCCAAGACTGCCCTAAACTTAGGGGATGGTCCTAGAGCTCCACACACAGCAACCAGTGCTCCCCACCATCCCAGGTAGGTGCCTCACAGTGAGAGACTCTCCGGCGGCTTAGAAACCACCCCCGGAGTAGCCAGGCTCCCCCCTAACTCACCGGCAGAGAGAGCTCCGCACAAGGACAGAGAAGAAAGGCCACCTTGTTAGGCCATCGTGCCAGGGTGGCCTCCAAGGGATGCTGGTTCGGGAGACAGGCTTGATGTCCATCTGACCCCCATGCAAAATCACACAACTGCAGACCTGTCACTGAGCATGTGCGTCAAGGACTTTTAGTTAATGACGGACTGCTCACAGTTCAGGATTAAACAGGTGCGTTAGAACTGGTAAACACTCAGGGAAACTGTCAGGTAAATTTTAAGGGAATCAAGTGATTCAGTGACTCTTTGCTAAATGCCAGCCATGCAGAAGGCTCTGTGGCGGTACAACGCGGACCAGCAATGCTTCCCATGTAAGGAGATCAGTGCCCAGCCCACCTCATTTGGTTTTAAGCATGGAAGACTCCTTCTTGTCTCTCCGGACAGCACACTCTTCCAGCCCCTCCCACGTCTGTAGTTCATGGCAAGATCTTGGGAGGAAGTGGGAAAGGGCCATCCACCCCAAGACAGGATTTTTAAATCCCGTGCTCTTGAACTGAAATTCCAACCCCCGTACGTAACGTCATGTGACCCTCATTTCTCCTGAAGCAGCACCCACTCGTTGGACGTTATAGTGCCCCCCCAGGAAGTGACAATGATCTCATTCAGCAGATTGGAGGTGTGGCGGCTAACACAGGTGCTGTGTCTGGTGCGCGTGTGTAGAAGGTATTGTTGCTCCTGCACGTAAGCTGCCGATCTGTCTTCATGTGTGTCCCGCTGGGCCTTTCCCCAAACGCCCATCACACCGTGCCAGACCCCTCCCGAGCCCCGCACCCCTCCCCCAGAGGACTGACCGCACACGCGTGCACACGCATGTGGTCTGCCTCTTCTCCCTGGAACGAAAGCCACACAAGGAAAGAAATTCCTTCCCTTTTGTTCACTGTTCCTTCTGAGCATGAGAACAAAGCCTACCATACTCTAGGTGCTCAGTAAATATTTGTTGAATTCATAAAAAGAAAACATTCCTATTAGTAATCTGCGTGTTGAAATTGGACACTCAACTTAGCATTCACCAGGATTTTAAATGCACCTAGCCAATACCTGCCCCCCAGCCCCAGGCAACACATGGAAGCAAATAGAACAAAACAAGCAAAAGAAAAAAAATACCTTGGAATTGAGAGTTCCTTGTAAAATGATATTTGATTATTACTGATTTTATGACAAAAGGCTTCAGTGTCCTGGTGCAGATTTAGGTTAGATCCCAGTGAAGGAGTGACTGCAGTGGAGAGCTATTGATCTGAGATTAGCAATAATTACAGCAGAACTGTGAGGGGTTCGAGGTGCCATTGCCTCTAGCCTTCATGTCCCCAGATCTCCAGGTAGATAAATATGAAATTCAAAAGAGAAACTACTCCCACCCTTAGCTTCAGATGTCTCTTAAATTTCAGTTTTAGTTTGAAAATAATCGTTTGCGGATAAATGTCCTCAGTGGCTGAAAAGAGTCCCCGGAAACAGCTCCTGCAAGTGGCGCTTTCGGGGGTGGGAGCTCGGGAGCGACCCCTGCAGGACTGCGTGAATGGGCCGCCGATCGGAGCATATGGCCCAGCCTGCGGGTCCGGATCGGCAGTGGGGTTTCAGCGATGCCCCTTGATGCCCCTGGTAGGGGACCACATTTAAATCTCCCTTCTCATTGCACAGCTGTTCCAGTGTTTTCCAAAAAGACTCTGGAGCTTAATTTGGATCTGAGCACTTTGGAGCCTGCATGGACGTAATGAGAAACGGCACATCAGCGGTCTGGTGCCACTGACACGTCCTTTTCTCAAACAATCTAATACCTCTTCCGTGAGTCAATGAATTTATTAAAGACAAATAGTCAGTCCCATCTGCAAATCCTGCACAATCCAGCACTTGAACTAAATGACATTTAGTCAAGTTGTAGCTCGGATGGCAAAGACAACAGTAGCAGCTCAGTCTTTAAGCCTCTGTCCCAGGGCGGATATCATTTCCAATATCCCACGCAGATCCTTCGAAGGGTTTGTGCCTGGCAGACCCCAGAGGGCTTCTCCAGGATTAGTTAATAGTGAGAAAGCATCAGGCCAAATTTATGGGTTATGGTCTCCCATGATTGCATAAAAAATAAAATTAAAAGGAAGCCCCCAAAGAATAGTTTATCAAGCGTGGTGATGGTACCCTCTCTGACAAGGAGGTCATAAAAGCATATTAGCGACCCCCCGATGGGATGTGTTTACTGGTGGAGTCAAGGAGATTGATCATTTTAACCAGGAATGGCATTTTTGTTCAACATACTGTTGCCATTAGCCTGAAAAACACACTAATCATCCGATGCATGGCACACAATAAAAGGAAGAAACAAGCGCAATTATCGGGGTCTTTATAGACCCAGCTCCTCGTGGGATGCCCTGAAATGCGGTCTATTTATAGACTCTCTTCTAGAAACTCCTGTGCTCCCCCCCCACCCACCCACCCCCGGCTCTGTAGTGATAGGATCAGACGTCTCCCTCGCCTGAAGGCAGAGGAGAGCGCGTGGCCCTCAGCTGAGCTTGGGCTACCTACCGGTGGTAGCAAGGCACAGCTTGCCTGGGGTGGCACAGTCTGTAAATTCTAAAGCCTGGATAAAACACACCCAGATTAGAGAATTCTGCGTGCCCCTGGCTCTTCTCCGCCCTGCTTCTCCACGCACCTGTGCCAGGAGAACCGCGTGTCCAACAGTCAACGTTGATTTCTTAGTGCCCGACAGAACGAGTGTGGCCCCTTCGAGAGCACTGTGTTTGTGCCGTGTGTGTGCGGATTACCGCACGGAGTTTCCTGTGGGTCTGGAGACAAATGTACTGGGGCTCTGGGGCACAATGGTCAGGGGTCTCACTCAAGCCAGGAGTCACGCAGCCTCTGACCCGACACGCTCGTCTGTGCTGCTCCATCGTCGAAGGAGGGTATGCAGGACACGGGTCCCGGGGTTGGAAGGAAGTGTAATGACCAGCGTGGTGTCTGGCACTGAGCCTCCCCTCAAACGGGCTCAAGTGACCAAATGTCAGCAGTGTTCTCAAGGACGATGGCCTTGGGCTGTGATGCATAACGGGTAGGCGTGTTCGTGATACCACGGGCTTGTCTCCATTGTCGGATTTGCAGCTATGAAGTTGGGTGACATTGCACAGCTTGCCTGAGGTGGCACAGTCTGTAAATTCTGAAGCCTGAATAAAACACACCCAGATTAGAGGACTCTGCGTGCCCCTGGCTCTTCTCCGCCCTGCTTCTCCACGCACCTGTGCCAGGAGAACCGCGTGTCCACCAGCGACACCCCCTGCCCTCCCTCCCCCTCCCGGCAGGCTGCAGCCTGGCACAGATAACTCACTGAGCCAGAGAAGTTCCGGGCCCCCCCGCCCCACGTCCAGGCCAGCTTGCCGTGGAGCCAGGGAAGACACTTGAGCGTCGTGGTTTCCCTCCAGCCCACCAGCTGAGGCCTGAAATGTAAAGCGCCTTGGTAGATTCTAATCCTGATGTCGAAAACATCCAGTGTTAACCTCGCTGGGAGACACTCAAATTCCATGTGGGGCACTTGTCGGATTAACGTTCCAAGTCCAGGTGCCAAAAACAGATTGTGCCTGGGTCGGGAGAGCGGGCCCTCGCGGTGGGGCGGGACAGAAAGTGCAGAGTAGAACCCAGTGCTGGCCTTCCAGAGACCCCGGGAATGCTGTCTCTCCTGGCTCCCACACTCCCCAGCAGGCGCCCCCAGTGACCTCCGCACGGGGCTGATCCATCCGGGCCGCCATCTCTCCCCTGCATCCTGTGCCAACAGCGCGCCGCAGCTTTGCGACTACTGGAAGAACAGGAGGATCGGGCTCCAGCCCTCAGTGGTCAGCACCACCCCTGTCCCACGTACTTGACAGCAACCTTCTCTCCTGCAAAGCTGGACCTTCTTCTTTTATGAAATGGACACAGGGATCAGCTTCATGCCCACAGCCCTGGGGGAGCCATGTGAGGACGCCGGGGGACCCACAGGGGCTCAGAGAATGTTCTGGAAGGCCATGCCTGAACGACTGTGGTTGGGATGAACGGAGGGGCCTGTGGAGGGCAGCTGGCCTCAGGTTCACAGAGGACAGAGGGACTGGACCCAAACCTGACACTTGGTCCACGGGAGCTTCCGTGAAGCATTCTAGCATTTCCCCCCAGAAATCATAAATACTTTGGACAGAATTTCTCTATTTCAGAAGGGTTGCCAGAGGTGAACTTGCAATGAGCCACATGACCAAATTCAAACTCTTATAAACAAATACATGTGTCACTAATTTCTTCCTGCCAACAAACCCCACACTATTCATCTACTCGTGATTTATTTTAGAAAGAATTACTAAAGGACCCTCACAGCAAACCATGAGCATACCTAATAGTTTAGACATGCATGATTTTACCCAAAGACGTGGCAATACAGATCATCAGACCAAAGTAGTAAAAGAAATAATGGGTAACAATGAGAGAATTATCAGACTGTGTCCTGATTTTGATACCAAGGATGAGAAAAGTCATGAGAAAAGTTAAATTTAACATTTATTTATTACCTTTTGTTTTGACCATTCCACACACACACACACAGAGAAAGAGATAAAAGATGAGCCTGTGGGTTTGCTTAATAAAAGAAATTATCTGTTGAAACAGATGGCGGGAAGCAGGCCGGAGAGCTGGGGGGCTGAGGAGCAGGCCGCCCCAGCAGGGGATCCCCGGCTGCGCCGTCGGCGTGGGGGTGCTGGTCCCCACTGCAGCATAGCCGGCTCTTCAGTGGGAAGGAGTGTGTGTGAGAGAGGCCATGGGGAGGCCACCTCGCCGCCCAACCAAGACGCTTCCCTGGAGAGGAGAAGCAGCAACTGAGCTATTTGCTAATAAATAAAGTTGTCTGGAAAGGAGGAAAAAGAGAGAGAGACAGGGAGGAAGGAAGGAAGGAAGGACGGAAGGAAGGAAGGAAGGAGGGAGGGAGGAAGGGAAGGAAGGAAGGAAGGAAGGAAGGAAGGAAGGAAGGAAGGAAGCAAGCAAGCAAGCCTGACTTTAATATCACTTGCATGTCCTTCGTGGCTGTGGCCCTTTCCGGCTTTATTGTCACTTACAGACTTTCTGATGATAAGAACACAGGTTAAGGTGGAACCAGACAGGCCTCGCGCCACGCACAGCAATCCACTTGTGATGTGGCCTCACATGCATGCATCTGTGGACGTGGCTCCTGGACTCAGAGACTGCAGAGTCCAGCACAAGTTTAAAAAAATCAACCAGCAAAAATAAACAGTAAAAATATTTTAAAGAATATTCTAGATATTGAAAATCTGAAGCTTCGATGTCCTTGTTTTTTCTCCACCTGTCACCGGCTGCTGGAAGCAGTGTGGGGTCGGCAACCCGCCTGCCGATGGGACCTCATGCGGCCCAGCCCTGCAGCTGGAGCGGAAAGGTGCCGCCCAGGGTCCCGTGGCCAGAGAGTGCGCCAGACGGTGAGCGCCACACGCACAGTGCATTTACACCCATGCCGGCCTCGAGGTCCATAGGCCCTGCCCAGGAGCTGCCACACACACTGCACAGCCCCAAACACCTGCCTCAGGCTCCGCACCGAAGACCCTCCCCATCAAAGGCACGCTGTGTAAGGATACGTAAGAACGTGCATGAAATACGTGCCGGTGGTTGAACGTGCACCCGAAGTGGAATGAACACCCGCTTTCTTGCTTGGCTGAGGCTCTTCATGGCTTTTGAGAGGAGGAACAGTGAGGTAAGGTGAGCCTCCGAAGGAGCAGCCCCACGACACAGGGGGAGGGAGGGAGCTCTGCCTGCAAGGAGGAGGGGGCAAGGGGGCCCCAGGAAGATGGTGCCCAGGCCGAGGTTGGGAAAGTTCCCCAACGTGAGGAGTCTGAAGCCAGCAGGTGCGGCGTGCTCATAGTCCACGCCGGTGGGGTCTGGGTCCGAGGCACGACAAAGCCCACTTTCTTGCATCCGGGGCCCTGGTCACCTTCTCCTTTAGAGCTGTCCTCCTGCGCCCGCAAACCTGATGGAGCCACATTTTCCTGGATCCCCAGTGACAAATGTAATATAAGCCCACTGAACATACGTAGTTTTTTACCTGGAGGGCTAGGGCTCTGGAGGATGATTTGGGGTTTGAACACAAATTACCACTCTGTAAACACGGGTGCAGATTCTCCTGGTCGCACGGATTACACCTAGGAAATGTGAGCAGGCAGTATGGACCCCCTGAGGTTACAGGAAACTTTTCATGTGTTCTTTGATAAATCTCTCCCGGAACCTCACTGTGGCATAATAAGTGGGTTTTTTCCGGACAGTTTCAGGCATGCACTGTGTGGGGGTGGGGGCAATTTAATTAACGAAATCCTGGATGGTGGAGGTAGACTCTGTGTTCTCTTAGCTTTTCCTTCTGAGTTCTGTTGTGCACATTATGGATGCATTCAGGCTTTATCTTACTGCCATTGCTAATGTCTTTCCAAAAGTTATTTAAAACATAATTAAGATAATATGCTCGATTGCGGCAGGAAAACACAGAAAGTGAATAAATGGTAAGAGAGAAGACACAGCACCATATGGTCCTGCCGTTACTAAGATCTATCCAAAATACAGACATCTCAACAAAATTTATTGGAAAATAATTCCTCCTTGCATGCATAAAGATTATTTTTATGCAATAATCAGACACCGTGATCCCATTTCTTTTTCTATCTGACGGGGGGGGGGGGGTAGCGTGTGAGGAAAATAAATGTTAAGTTTATACAGGTTGAGACATGGATGATTTAAACCACCCAGCGGCACCCCCAGGTAGAGCGAGCGCCCTGAAGTGAAGACTCCCCGTGTGTCCGGCGTGAGGGTGTGGGCTGGACGCAGGGCCTGGAGTCCCCTGCAGGGGAGCCCCACAGGGGCCCCATTGTAGGTGGCCACGCGGGCACTTACCTCCTTTTCAGAGACAAATAAAGCCGTGGGCTGCCGCGTCTGATTCTCAGAGCTGGGAGGGCCAGCAGGAAGGCCTGGAGAGATCTCCAGCACTTCGAAGGAGGTGTGCGGTTTATAAAACCACAGTTTCTGTCTCTGGAGACAGAGGGGAAGGGTGTGTGCGCATGCGCACACATACCTAGGCTGCTGAACGGATCACAATTAAATCTTCTCTGCTGGCGTGGATGCACCAGATACAAAATGAGAAGGGCAGTGTGGAATGTTTCAGGAAGCAAAGTGTCTTTAGCACCGCGGGCGGGACCTGCTGGTGCAGGTGAGGCAGCATCCAAGGGCTCAGCCGGGTAGGGGGCTGCAGCAGGACCCCCGCCGCCCCCAGACTGGGCCTGGTGAGTGGGCAGTCTTCGTCTTTCGTTGTGAAAGCCGCAGATGCTGGGTCCGTGCCTGATGACTCACACGTGGCTGCTCCTGGCACCCTTCCCTGCGGAGGGACCTCGGGGCCAGTCACGGGCCCCCGCGTTCTGGGATCGCCCATTACGGTTTTTAATTTCAGGCCTCACTAGGCCATTCCCGACGGGCAGCCTGCTTTGGCACCAGGGTGGCTAGCTGCCGTTCAGTTGGGCAGAGTTTTCAGAAAGAAGAGAATAAAATCTTAATCCTGCCCTCTGACCAGCTGATTAACAAATCAAACAGCTTTGTCCTTAGTTGAGACACTGGATTTCTGGCCTACAGGTTCTTGTCAGTGGAGAAAACCTTGAATTCTGTTTTCTAATCCCCTGAAATGCCCAGTGGAGAGAAATTATATTTATGGAGGATTGTCTGAAGGACATGAAGTCCATAAATCCCCCTGGCTAGTTTACATTTTACCCTTGGATCAAAACAGACTGCTGGAGAGCGATTTATTTGAGCTGTCTTGATTGGGGCCCTCTGTGGGATTGCTTCTTTGTAAATTGTTGTTCACTACCTTTTGTTTTTAATTGAATTAAGGATAGTTGCAAGAAACAGATACATGAGTTGGTTTGGGTGCGTGCGTGTGTGTGTGCATGTGTGCATGCAGAGAAGGTCATTCTAATGTGAGGGAGAGGATTCATAAGGGCCATTTATTAAAATGCAAATTTTGGGGTTCCACCTTCAGTGATTCTGTCCTGGGTGGAGCCCAGGGCCCTTCATTTTCTCAAACTATCAGTGATAATGATGCAAGTGGTCCATGGAGCACATTTTTAAGAAGATTGCCCTTGAGGGGCACCTGGGTGGCTCCGTCTTTAAGCATCTGCGTTTGGCTCAGGTCATGATCTCAGGGTCCTGGGATCGAGTCCTGCATCCGGCTCCTTGTTCAGTGGGCTGTCTGCTTCTCTCTCTCCCTCTGCTGTTTCCACTGCTTATGCTCGCTTTCTCTCTCTCTCTCTCTCTCTCTCTCTGTCAAATAAATAAATAAAATCTCTAAAAAAAATGTTTTTTAAAAATTTAAAAAAGATTGCCCTTGAGAACCTGGAGAAAATTCTGGATGCTTAACTCTAGAAAAAAAATCATGTAAAAATTCTGTATATAATTCCAAGAGAATCAGAAGGATTACCACAGATACCAAATTAAAAACCCCTCTGTTGCAGAAATGTTTAAGCTGACCAAACAGGTCCTTCGTCACCTGTTTAAAAAGGCACAGTAGAGACTCTGTCTCCAGGTTTCAGGGTCAGCAAAACCAGTGCTTTTCCACAACAGGATTTATATTTATTTTATGATCATTGTGAAGCTTGTCAGAGATCATGATTTCTTTGCATTGGTGATGAGGAAGCTCCGATCTAAATGTGCAAACCCACCTCTACAAGCTGGATGGGGTTACAATATTATTGCCCACTGTATTCATTTTATTGGCTAACCAAAATTTTCTTTGCCACAATTCATCCAAAAATTGTTTTTGTCCTTTTCTGCTGTTAAGTGTTTACAAATGAGGAAAGATATTTTATTAATGGGGAAAGCTCATATATTTATTATTTTGAATTGACAAGTTAATATTTAAGCTAATCTAGAATCATCAAGATGGGGCTTGGCAAGCTCCCTTGTTTGTGACCTGTGATCTTTTCTGATAGCTCTGAAGATAGAATTCTGACTGGAATGCCAAGTCTATTTTCTACAACTCTCTAAATAGAGACAAACATACAGGACTTTGAGTTATGTTACACATGGTTAGGTTAAAAACTCCACAGGCAGAGAACCAAAATAACAGAAGGCACCAGGCAGACAACTAGACATGAGGGAAGTCAATGGGGTGTGTGAGTACAGAGGGTGTCAGGGACTGTGGGGATGGACTCAGAGCTGGTCTCAGGAAGAGACAAAAATCTAGCATTCCTAGGTAAAAATACCCAAGTAGAGAATATGACGCAAAATCAAACGTTCCGTGTGGGCCACATGTAAGCCTGTGGATTGTCATTTTCAGTATCTGCTGCATAAGAATACAGAGGCCCCTTCTTCACGGAGACAGAGGCCTTGGTGAGCAGTGAGCAAACACAGTCCTCTCCCACAGTGAGGAACAGTAGCTTATTAGTTTCATATTAAAATACTGGCATTATGTGATTTCCTGAATTAATGTTACCCTGAAGTGTTTATTTTGGTTTGGATGGGTAATGACCTTGTGATTTTATGAAGAGTCAAATCTAAATAATTGAACTAAATATTCACTAGGTAAATTCTGGAAGAATCGCAGGGGAGGGATTCATTAGTTTTTACTATAGTATTTGTGTCTTCTATGAGAAACTCTGTTAAGGGATATTGTGAAAACTGCTCAGAATTTGATTTTTTTTTCTCCTTAATAATAATCTCCAGGACTTATCTTCTTCCATTTGCATTTTTCTTTTGAAGTCAGGGCTACGGTTTTCCATGTTTTTTTCTCAGTGATTTCTTCTAACAACATTTAGACACTTGTTGAAAAGTTCAAGTCAGATTTCTTTTCTGGCTCTACTCTATAAATCTCACCCTTTTATTATAAAAGTTTTAATTGTGTGTTGGCAGCTGACAGCTGAGCTTTATTAAAAGCTAATGTTGGGGGTGGTTTAGGTTCTGGTGCGGGGCCACTTGGACCATACACAGCATCTCCCTGTCCCCAGGGCTTACCAAGTGAGCAGGCATGACTGAGAAGACTGCTAACTCCAGACTACTGGGAAACAGTCTCTTTACTGGAACATTCAACTAACAATGGAAGCCATTTGTACAGACATAAAACTAGGTTTTTAAGAACCTACCTAAACGCATTTCTAATATGCAATTGTACGTGTGTGTGCATGTGTGTGCATGTGTATGTGTATGTGTGTGTGTTCAGGGCAGGGCTGTGCATCAAGGAGGAGATAAAAGAAAGAGCAAAATACATTTCCAACGTCTCAACATTTTCAAAACAACTTCCCTGCAACTATCTTTTTCTCCAGCTCCAAATGTGCAATTATATATGTAAATTGATTATTTATATATGTGATAATATATATTTATCATATATATGATTATATGCATGCATATATATTCATCTGGATTCATTACCGTATGTTAACTGGCATGTAAATGCAAAATAAGAACAATATTAGGAGTGTCCATAATAGACTAGAAATTGAGTTTCTATCATTCTTGCACAAAGTACTTCTGCCTCCATGTGGCCCCACTGTAGCCTTGCAAACATAGGCCTTCATGCTCCTCTTTATGAAACTCCTACCTAAGGCACACCCACTAAATATGCCAGACGCATTTTCATAGTCAAGTATAGACTAATGAATTTTCTCATTGTAGAAGTTTTACCACTTGCTTTTTTTTTAAATTATGAATTACAACAGACATAGAGTCATGCATAACATATACATCAAAGGTGTATAACACTTCTATAACGAACCCCAGCCTAGAGATAAGAATATGTCCATACCCCAGGCCTCCTGTGTCCCTTTCTCAGTACAACTCTCTCCCTCCACCCTGGATGAGCCTACTACATTTACTGACTACCATTATCTTTTTTAATTATAGTTTTACCAATTATGTGTCTCTAAACTATATAGTTTGGTTTTCCTTGTTTCTATGTTTTATGTTAATTTGTATGTATAAATTCTATTGTTTTACTCTTTCATTCAACATTATATTTGTGAAATCTAGCCATGTTGTTGCATGCAGTTCTTATTTGTTTTCATTGTTGTGTCATGTCATGTTAAAATTGAAATTCTGGACACACACCACCACCATATGTTTATCCATTCTAATGGAGATAGGCATTTGGATTTTCTGTTACCAACAGAATCACTTGGGCATAAAATATGTACCCTTCCAGACTTATTGGACAATGACAAACAGTCTTCCAAAGTATCTACTGACTTACACTACCACAAGCAGTGAAGGAGACTTCTTGTTGTCACACAGATACACAACCATTTGATCTCATGAGACTTCTTCATGTGTATCAATCAGGCACTGCTAATATTCCCTTTACCTCTAAAAATGAGCTATTCTATCCTAACCTCCCCAGACACATTCTCTCCCGCGCCCCAGATTCCATGTTCTCCAAGGAGCCTTCCCCTTCGCCAACCAACGTCAACCCCCTCTTTCCATGTCTATGGAATTTACACTCAATTACTTCTTCATTGGGTCAAGTTGTACAAATTTGGATTTTTCTACTCATATATTTCAAATGTGTGTTTGGAACCTCCTCAGTTGACTTATAAACTGGCAAAAGTGATATTTATAAATTTTTTTTTATTTCACGCAGGACAAGTTACTTTTGAAAGATGATTCCAGGTTGAAGAGAGATTAAGGAATAGTGTCTAAAAGCATAATTGGTGATGACATGTGTGTACATATATATAACTACATGTATAATATATGTAAGTTATACAAGTTATATAATTATATATAATATATATATTTAATTTATGAGTACTTTTGTGATGAATATTTATAAGTGAAAGAAGAATAATAACCATTTAAAAGAACAGAGGGAACTGATGGATTAGAAAACAATTTGTAAATAAACTTTTATTTTACATAAGCTTGTTCTAAAATCCATCTCAAATAAAAAATAAATTTTCTGCAGAAGTTTCTTGTGAGTTTTTAAAGTGGAGAGCAGCAATAAATGTGCAATATTCCATATTATGGAGGCACTATAGACAAGTGGTTAGGAGCATGAATTTCCTAATTGAAAAGACTCCAATTCATACTCAGAGTCTGCCAGTTGAGAGCTGCACTTCCTTGTGTAAGTTACTTAACCTTAATGAGCTTGGTTTTCCACTTGCAATATGGGCATTTTGATAAGGATACTGTGTACAATCCACAAGTTCTGAGACAAGTGTTATGATTATTATTATTACTATTATTATTATTATCCCATTTCATGCATGAGAGAGACAACTTGGGCTCATAGAACTTAAGGGACAAGGCCTACACCAAAAGCTAGTGATTGGTAGAGGTTGGACTGGACCTAAAGTTCTCTGAATCTGTATTACAAGTCTTTGCCACAGGGTCATGGTGTCATAAGTAGCTATTCTAAAACTCCTTAATATTTGTTTCTACTTCACATCTCAGCCAAACCAGCCAAAATACACAATAATGTGCCCGACTCATTCCTCAGAGCGCAGTGTTTACTGTCCCCCATAAATAGAAGTTCACTTACATGATAGTGATGATGCTGTTGCTGATGGTGGTGACGTTGATGATGATGGCGATAGTGATGATGATGATGATGGTGATGATAATGATGATGGTGATGGTGTTGATGATGGTGATATAGTGATGATGGTGATGATGTTGGTGGTGAGGATGATGGTGATGATGATGATGGTGGTGACAGTGATGATGATGATGGTGATGATGGTGGTGGTGATGATGGTGATGATGGTGATGATGATGGTGGTGATGGTGATGATGACGATGATGATGGTGGTGACGGTGATGATGGTGGTGACGGTGATGATGGTGGTGATGGTGATGATGGTGATGATGGTGGTGGTGATGATGGTGATGGTGGTGATGGTGATGGTGATGATGGTTACACTGATGATGATGGTGACGGTGATGATGGTGATGATGGTGATGATGGTGATGGTGATGATGGTGATGGTGATGATGATGGTGATGGTGATGATGGTGATGATGGTGATGATGGTGATGGTGATGGTGATGGTGATGATGGTTACAGTGATGATGGTGACAGTGATGATGGTGATGGTGATGATGATGGTGATGGTGATGATGGTGATGGTGATGATGGTGATGGTGATGGTGATGATGGTTACAGTGATGATGATGGTGACAGTGATGATGGTGATGGTGATGATGTGATGATGGTGATACTGAGCACCATGATGACTAGAAAGGTGTGTACTTTTCTTCAGATCATACAGCATGACAAAGTTCTAGTGTTTATTGTTAATCAGTGACATGATACATTTCTAAAGCTCACACATTTTAATGACTGAAGTTTCCTCCAAATCTTTTATAAGACTATTATCTGCCCAAATATAGATTGGGGCTGGAATTCTATTTATTAGTCTAGGTATACATGTTAAAATCCATTGTGTAGTGGTACCAGATTGGATTTATTTTCACTCAGCGGCATAACCTCTGGGACTTTTTTCAGTGAATTCAGAAATTATGAGCTCTCCTTTTGTCCTTAGCAAAGTAGAAATTCTCTGAGGGATTTCATAAATAAATGTAAAGTTGAACTTCTTGATATGAATTTTACATATTTGACATACTACTTGGATATTTCCTCCAGCAAGGATCTTCAGCTGGTTGCTTTTTACTGGTGATGCTCTTAGAGCCACATGCTGTACCTGAGGGAATATTCTTACAAGATTGATTCCGTAGCAAGACTTAATGCAACTCAGATTGCCAATTTCTACTACGTATGCTGAAAAGCAGTTTTCAAATCCTCCACATCATATGAAAACTGTGGTCTAAAAACTATTTTAACCAGAATCAAACTATTTAAAATTAGTGGATAATCCAAGGCTTCCTACACAGAAAAATACAAGTTGTACCTGTGTTTTGGTTGAGAATTTTAAACAACAAAAAAGAGGAAGCCCAGAAAACCACTAAGCCAATGAAAGCTTTTGGGATTTTTCACCTGAGGTAACTCAAGAATTTCAATATAGAAGAGGTTTGTAGTTCAGCAGGGGGTAGTATGGTATACTTTTTACTAGATCACAAATTTATTTAGGGGGATTTGGGGCACATGGTGGGCATTTAGGAGATCAAAGCCCCCGGCTCACCTCTTGGCTCAGCCTGCATTTTATATTTAGGAATTAGAGAGTGAACCAAACTCCACGTGTTTGTACAGTTACTCGGTCTCTCTAAAATGACACACCAGTCTTGTCACCTGGCTGCAGCACGTTTGCCGTATTTCAAAAGAGGTGGGACCGAAGCACCCCGGCAGTTGGTGCTCTGCCAAGCTGAAAATAACATTTAACAGGCTTTTAATCTACTGTGTGGGTTACTGTCCCCCTGAGTGCTATTGTAGTCCATAGATTTAAAAAATCAGAACAAAGGGTTATTTTCACACTTGGCATTCATAGCTGACAGTGTTATTATTATGGCCTCAGGAATCAGACAGAGGTCCCCTAACAAGTGCAGCATTTCCGTTCACCACCTACGCAAATATGACCATATTTAACAATAAACGAGACGTGAAATCCAGACAGGACACTATTTCAATCAAAGCCAGGTGATTAACCTCAGACCCAAAGCTGATTTTCCGAAGGAGACATGGATACCATCTAAAAATATGCTCATTCAGTCAAGCGTTTAAGGTCTGTTTACGGGGGAACAAGTAAATGGAGTAAAGTGCAGACCAAGGGCAGGGCGCACCTCATAGCGTTGTGCTCCCAGCACTGAGCACTTAATAAATACCTCGTAAATGAAAGAATCAGCCAGTTAATTACTGAGTAAACGGGTCCCGACAGGCCGCTGAGAGGACCACAAGCAGATCACCGGGAGGCGTCAGCAAGGGTGTATGTGGTTCGTTGACTTCTCACATAGCTCCTCATGCCTTCCAGAGACACTGACCACTCGGGCCTTAGTCCCTCCTTGGCACCCTCTGTTTCCATTATTCTGACCCGAATCTATCATGTTCTCAAACTAGAATATGCAGACGTAATGCAAAAATATGCCCAAAGAAATAAACAATACATAAACTGGCCACCCATGAATTAGCAAAAAAATAAGGAATTTTGTTTTTCTCTAAACTGCACCACCTAAGATTGCATAAATAGCACAAATACATCATCAAACACAAAAATAAAAATGATGGATACTGTGTGGCCAAAAGTTTGACTGCTGACTTTTTTTAGTGCAGAGGAAGTTTTATTACTTACTTAGCAAAACTGGGCATGAGGCAGTCACTGCTGTGTGCTAGACGTTCTGATGATGCATTTTTTAAATCCACTGAACAGAAACAGAAATTGTCACAACACGTCCCTGTGAAAATGTGCTGGTGGTCCCGTTACAGTCATACTGCGGCGTGGGAGCACTTAGTGTGGTTCGGCCGGCAAGTCCGCGTGTTTCCCCCGGGTCTGCACCCCGAGCTCGCGCGCTCCCCTCTCCAGGGTCTTGGCAAGGAGCCCAAACGCATCCTCTCTTCCTGCAAAGTCCTGGCTCCCTTCTGACCTTCACAGCGACCCCCAGCTTCCCTGCACCTCTGCTAGAAGGACGCGCCGGGCTTGGGGACACCAGCAGTGGCCGGGTCAGTTCTCCCTGACGCACAGACTTGCCTGCTTCCCGCTTTAGTGTCCGAGGCTCTGCCATCGGCAGAGGGGCCTTTCTTGCTGTGGGGCCGTCTCCCAGGGCTCAGAACAACAGACCTTCATCCTTCCCCCGACTCTGGAAGCCAGCGGTCCAAAATCAAGGTGTGGGCAGGGCCGCGCTCCCTCCGAAGCCCCCAGGGGGGGACCTTCTCGCCTCTCCCAGCTTCTGGGGTCTTGCTGTCAGCACAGTCCCTGCCTCCATCCCCACTGGCGCTCTCCCTTGGGGGTCCCTGTGACCTCACTCACCTTCACGATGACATTGGCAATGACACTGTCTCCTCCGTTCCTAAGCACTAGGGGGCCGGCGCTCCCACAGGTCTTCCTGGGGGTGCCCGTAGCACCCACGCTGGATGAGGTGTGTCCTCGCCCATTCTCACTGCAGCCCCCCCCCCGACCCCCCTGCAGAGGACTTGCTGTACCTGCTGTATTTGCTCCCTTAGCGTCAGTTCACTCTGTGTCTTGGGCCACTAAACAGTCAGCCCCAGGACAGTGAGACCTTTTCTGTCCCATTCTCTGCCCAGTTCCCTAAATCCAGAAGCAGGGGCCCGATAAATGCAGAATGAATGAACAATATTCCATCACAGAATCAACTCACCACCACTACCAACAGCAGGTGGTTTAGGGTACAGGCCATATGCAGAGATACGCTCAGTTTGTAGCATTGCATAAATTAAAACCAGCTTCCTCACGCCTATCTCCTTTGATTTTTACAACAGCCCCACTAGATGTGCAAGGGACGTGTTCTCCGCCATTTAACGCAGAAGGCTGGGCTCAGGGAAGTGAACCCTCTGAACCCTCGGCCCAGAAAGCAGAGGCAGAGTTTGGAAACGGTCCTGTGGTTCTGCTTTTCTTCCTTTCCTTTTTCCTGAAATATGATCCCAAATAAGCTCACCGTCCCGTGGAGGGTTGTACGCATTCACAAGGAGACAGATGAGTGGGAAGCCCGGCAGTGGAGGCCAGCAAGGCTGGGGCCGGCATGCTGGGGGCTCATGGCTCGGCCGCCCGCGCTCCCCAGAAGGACGGTGCTCTCGGTCTGGGGCTGTTTACTAATTGGCCCTGTCACTTGTCAGGCAGAATGACAAGCGAAGTGACAAGAGAAGCCAGGAGAGAAAGAAGGGTGGCCCCCCACCCACAGCCTCCACCCCGACCTGCTAGCCCCCCAGCACCTCCTCTGGGCTGGTGCCAGGTTGGGGCCTCACCTTCCCAGGTCTTACTCTGGGCTGTAAAAAGTGCTTGTTTGGGAAGCTTAGAGTTCGTCTCATTTAACGACTGGTCAGGTCATTATAATAACTGGGATGGTTTTCAAGGATTACTATTCAGGAATATTTCCCAGCTTCATGTTTCCTCATGGTGGAGAAATGTCTGAGGTTTGCTCGTGCAGATGGAGATGCGCCTCCGCATCTCTACTGTTCCTGGAAGGGGAGACACTGCTCCTCCGGGGTCAGGAAGAGCCTGCGCCAGAGGGCGCGGCGAAACGTGGAAGGTGTGTGAATGTCCAAATGCCACCAGATGGGGTAGCCAGATCTAGGGCTCTGCCACACACAAGCTTCCAGAAATACCCGGTTTTATCCCACCCAAAGACACGAGGTCAGACGAACCGATGGGTCCCCACAGGCAAATGGCATCCTGGTCAAATGTCTCAGGGTTAAAATATCAGGGGATAATTCTGGCAAAGGGAGGAGCAGATGGGGGCACATTTGGCCACAGCCCCTGGCACGGCTGCGAGAATCTGCAAGAAGGAAAGCTATAGCTGCTGTGAGCCGCCTGGTCACGCCGCCCGGCCCGCCGCCGGAGCTCTGCGTGAAGAAAGCAGAGCATCCTTCGGCAAAGCTGGCAGAGGAAGCCCCCGTTCTCCTACAGGGGAGTGCAAGCATCGTGGGGGGAGCAGACCACAGTGTGCTCCTGGCTCGGCCTGTTTTGCCGACCGAGAAGGAAGCATTTCCTAAAATGCCAGCCTATTGGACCAGGTCCTCCAGAACCCCAGAACCATCCCAGTGTTCCCCACCGGGCAGAAAGCAGATAAATGCACCCCTGGTTAGGGGACATCTGCTCAGGTCTGGACCCTGTGGGGGTCATGGGCCCGCAGACAGACCCCGACGCGGGCAGACGTGGGCCGCGCCAGGTGTCTTCTGCGAGGGGGGGGCTGTGGCTCACTGCTGTCGTGAGGGTCCTGCCGCTGGCCGCATCCTCGGCAGCACAATCTACAGAGGAGAATGCATGGTCAGTGGGGTCCCACGGTCCCACTGCTGGTATCTGGGCATTCGTCAATTCTTACGCCAATTTGGTAATGTGCTCCCTGAAGGGCACTCTTTAGGAGAGGCCTTAATTAAGATTTCTGCCTGCAGCAAATCCCACGAACCGCAATACATCACACTACAGCAACCCAGACACAGATCATTGGCCACTCAGACCTACTCATATGGTGTGAACAAATATTACCATTTTCATTTTGCTGTGGATCATTTTTGAATATGATTAAAAAGGCACCGCCAACTGCAGGAATTTTATACGTTCATTTTTCACTAAATCTGAGAAAATGTCTGCATCTTTTAAAAGAAAGTACTTGCCTTAAAAGTCTATAATATCTTGTAAGTTATGGAACAGTCGTGTGCTTACGGGAGCTTATGTGTGTGTGTATATATATATATATATATATATCAAATAATAGAATACTTTATATTGAATGCTTTCACAAAGCACATCAAAAAACAAAAGCATGATCTCTTCTTGTAATTTCTGCAGTGTTTGAAAAAGAAGGAGTTGATACATTAGTACTCAGTACAACGGAAAGACTCCAATCTGCTCTAAATTCCACTAATTCCCTTCCATCTGTCTCTTCCGTCCTCCTGTGTGGAATCGGGGCAAGTCTTGGCTCACAATGAGGGCAACTCCTTTGAGCTCAAAGAAGCTGCAGAGCCCACCCACCCACTCCTTTTATGCTTCTGGTCATCGGATTCTGCAAGGAAGTGGATCCGTACTTAGTAACCACCAGCCTGAAACCAGGAACTGAACAGCAAACACCTCTTTGCCCATTTTGTCCTTAGAACGTTTTTCTGAAACCGTGCCTGCCGTGGATTACACACACCCTTTTGCTCTTTTCCCTAAGTCCGACTGCGTCTTGGGAGTAAGGCAGATGTCCCGCTGCAGCAGGGTGACCCTCACTCTCTGTAGCGGCCTTCGTTGGGGCCCAGAGGTGGTCAGAGCAGGCTGCGGCCGAGATCCCACCCCCGTGCCCCCTTCCTCACGAGCTCTACAACACAACCCAGCCCCTGAGCCTGACTCTCTCCCTGTTCCTGCGCATTTGCACCAGCCTGCACTGAGCTCACCAGACAAGTCTTTTTAGTGGGGTATGTGGAGAATGTTTATTTAGTGGGTTTTTGTTTGTCTGTTTTGTTTGTTCAAATCATTTACAACCAAAGAGCTCCAGCAACTTGAACGTTACCATCCTTCTCAACTCTCACTTTGCATTAGAACCAACCTAGGACGTTGAAAACTTCTTGCCTGAGCCCCACCCAGTTACCCTGTTTGATTTGGGAGGTTTGCTACCCCTGGCCCTGGCCAAAATGAGGGGGCTGGAACCCCACTGGGCTGCTGCCTGGGGCTCTGGGGCTCAGGCAGCCCCCTGTACTCCCAGGTGCATCTGCAGCCACCCTGACACACAGCGGGGACCCAGGTCCCAGAAACACCAGCTGGCAAGGCCTACACTGATGAGAAAGGAAAAAAGTTCAGTTTTCTCTCTTCCTTCCTCTTCCTACCCCAAAGCTAATACATACACTTGTGTATATCTAACTTCCAACGGTGTTAGCTCTTTTCTTGGCATTCTAAATTTGAGGCCCTCACATGCAAATCCAGATTTCTGGTTTCACTTGAAATATCTACCAGTTCTGGGCCACCTTCCCATGGGGTAACAGGTGTATCCCGGACGGTCCTCACTAAGCCCCGTTTCCCCCAACGTGAAGGCTATGCATCATTACTTCTGCCCTGGAGCTTCCGCTCGGGGTAGATAAGACCTCTGTGGGACCATGTCTCTCAAAATAAGACAGCAACATGTAGGCCGAGAAAGAGAGGGAGCATCACTGACTGATTACAATCTAAGCGAATCTGCCTGCAGATCTGACTTGCTGCTCCACTGGCCAGTCCCCGCCGACATCTCTCACTCCTGACCTCAAGTTTGCAGCCTCCTTGTCTGTTGTTCAGTTCAGCAGATGATATACTCAGCTGCCCATCTAGAGTTTCCTTCCTGTGTGGAATACTCATGCTTTGCCAATTAAGGAGAATAATGCAATACTCAAGAATTTAACTTCCCTTGTCCCAGCCAGCAGATGGGAGCTCTGTCATGGTTCCATCTAGAAAGTTCAAGTGGTGCTTCACACACACACACACACACACACACGGCTGTTTGTCTTGCACGGCTTACAACTACAGCTGGCCCGGTGACAAAGTTCAGGAACTCTGAACTTTGAACTCTGAAATTCTTCTAGGAACTGTCCTTCCCTCCCTCCAGTGAGGCCTGAGGTGTCCCAGGGATGCAGCGCCCCAGGGTTTTCACCAGCTGAAGTAGATTTTAATTTCCTGCCAGGCCTTCTCAGCCATCCACCTCCTAGAATCTGATGATGTGGCCAAAGAGGGAGAGACAGTCATATATCTTATTTCTCATCGGGTGACACCTGAGCACAACAGCCTGGCCGACATGTCCCTTCGGTACCACTTTGGAAGCCTGAATTCGAGTAGGTTCCAGTTCCAACATGCACAGTCTCTCGGTAAAGGCATGCAGGTGAGGCCCTTGGATGAACAAAGGACACATTGCTGCCTTCATTGTGACATCCAACAGCTGTGGGAAGGCCTGGTCTCCACCGTGAGGTGGAGTCCACTACACTGCCGCAGGCATGTGTCACGACAAGGGGACATGGCTGCACCGTGTGGACCAAGGGACAGAGCGTTCTCCCTCATCCTCACAGTGAGGCCAGAACTGCTGGAGACTGGCAGGTTGAAGTCACTGATACGTACCTACATCCAGACCTACCTGAGTGCCCACATGCCTACCTGCGTACATATTTACATACCTATTTACCTACTTACCTTCATACCTACATACGTGCATGTACACATACGTGCATGAACCGTATCTGCCTGTGCACAGGCCCACCTACACAGCCATCTACTTACAGGTTTCTATGTCCTCACCAAATGAGCGGCCAGGAGAATACACTCTTTGTTGCCTGGGTCAATTTAAAAACCACACGGCTTGCTTCCTGCCCCTTAAGCACAGGGTGGCCCTCCTGGAGCTGTCGCAGGGCAGAGCAGAGCACTGGGGGAGGACGGGGGGCAGCACTGGCACACACCTCTGCCTCCAGCCCACGTCCGGGGCACCAGGCAGCTCTGTGGAGGGGTCTACACAGCAACTCTTCTGAGTTTCTCTCACACGTGAGTGTTTTAACAAACGGCGCATTGTTGAAAACGTGAGTGTTTAAAGAAAATTGTGCACATCGGGAATTTCAGCCCTGACTTGTGTGGGTGTCACTTTTCAAACCAATTTTCCAGGATTTGTTTCCTTTGCAGCCAAATGAGAGAAATAAAGCCTGCCCATGAGCCATAGCATTGTCCCGGGAAACTCAGGGGATTAAATGTGACTGAGCGCACAGGAAATTGTGTTTCAGCAGTGCTGATGGGCTGCTTGTGAACACGTCACATCAAGGACAATTTGTTAAACAAGAAATATCGGCTGTGGAAATCACAAGGCAAAATGGGGAAAGACAAATCCAAGAGTAGTTTTGATGTGTGTCTGCATCGCTAATAAATGAGAGGCCAACCCTTTCATTCAGTAAAAGAAAAATTCCGCTGGTGCCAGTGGAATAAGAAGGGTTGCTTTCGCTTAAGTCACTTCCGTGTCCTACTTGAAGCTGGAGGGGTAAGGAGTTTTCCAACACTGCTGGCTTGTAGATACCCCGAAAGCTGAACGGGGTCAGCCAGCTCCAGCCTGATTCAGTCAACGACAGCCTATCACACAGTCCTTCGTGTACTTACCACCCTTCCAAACACCTCAGTGCGGCAGGGTCTGGAGGAAAGCCGACGACTGACATCAAGAGTCACCAACAAGTCAAAGTGATGTCGCGAGACTCCGCCAACCCCCGTTGGGTTTTGCCGCTCTTGCCGTTTGCTCTGTTTTTTGCTTAGTTCCTCCACGTTGGGGATGGAAGGAGACGGGTCATTTTTAAGACTTGTGTTGGCATCACGTAAGCAGTCAAACTGACTGGGTGCTCTCAGGGAAAGACCATCCCTGAACCATCTGAACGACAGTGTCTCCTGGTGGGAGGGCAAGGACATCTCTGAGTTTCCCAGACGGACCTTTGTTTCTTCTCAAGCAAAATGCTGTTGGAAATGACTTGCTCACTGGAGAACTTAGTAGTGTTTTCTGTAAATATTTGTGTAGCTTGCACAAAATGACTACAAAGTTTTCTTGCAATTACTGCTGAACAGAGAGCTGCCATTATTATATTATACCATTAAAATTATTATAACTTACAACGTAGGATCCTGGAGTTCCAGTAATGGGGTTCTCTAGACCCCAAAGACCTAGAGCAGAAAGTGTCCAGAAAGATACTGAACAGAAGAACTACACGGTGTGAAGCAGAAGGGAGTGTTGGAATATGCCATTTAGAAATTTATTATTTTGCTTGGCTTTTACTCTTAGCATGATTTGAATCTATAATCTAAATCCTGTAAGACTCTTAGAAAAAAAAGAGAACAAGAGAGAAATAAGAGGGTTTACTATAGGTTCAAAGATGTATCTCATCACAATTACCATGTACAAGAATATTAAAGTCAGTGGTAGAATGCTTACAATGGAAAAAAAAGAAAACAGAAAAAAGAAACACATTAAAATCACATCAAGGAACAGAATGAAAAAGGAAGGTGAGTTCGATTGTTAGGTTGGAACACCTAGAAATGCAGTTTGTAAGGTGAGCTACAAATTTAGCTCAGAGCTTCCTCCTAGTCGGAGTATGAAGGGAAATTTGGTGGCATCGCAGTCTTGTAAACTCGCTGTCAGGAGGAAAGAAGGACAGCGGTGTCTCAAAAGGACCCAGGACATGGGCTGGGGAGGCTCACGCGTGAGTTTTCCCAGCGGCAGTTCCGACCGGGAGGTTAGTCCTCACGGTGAACCTTTGATGCGTGTAACAAGAGTATTATACCAGGGCTGTGTGTGCATGCGCATGTGTTTAATTTTTTATCTCTTATGGCAGTAAAAAGTACGTAACATAAAACTTACCATTTTAGCCATGTTTAGGCACAACTCAGTGGCATTAAGTAGATGTCCCTCTGTGGGAAGACACAGGACGCACAGATGTTCAAAGCAAGTCACAAAGCCGTTAGGAGCAGAGCTGGGATTTGAACCCAGGCTGTTCAGCCCCGGAGTTCAGGTTCTGTTTCTGCTAGGCATTTATGTTGTTGGGTGAAGGCCGCGCCGTTTCTGAGTCTTCTCTTTTAAGGGGCGCACAGTTCCAGAGGGTCACCTGTTACGGGCGTGCAGTGAGCCCTCTGTTATCGGACAGGCTCTGGATCCCCCCCTACCCCGTTCGCGGCTGTACAGAGTGGGGCCAGGAAATAGGACTGGCACTCAGAGTTCCGGATTAGAAGCAGTGTCCCCGGAGGGCAAGCTGTCAGGCCTGGGATGGCTCTGGGCTATGGGGCAGCCCAGGTGCCTGGGTCCTAGAGGCAGGTGCGGGAAGAGCGAATATGAATTTCATCTGCTACATAGTTCCGTGCACTGGGTGCAAAATGCATGCACATCAACCCCCTTCTCAGAGAGAGGAGGGCTGCCCTTCTCATGTACAGCTCGGGCTGGAGGCAGTGGTCACTTGCCCAGGCTCAGAAGGCCAGCAGTGGGCAGAAGGGACCTGGAGGCAGTGCCCACTCCAGCCTCTGTGCCATGTGCGCTCTCGGGAAGCTTCCGTCCCAGTCCAGGCTGTGGGACTCCACTGGCCCCACCCTTCCTGGCTGTACTCGCCAGGCCCTGAACCAAAGCAAACCAGGCCTGATCGTGGATGAAGGGAGCAGTCACCCCTGTTTGTCCCCTGTGCCCCAAGGAGCCACCACTGCAGAGACTCCTGCAGACCATCAAGCGTCAGGATTTCTCCCCAGTCCCACCCGGGTCCACGTGGCAGGCAGCCTGCCTGGGTTGCCGTCTGTACCCCAAATCCTGAACCCATTCCCTCTGAATGGGGTCCCAGCCTCCTGCCTGATCCCGCCATAAGAATTAGCTCTGTAGCTCCAGCCACAAACTGGAGTTCTGGGCAACCCCACACATCGCCCTGCAGCTGAGATGCTGAGCTGTGGCCAGAGCCACACTCACTAAGCTCTCGCCACTGGCCTGCCCCTTGGGAATAGTCGTGCTGGTTGTTGGCTCCCTCAGCCTGGGACTCATCTGCGTGCAGCCCTCTGCTCTCCAGAGGGTCCCAGGGGGGAGGCTCGTGTCTGACAACAAACAGCGTGGGATCCAACCTGCTAGTGGGCAGCCACACTCATCACCCTGTGACCCTGAGATCTTTCCAACAACCACAGCCATGCAGACACAGGACACTTTCACCCTGCACATTTAGCGTCTGGAGTCAGGGCACTGAGTTGCTTAAACAGGGGCAGTAAGAAAGCGAGGAACAGGCACTGGGGAGAGTCTCGGAATCCCACTTACATTTGGCCACTGACACCTTCAGACCCTGTGTCGAAAGCCAGAGCATCTCAGTGTGAAGGTCATGGGGTCCTTCCCGGGCTCCAACTGCACTATCGATGTGGCTTAGGGTCTCGGCACAGTGTTTCAGGGTGAGAAGGGGTCAGCAGAGTTCACACCTGACTCGAGTGTAGACCTGTTTGGTTGGCGCTGTCATCCTTCATCTTTGCGATCCCAGACCTTTATTCCTAGGCTCCAGGAAGGCTTGCTGAAGGTTCGTTGAGCAGAGATCCTTCATTCAGCAGACAGAGAAACTGAACACAGACACACAACTGCAGGGGTTACCTGGGCCTGCTGATGTCCCACACGGGCCATTTAAAACCCCCGGTGGAGGGCTTCTTCCCTGAGCCTGGCTTGGGAGCAGCAAGCTCCTTCCAGGGGATGAAAGACGCAGCCATAGACCCCTGTGTGCACGCTCTGGGGACAAGGTCCACACCTGTCTTCAGATTTCCAGACACTTGTGGCCCATAGAAATCCTCAATTAGATTTTAAATCCAGCACACAATTCGTATATAGCTCTAGTCCGTAACTAGATCTACAGAGAAGAGTAGCAAAGATGTTCTCTGAAGGGCAAACACCGTCTGTGTCATCCGGGAAGAGATGCATAGGTGACGCTTCGGTCTACATATTTTATTTAAAAGACTAGAACTCCTCGTGTTTATTTGCTACTTTTCTTCATCGCGAGGCACCTCACATGTGGTCGGTACATTAGCCCTTTCAAATACGGAGGATTAGCCCCACTGGCCAGATGAGAAAGCCAGGGTTTCCCAGGCGCGACTGCCCCGTCCACCTGTCCCGAGGGGCCGTGTGTTCTCAAGTGGCAGCTCTAGGAGCCTGCAGCCATGACCCGGGCTCTGGGGAAGTGCTCTGGGCACAGTGACCAGGACCTGTCTCTGGACCACTGTTCCTCAGCCACAGGAAGCCCGAGATTTCAATCTCTGGTTGTGAGGGAAAGAAATGACCGTGGCTCTAAGTCGGCCACCGCTTGTGAATTTAACGCGGTCACACACTTACGAGTGCGGACAGCTTGACAGGGCACTCGGAGTGCCGTTTACACAACAGATGGCCGTGGCACCCAGGAGCCTTCCGGGGGTTTCCATCCGGCCGGCCTAAGGGTGGGTGGTAGGAGAGGCGCCCTCGCCTCCGGGATGACAGGTAGTCCTCGTACGCACCAGATCCACCGTGCAAATAAGAGTTCTGGGGCCGATGGCCTTTCTGATCCGGTTGCCATGGGAACGGAGGTCAGATGGCGGAGGATAAGGAGGGAAGTTATAAAAAGAAGGCTGTCTTTAAAACCCTTACCTTGTCTCCCCCAGTCTTGCGCGTTTCCATGGAAGCAGAGAAATAACCGGGCGCCGGGCGCGCTCAGGGGGCCTTGCTCTCCTGGCTGTTGATCAGGAGGCTCAGGCCTCTTTCAGGGGTATTGATTCATCTCAAATGTGAGAACAGCAAGTCTTTTGAGGCCTCCAGGGCGCAGGACCCTGCAAACGGCCCAGGGCTCGGGCGTACAGCAGTCCCCCCGCCTGTGGTGGCCGGCGGGCCTGTGGCTCCTTCTTGGACGTTGTCCTCGGGGGACACGCGTGCGGCCCAGCAGAGGGGCAGCCTGGGGCCGGGGGCCTCCGTCCTCTGCGAGCTCCCTGTCCCGGGACCCCAGCCTCCTCTCTTCCCGGCCCTCGCCACCTACCGCGCCGGCCTGTGTGCATCCTGCAGCCACCGAGCTCAATCAACCCCCTGCATCCGCCCTGCCCCTAGCGAGCTTTCCCATGGGGTCTGCGTAACTCCGTCTTTCCTTCCTAAGGGTGCCTTACTTTTGAAGACGCTCCTCTTTAATCATCTAGTGACAATTTCCCACCTTCAAAAGGTTTTCACTGTTTTCAAAGCAGCCGAGAATTTTCTCAGTCATGTTTAACTGCCTCCAAGACAATGATTTTTCCCCTAGATTTGAGGAGAAACAAAAATTTGTGTTTCGGAGTGAACAGATAGCTCTCTCTCTTGCCTGGAGAATGCAGGCCCTTGCTCCAGGTGGCCTTTCCATCTTGAGATAAAGCACAAACACAAAAGGTGAGTTAATTACAGATTTTCCTTCCCCGGGTCAGCTCTGTCTCTCAGAACTTCAGTTCCAAATTTATGCGAAATATCCTTCAAGCATAAAACGTTCACAGAATTCTCATAATAAGGTAATAAGGTCTCTCTCACACAAGTGGAACTTAAAAATATATATATATAAATATACATATTTATATATGAACCAGATGAAAAAAAAATAAGGCATTGAGCTATTTTGTTTCTGTTTTTAATTTGCGTCTCCTCGTGTTTGCATTTCTCAGGCTGTGGGGCAATTCCAGGGGATCGGTCCAGGTATCCCAACCTGTCCAGTGCAGCCCGAATCCCAACAGTGAGGCAGGGAAAATATTACTCTCCCTTCCCACGGATAAGGCAGTAGAGGCCTAGAAATACACAGCTGGTAGTCTGGGGACAAAAAGTAGGAGATGAGAACAAAAGTCTCATGCCTTCCATCCTGGTATCTTAAGTAAATATGTAAGAAGATAAATCAGGAAACCCCAAGGAAGAAGACTGTTCACATAAACTCATAAAAGCAGCCCGTGCAGAAGGTCTTCCTTTTCTGCACGTGGGTCACTGAGCGACCACGAGCCCCAGAGAAGAGACATACTGGCCCCTCACTGGGCTGCAGCAGTAAGTGAGCAGACCCGCTCCCTCCGGGCCCCCCCGGGCCTCGGTGCAGCCCCAGCCTGTGGGCTGCTCACCTCTGGGCATCGGTCTCCCCCCTCCCTGGCCTCCCAGCTCCTCACTCAGGGACACCTGCGGCCCCCACCGCACCTCCCAGGAAGGCACTTCCTCCACGCGCTCAGTGGGAAGCTCGCCTACCCCCACCTGCATCCCAGCACCGGGAACATCTGCACGGCCGACCTGGCTCCCACACACGTCTCCTGCCGGTGACTGGACGTGTCCGTGAACCACGTCCCATCGGCATGTTTGTCATGTTTCCCAGCCACGCCTCCCGTGCACTCTCGGAATGTGCTACCACGCTCGTGTTGCTGCCCCCCGTTCCCCTACCCCCCAACACTCCCCATGCGAAGAGGCTGTCTGTCCTTCCATCCCCATAGACTTCCCTGATTCCCAGGTGGGGCTGGCCCCCCCGCTCCGTGCCATTGTGCACATGCACCTGCATCGCGGGATGCTCCCCGGCTTCTGGCCAGTTAGCTCCCACACCCGCTCCCAGAGGGCAGCTCCCCTGGAACTGGCACCGTGATGCTCAGAGGCCCAGAGCCAGCAGCACCGTGTTGGTGGAGAAGGAATCTCTCCCTCGGCGGGAGAGACTGACGGACGCAGTGAGCTTCAGGCTTGAACACAGAAGTGTGAACACGGCGCCAATGGAAGAGCAGAAATTCGTGTAACTCAGTCCTGGGGTTCGACCGTGAGAGGCCGTATCTCCCACCTGCCAGGCTTCTCTGACTCCCAGAAATTATCCTGCCACCTGCTAGGGTTCCTCCTGGGTGACCACGGGCACCTCGCGCCTCTGAGACTAACTCACCCTCCTCCCCCCCACGCCACAGATTTGCTTTTGTTTTTTTCGTTTCTCATCCTGGTGAGTACCACCAGAACCCACCAACCTGTCCCGTCCCACACCTCCCTGTCGCCTGAGCCCCATAAATTCCTATTTCCTTAACATGCCCCCCTCCTCACCTACAGCTGTTCTCAGCCCGCATCTCTTCTTGCCCAGCCAGCCAACACTAACACCAGAGACAAAGTGAAACCCAAATCTAACTACTCCCCACTGAAATACTTCACTGACTCTCCACCCGTGTTGGGGTAGAGAGGATGGCCCTGAACAGGAAGGGACCCAGAGGCCTCACTTCCCGCGTCAGCTCTACCCCTCATCCCTAAATACACCTGCTCTGTCTCCGCTCCGCCCTCAGAACCCCTCCCTCTGCGGGGCCACAGTCTTCCCACTCCCCTCCCCCCCATTGGCATGGCCGATTCCCACAGGGTCCCGCAAACCTCGGCCACTAACGCATGCACGTAAATTCTCTGCAGCCCCCCCACACGGATGGTGCGCGTGGACTGCTCCCAAGCACCCCACACGGATGGTGCTTCCCCGGAGCTGCTCTTCCCAGAGCTCACGCCCGGCACTCAGCGCCCCATCCCTCTCTTTTCTCAGAGCTTGGGAGTCACATTCAACCTTGGACACATCCGTCTCCCCACCCCCCAGGGCCGCCATCAGCCTACTACATCCATTAGGGACTTAGGCCGCCACAGATGCAGCTCTACAGAGTTCCACTCCCTTGACCCTCAGAGCAAACCTGTGGGGCAGGTGGTGTAGGCCCCTCTGCACTGAGCAAGTTGAGCCCCACCATACAGCTGGTCCCTGACAGAAGTGGGACTGAACCCCCGCTCTGAGGCACACCGCCATTACTGCGCGGGTGACCAGACCCCACACAGCTCTCAGGGCTCAGCCGGACATTCTCCATCCGGGCTGCACCACCAGCCCCGTCCCTGGGCCCACTCAGCCGTCTGCCCTTGGGGGTCCTGTCACCCTCCGGAGAAGGCGAAGGCTCTACATGCTGGGAAGGCCCCCCACGATCGACCCCGCTTTCATTGTGCCTCCTGGTCTTTTTCCCAACTTCAGCCACACTGGTTTACTTGTCCCTTAAATAACAGAACTGTAACTCCAAACTTTCAGACATGGCTTTCTTTCTGCGTGCGAGGGTCTGCCTCCACCCCAGGCATGGCCAAGTTCCTTAAGTATTCCAACTAAGCAAATATTTCCTGGTTTCAAAAAAGGTTGGCATGCATTCTTAAAAACTAAAGCTCACTAGGCAGAGTATCAATCACAGGAAAAATTCTAGGAAAGATTACCCCATAGATCATTTAGGAATATTTACACAAAAATTGATTGCAAAGATTTGCTCAGGAGGTGCGCTGAACTAATAACCCTTTCAAGTGTTTTTAGACTCTATTAGGTCAAGAGGCTCGTTGGAGCCATGTTTCTCTTCTGTTCCATCTCCCCACCGATCTCTCTTCAGATGCCATCCAAGTCCCTAGTGGGACAGACGAGGCTGCGCCTGACCTGGTGCCCGCTGGCGCACTCATGCCCGCACGGCCCTGCTTGGCCCTCATCAACACGCCACCGCACCCCGGGGCCTGACACCTCACACTAGTCTCATCCAATTCCCTGCATCTGGATGGGCCTTCTCCCCGGTGTGGGGAACGCCGACTAACCCTTCAGGAAGGATTCGCATGAAGATGTCCTGGTTGCAACCAGCTAATCACCCACCCTCGCTGGCCCTGCCTCCTTCCACCATTGCCCTTACCACGGTGTTCTGGAATGATCTCTTTGATCCATGTTCTCAAACGAACTACCTCAAGTATAGATACTGTATCCTGTTCATCTCTGTGATCTCATTGGCTGACATTCAGTAGATGGTTATGTGTCCGTTGAACTCTTAGGCTGAACTGCTTTCTTTGAGGGCAAGAGGATGAAGTGTGTATTCAATTATAGCACAAATAAACCTCATTGGTGGTCATCCAAATGACCATAACCAAAGACTACTGCTTTGTTGAAATGGCCTTTGCCAGAGGCTACCGTTCACAGGAAGAATGGCCTACGACGGTGAGGCGCGGGGTGCTAATCCATTCAGTAGTTTTAGATGTGACCATAGATCGCGGGTTCAGGAAGCCACATGGTTCCTGCAGCGGAAGTTACAGGGGGACAACATAAACCAGCCTGCAATCATGAAGCAATGAATTCTACCAGAAAACATCATCTCTTTATTTTGCCCTGTCCCCCCAAGAAGGAAAAATATAATGAGAACTAGTCGCTTTCTTGTGGTAGTTGAAGACGTCCAGAAATAGGGTTCTGCTGGCCTTGTGGGGTTTCAGAAGGACGGCAGGCAGCTTTACAAGGAGGTAGATCATAATGACTAAGAAAACCTTTCTGCGGAGCTCTGACTGTAGGGAGAAATCTTCTGTGGGATAGTACCGTTCTTGGTGTTCTCAGAATCAAAGTGATTCTTTGGGGGCTGAGATACCACTCCTTCCGGATCATTCCGCAGTAGGGTGCCGGGCTGCTGAGAAATGTGCAGGTGTCTTCATGGGTTCTCTTTTCTTGGGTTCTTATAAGCAGTAGATTCCATAGATTTCTATCTGTATTTGCATCTAAAGACCGTTTACACATAATCCACCCCAGGAGTCATAAAATTTACTAAAAATGGGTGTTGTGGAGTTAATAGAGACTGAAATTATGTGTTTACAGTAAATCCTGGCCGCTCCCAAGCTCCTACAAACACACACACACCGAGATGAGTGGGAATGCTGCAGTTGGTGAGGGAACACTTGTAGGAATGTGTCTTCAGCGTTATTTAGAATTAGTCATGATTGTCGGTGGCTGCTTTGCATTCTAAGTAGAAAGTTCTGTTGGGTTAACCCAGACATTTTCAGTTATCTCTGCTCCATGTCATTCACTAACCCCGCTGTGCCTGTGGGATGCAATGCGGATTTGCATCCACCGTCACCTCCGTCCGCCAACAGCTTCCAAGAGCTAGACTTGGAAAGATGTAATAGAGCGTTCGAGTGTGAGTGACCAGCCCAGCTGCTGGGAAGGCAGACGAGCAGCCCATGGCCCCCAGCGCTTGCATTGGCGGCAGCCGCAGCTCCTGCGGACGAGCAGACGCCGGCGTGCTAGCGGCCCCAGCTATCCTCCGCTCCCCGGACCGTGGCTGGCACTGGCACCGCAGGCAGCCATAAGGCTAAGTGGCCTTCCAGCGCTGAGCTCTGCGGTGCCCTGCTTCCACCGTGTCACAGCCCGAGCCTCATGGGCCCCCAGGGCGTCCCCATCTCACAGCCCCTGAAGGACATTGGCTTCATCCGAGCTAAACCGCTCCTCCGTCCCCAGGCAAGCTCCACTGGCTCTTGGCTCCCACTCGTCACTGATCCCTTCTAAAGTCATCTCTAGCGGCCACCGTCTTTCCCTGAACCTTCTTAGCTCTTCATCCGCACTTCTCTTATGTGGCCTCTTCACAGTTTTCAGTACAATTGGAAGAGTTCACATCCCGGGGCACCTGAGGGGCACAGTTGGTGAAGCGTCTGCCTTCAGCTCAGGTCAGGATCCCGGGGTCCTGGGATAGAGCCCCGCGTCAGGCTCCTTGCTCCGCGGGAAGCCTGCTTCTCCTTCTCCCCCAGCCTGTGCTCTCTCTCTGTCTCTCAAATAAATAAAATCTTTAAAAAATTATTAAAAAGTTTTAAAAAGTAAAACTTGGCAATCATCATCAAGTAGCTTAGGTAAAATTTGGGGTGTCTAATGGTTTTCAAAATTCTTTGTATTTCTTTTAAAACAAACTCTAAGATTATAATACTAAAAAGACATAATAATCCCAAATCAGGCACGGGAATAAGATGCTGTGAGTCAAGATGTGACAAAGTATTACCCGAAAACTTTGCGTGTTGCCGACAGGAGAAAGGCCATAACCGTCAGTATGTAAGGCAGCTGGCGACATGGGCCCCTCAGTGTCTGCGACCGGCTTGCCCCGTGGCTGGAAGGCCAGCCAGCCCCTCGAGGGCCGTCACAACCAGATGGAGGCCCGGGACGGAAGGACAGCGGAAGCCTTCAAGAGATGCTGGTCCCAGTGGATCTCCAGGCTTCTCAGGACACCTTATCCAGTAATTCAGAGGCTGCGACAGGTGCTCTGCTGGGGCGTGGACCCTCACTTCAGCATCAGTTCACCCAGCACACGACGGCCACCTCTACCCACGAGGAGGGAAGCACCCGGGCTTCTGGGCCAGAGGAGGGAGGGCGCCTGGTCCTCCCGGGAGAGCAGAGGTTGGTGCCCTGCTCGGTGGGAGTGTGAACTCCCCTAGCCTCAGGCGCCCAAAGCACCCTTCATGCCCCCGGATAGCTCTGCTACTTCCCTCCCAAGTGTGTGGTGGAGTCCTGGTGGTGTGGACGGCAGGCAGCATTGCTTCTACGAAACAGTGTGGATGCAGGGAGGCAACAGGTTCCGTGAGCCGGACAAGGCTGCGTCCATGCCCGCGGCAGGTAGCCGCAAGGGCCGACCCCATGCAGGGGGAGCAGGGGTTCCAGCCCAAGAAGGAGGGCAGCTCCCGTCAGAAGCCTGGAAACCGAGGCCAAGCACTCACGGACGTTCCCCCTTGGCCTCTGTCTGAAGGAAAGCCTTATTCTGTGAGAGACCAAATAGGCACCTGGGTTTGACTTTATTTTAATTTTGCTTGGTGTTGCTTTTCTTTCACTTTTCAGTTTCGCAAATATTTGATTTTTCAAGTGATAATATTATTTCAGAAGGAAAAACCAAGGGAGAAAGAAAAAGGATGGGATTGATCCCGACAACCTTGCTCGGATGACATATTAAAAACACATTGGCCGAGACGCGACTATTATAAATAGCAGGTATGGCGGCACAAGGCCTGAGAGTGCGAGCCTGTGATTTGACGGTAATTATAGAAGGAAAGCTCGGTCCCTGCAGTGGGGAGCATTTAAAATCACAGCTGAGGTAGTAAATTGCTGGTCCTCAGTGCCCTCGTCAGACAGATTGCTTTCACTTCCTGAGGAGGGACGCAGCGCTGTGTCAGAGCCAGCCACCCCCGGTGAGCTTAATGTGTTCTATTTAAAAGCACAAGATGGAATAAAGGGAACAGTAGATTTTACATTTTGCTGGCATAAACATTTATTTTTATTTTCCCAAAGCAAGGAGTGCCAGGACGGCATTGGGAATACTTATGTGACTCATTCTGCTTGCGGCCCTCCGTGCCCCCGGCACCAGGCTGCCCAGCTGATGGCCCGGGTGTGCTGGGCACAGCTTCGCCGGGGCACTGGACCCCCACAGCAAGGTGGCACAGCCCTTCTGTACCTCCCGCGTCACCCTCCCCCCCCCGCCCGGCCAGCCACAAGCTCCATGCGGAGCGGCTGGAATACTTCAGCATAGCCACACAAGCCCGGCCACAGCAACCTCTGGGGGCCCCCCCAGCTCGGCCCGGCACTCCAGGCACTGAGAAGGACACGCAGAAGCAGAAGGTCTTCTCGTGAGGCTGCACCGTCCTTGATTAATTCTCGGACACATAACCGGGTAGTGTGTTTTCCTTTTTTAATCGGTTCCACCAGAAGGACACTTGCATTCAAGAACTGAAGCTTGAAAACCAGTAACGGCTTTTTGTGCAAATGTTCTTCCGGAACCCTGAACTTCTTCTCACGCCTGTAGGATAGAAACAGACCCGGGAGGAGCTCTCCTGGTTTACGAGGGTGGATCAGAGCGTGGCGGGAAAGGGAGAGATGGAGAGCGTCGAGGCCAAGCCTTCAAACCCTGTAAACGGACACCTGTCCCATTTTCCTTCTTCTCTAGAACCCCTGCCTTCTGCACTCAGTACTCAAGGCCTGTGCCTCAATCTGTCCTTCCCCAGCTTCCATCAAAATCGAGGCTGTGCCCCAGACCTCGTGGGCCCACGAGCCCCATCATGGTTGCCGGTGCCCAGCCTCCAGAGACGAGTTGTGAGTTTGGTCTTGCACCTTCCAGGGATACGATTCTGGAAATGTCTAATGAATTCAAAGGGTGGGATTTGTTGAAACTATGGCACAGCCTCGAGGAGATTAGTCTCTGCCCACTGGCCCCGTGCTCTCTGAACGCAGCCACGCCATTGAGGACGGTGGGCCCGAGTCTGTCCACCGTGCGTGACCTTGGATAAATCAGCTTAACAACTAAGATGTAGCTACCACCCTGGGGGCCACGAGAGAAGGAAATGAGCTCCGTCTTAGTCACCTGTGTGTGTGTGGCATTTCCAAGGATCTCGATCTATTTAGAGAGAACTTACAGGCCAGTGAGCACTTGGCTGAAAGCATGTGAGGTTGCTTGGGGCGGTGTCTCTCTGGGCCACCCAGAATTTCCTGACCTACATCCGTCCCAGCTCACAGGAGGAAGGCGGCCTAAAGGTTTTCTCATTCCCACAGGCCCTGGGAATTTAGAGGACAGCTTGACAGCAGGCGGGGAGTCCGTGAGCAGCCGCTATAGGACCCTCCCCAGGCACACAATGCTCACCTGCACTCCCCTCCATTGCCCCAGCCCACGAACCGGTGGCCACGAGCTCTAGCCTAACCCACAGGCTCTCTGGGTTTGCAGCCTGACCCACCCTGAGGAGGAAAACCTCAAGCTCTGGGCCTGGGAGCCTAACCTCTTCCATCGGCACAAAAGAAAAGAGGAAAATTTATATAAAAGAACATTAGTCACGCTTCAATCAGCGGCCACCGCTGGGACACGGGCTGGCGGCCAGGGTGGCCAACATCAAACCAAAGCTCTGGTGGGCAAGCAGCCTTCCCACCAGACCGCGCCGCACAGTGGGCCCTGCACTGATCACATGCGCGTCCATCCCGCGGGGGATCCACCAGGCCTGGGTGGGCGGCAGCCCTGTGCGCCAAGGGGGCCACATGCTGACATGCTCACCTTCTCTGAATGCTCACCGTGGGCCAGGAGCTGCACAAAACACTTCACAGGGATGACCTCAGAGAGACAGGGACACTGAGGCCCAGCAGAAGGCACAGCTCCCGGGAGTTCCCAGATGCCAAGCCCCAGGTGGGGACCCCCGCCTCCTGACATGGCACGGAGGGGTGTTCTGTCCACACCAGGACAGCGAGCCCAGCACCGCGCCAGCCACCGGCTCCTCGCACGGCCTGGACACCAGCAGCTCAGCAGCCAAGGCGAGAGGACTCCGAGCCACTCTCTGCTGCCTCACACACTGCCGTCCCCAGCGACTCCTGTCACAGGCCTCGGCGCCAGCCCCTGGCCCCGGGCTTCCCCTGCGGGAGAGGACAGACGGCCTCAGGCCACTGAGCAGCATTCCAGCTCCACTCTCTGTGCGTGTGAGCCCCCCAGAGCTGGACAGCATGAAAAACGTGCAGGCATGCATGGTAAAACCTCTAGTGAAAAAAGACCCAAATGGCTGACTAGGGGGAAGGTGGCTACATACCACGAGCAGAGAGAAAATCCTCGGAGCCAGGAGACCATGGGTCTCCCTGGCATGAGGCCGTCAGAAAGCAGAGGTCTGGGAGCGGCTCTCCAGAGCCACGAGGCCACCGCAGCCTCACAGGGCAACTCATCTACGGCCCTGGGGGAGGCGGATGGCCCTGGTACCTGGGGCCCGGGGTCAGCCGGTGAGAAGGCCATTGTGGAAAACGAGAGCACACACGAGTCAGTCCCCTGGCGCCAGCAACAGAGGCCATGGCTTGGTCTTTTCTTTGGTTCTCTTTATTTTAAAATATGCACATAACATAAAATTCACCGTTTTCACCATTTGTAAGCGCGCAGTTGGGCAGCATCCCCCACACGCTGTTGTGCACCCATCCCCACTGTCGGGTCCGGAACCTAAGGGTCTTCCCACACTGTGACACTGGATCTGGCCTCCCTCCCCTGCCCCACCGCCCGCTCCAGGGGCCTGACTCCGGGGACCTCTGCCAGGGGAATCCCAGCACAGCGGTCCTTCTGCACGGAGCCAACGGCCCTCACCGCTCACCCTGGTTACTCCTTTTTATCATTGAAATTAACAGGAGAAATCAAGAATGTGCTTCCCCACTCCCGTCCTCCATCTGTACCCCATTCTCCTGAGGTGCTGTGAGATCATCAAACATTTGGCATCACCGGCGGGAAACCCCTCGTCCTGAAGACACAGCGTGTGGTGGTGGGGTGCTTCGAGGGCTTTCTTGACATTTTCAAACTAAAAGGAGCACCCCTCTTCCTCTGCCCTGGCCTGCTTCTTAAAATCTCTGAATGACTGAGGTATAACTAACGCAGAGTAAAACTCCCTCTTTTTAGCGCACATCCTACGGGTTTTGAGAGCACAGCCTTAAAAGCACCATCAAAATACGAAATGGTTCCATCATCCCAGAAACATTCCCTCCTGCCCTGTGCAGTCAGCTCCTTCCCCCAATCCCACCACAGATCTCTCTCCTGTCCCTAAAATGTGGCCTTTTCCAGAAAGCTGAAGATGGAATGATGGCCGGAGCCTCGGGAAGCTTCCCCCATCCGTCCTGTGCTCACTCACCCACTCCCCCGACGGGACACATACCCCGGGGCAGGTATGCGTCGTGCTGTGGATGCGCCGCGGCAAGCGCGGGTCTGTGTCCTGGCAAGCACCACTGTCCTCGCCCCGGCCCGGTCCCAGCTTCCCTGACAGCTCATGGCGCCAATCTTCTCCTTCAGGAGGCCTGTTCAGATCCGTCGTCTGTTTTCTGCTGCGTTATCCCTTTTCTTACTACTGAGTGAGAGTATTTTATGTGTGCTGGACACGGGGCCCACGTGGGATGTGTGGTTTGCAAATATCTTCTCCTTGACTGTGGCTTGTCTTTTCCTTCTCTTAAACGTACATTTCCAAGAGCACATGCTGTTGAGGCCAATCATTTTTTATTTATTTATTTTATATTCATTATTATTTTTTAACATCTTTTTTTAAGATTTTATATACTGATTTGAGAGTATGTGTGCGCATGCACACACGAGAGAGAGAGAGAACAAGCACGAGCAAGGAGAGGGGCAGAGGCGGAGGGAGAAGCAGGCTTCCCGCGGAGCAGGGAGCCCGATGCGGGACTCGATCCCAGGATCCCGGGATCATGACCTGAGCCGAAGGCAGACACTTAACAACTAAGCCACCCAGATGCCCCAAGCCAATTATTTAAGTTGCATTTGAAGTGGGTCTATGCCAAAAATTCTTTCAGCCACTCACGTTCAGACAGAATCATTTTGGCCTTTCATAAAACACAAGAGAGAACACTTGTTTGTTTGTTGTCTACAAGGCACTTTGTTAATCAGACTTAAAAATGACTCGTTACTGATACAAATACATGAGTGACTAAACATGGATGAGTGCCTACAGTGGGCCCGCCATCCATGTCCCCAACTGTGTAGAAGCTCAAAACCCCCATCTGCCAATTCACGTCAGAGCGTTGCCGGCGCGGACTATGCACCCTGAGCTAGAGCAGGTACCCTTGGTGGGGGCACCCACGTGGTGACCGTGACATGAGCACTTGAACGAAGGCGCCACAAAACGTGGTGAACACCCCAGCTCTGAGGCGTCGCACAGCAGGCCACCCACCCACCCAGTCACTCCAGTCAGGAGCACTCCCACATCCCCCATCACCGGCCAGTGCTCCCAGACCCACCCCTGCCCCCCGTCATGATCCGGCCCCGCCCCCCCAGGCGCACCACAGCCGCCTTCCCACACGCACTGCCCCAGGGCGATTCCTCCAAATGGCCTCAGGGCTGATGGAGGGTGACCCCGAGGGAAAGCCAGGCTGCCGTGGGCAGCACGTCCGTACGTCCGTCCGCGCTAGCACGCCTCCTAGCCATGTCTCACGGGAGGCTTCAGGAGTCCATGTGAGTCTCTATCTCACTTATGTAATAATCATATCCGTGGGTCACTTTATTCATAACTATAGATAAACACAGGCTCATTCTCTGCCCCCCAAACCCATGTCCTGGTCTGGAAACTACCATGGTCACCTGGCGTCTCTTCAGCTACAAAGCAGCCCCGGCAGCCGGCCGAGGCTCGGGGTCTCCACGTTCACCCTGGCTTCGCTCGGACGCTCTGATCAGTGGGCCCGGTGCCGCCACCGTCTTTGTCTGCTCGGGCTGCTGTAACCGACCCCAGCGGCGGGGCCTTGTCAACCACAGGCATTCATTCCCCCCAGCTCTGGAGCCTGGAGGCCCGGGATCGGGCAGGGGCAGATCGGCGGCGGTGAGACCCCGCCTCCCGGTTCACAGCATCTTCTCCTGTGTCCTCACGTGGGGAGTGAGGGGGCTCCCTGGGGTCTCTGCTATAAGGACACCAACCCTCACGACCTCCTCACCCCCCAAGGCCCACCCGCTTACACTGTCACACTGGATTAGGCTTCAGCATGTGACTCTTGGGACACGGACGTCCCCTCTATAGCATCCCCTACCCTACCTCTCCCCTACAGCCCCCATTTACCGGAACATTCTCTGGGGACATGTGTGAATGCTCCCACAGAGCTGCTGGACCCTGGGACAACAGTGCCGGGGAGCCCTGGAGGCGGCCGCCACGGCCCAAGGGCACCGAGGGAAGACATTTGCACGTGCCCCGAAACGTGCGGCAGGGAGCTGAAGGAAAGCCTCCATGGTTTTACTGTGGAAAACAGAAACCCGCTGGTAAAATAATTATTCAAATAATTTAAACATCATCTGTGCTGCTTCGAGAAAGAAAGACTTAGAAACTCACCTTGTAGCTTAATTAGGACAATTATTTAAAGTGTATCAGAGCCAGGGAATGCATGAGAGATCAATATCTTTAAAGAATCACTCTTAAAAACATACTTTTCCTCATCAGGGCAAATTTCTTTTTTAAAAAAATTATATGTGGGGAAAGAATTAGATAAATTGCCCTTGAAATTTCTCCAGCCTCATTTGGCAAGGAATAAATCCTCAGACTCCATGATAAGAGGATTACATGCCGGTCCTCATCTCCTCACTCTGGGAAGAACTGTAATTACGGTGACGGTATTTCCTGAGCCAGCATCAGGACAGCTGCCTGACAAGCACACACACATGTACCTGTAAAGACAGCAGGACGGGATCGTCGGCCCACGGACGCCGGGGCCGTGACAAGCGGCTCCACTGCAGAAATAATTTGGTTTTGAGGCTTATTTCATGATGTCATGGATCTGACATCTCTTCTTCGAGGTCTGAAGTACAAGATCGTTCCTGGCATGGTTTCCTCATGTCCCTGTCCATGACACGGGCAGATTCTGAGTTTCAAGGAGTTCATCCCGTCGAGTCAAAACTAACCACTTTTCTCTGTCCTGGTAAAGGGTGATCAAAAACACCAGACTAGATAATGTTTAAGTTAGCGTTTGAATTTGGCCATAAAACCTGTCAGCATACCGTACATGAAATCGTCTCTTCCATGTTCGGTCCATCGTGCACTGGGGTCTCCCCCACTTTGGGCAAATATTACACTCTGAAAACGATACGTTAAAGAGCGTTCATGTACGTTAACAGGAGGTAAAGCCTTGCCATGAGCTTCTCTCGGCAGGGGGGAGGGGTGCATACATTTCATCCCACACCATGGAGTAAAATCAGGCCACATGGGAATGGAGAGGACATATCCACATCCACCTATGCAGTGACGAGGCAAACGCTGTGAGCAGGCTGGGGTCCCGGGCTCAGGGGCCCTGCGGGTAGGATGATGGTCGTCAAAGGGAGGGACCTTCTCATGGGGACTCTGGCCAACACAGAACACCCCGAGCTCCTGGGGCGCTGACCTCTTGGCTTTCTCTCTGTGTTGCTTCAATAAAAATGTGCACTTCATTAACGCCAAAAAGCGAAGCAGCTTAATTTCATAGACTCATCACTAAATCAGGGACGAGAAGGGTCAGCGTGAGGCTCCAAAGGCTTGCTTTCCAGAGGGCCTCTGCGCTTCGCGACTCACCCCTGCCAGGAGATTCACTGCGGCCTCAAGTTGAAGGCAAAGTGCGTGCTTGCAGGGGGAAGTGTTAGCAGGAAATTTAAATGTAGACCTATGCCGCTCTTCCCACGGAGACTTGCAGAGACTCAGCTCTGTGTGTGTGTGTGTGTGTGTGTGTGTGTGTGTGTGTGTGTGTGTATTAGAGACATAGCCCGGCCCCCCAAGGGGCAGTGAGATGCTTCTCTGTGTGGGGGTTAATGAAGTGTGTCTCCCACCCCCGGCTGGGAGAGTTCTGTGGAGGCAGCATCAGGACGGAGGGCCTGCGGCGAGCAGGCAGCTCAAAGCTGGATTGCCCGTCCCCGGTCAGAATCTGAATCTCTCTAGAATTGGGTTTGCGGGGGCAACATTCACAGTGGCCCCCACCCCTCTAACCAGTCCTCACGGTTACCGATGTTGCACGACAAAGCAGAGTCTTACATCTTTCTTTTATTTTGGATTTCTGTTGCCAGGAAATTATTCTCTTGATTTCCTTATAGTTTTGATTGGTTTTATTTGATTCAGGCAAAATGCATTGTTTAGGGTGAAAATGTCCTAGGAGATCATGAGAAGCAATCTCCTTTCAAGAAAAGGAATGGATCCTTCTCCGGTGCTCAAAAGATCCTGTTTCTCCTGGGGAAGTCTCAGAGTTCCATTTTACCCAAACACAGCGAGGGGTTAAACAGGCACTTGGCAGAAAGTGATCTTGTTTACCTCCGGCCATGCCTGCGGTCACTTTGCTTACTAACAGGGCCAAGGGGCGGCTCTCAGAAAGGCCTCCAGGACCACCTTTGGTCGGCAGAGCTAAGTTTGGGAGACCAGCTGCCGCAAGGAAGAACACCCCTGCATAGAGCCTCGGTCCTACGGGGCGTTTGTCTAAGGGGTAGGCCTGGGGCCAGAGGGACTGGAACAGCGGGCCGTGCAGACAGCCGTCCTGCTGTAACAAGGTCGTGGGCGCCTTAAGGCGATGCTCCGGAAATGGGTCTCCATGAGCAGGCCAGTGGGGAAGCTATTCCACGGTCACCACGCTTCTCCTTCAGGACCAGGTAATTCCTGGAGGACACAGCAAGGTTAGTGTTAGTTGGTCCCTGTATTCAGCAATATGGGGACCAGGACTTAGATTGGCTTCTGTTCTCACTGGTAGGTGTGATCTGGAAATTTCTCTGAGCTTTCTCTCCAGCAGGTCCCATGGGTGTGCCTCGCTGATTTGGAATTTTTACTTATGATGGAATTATATGTTCAGTTCAGCTGGGCTGTTAATTTGCCTGCAAAAGGCATACCAACAACTATCACCAGATTATTTATTCAGAATGCCCTGCTATGAATAAAACGTTGCAACCACTCATTTAGGAACGAGCCGACCAGCTACGGACTGTGTGATCCCTCACACGACAGGAACTATAATGTGTTTTTCATTTGCGTTCCTATAAAACATGTCTGTGTGCTCGTGGTTGAGAAGGAATATTTTCCGGGTGCAAAAACTGCTTTCTGTTGGTAAACTCTTTACCACAAAAAGGTCTGCAGTTGGGTATGAATTAGAAATGAGTTTAGCATGGAGCACATTAGGAGAAGGAAGAGAAAAATGAAGGAGGGGAAATCAGAGGGGGAGACGATCCACGAGAGACTGTGGACTCCGGGAAACAAACTGAGGGCTCTTGCGGGGGGATGGGTTAGCCCGCTGATGGGTGTCAAGGAGGGCGCGCACTGCACGGAGCACTGGGTGTTACACGAAAACAATGGATCATGGAACACTACGTCAAAAACTAATGATGTAATGTATGGTGACTAACATAACCTAATAATAAATAAATAAATAAATAAATAAATAAATAAATAAATAAAACACTAACAAAAATTTTTAAAAAAGAACTTGTACCCATTACGAAATTCAGAAATTGGCCATCACAAATGACTCTGTTTCCTAAAAATAGTAGTAAGAATATTAATTTTTAAAAATGTTAACAATCTAAGAAAACTTTTCTGATACTATTAAAAAAAAAAAAAATTGGACCTGACACATTGTTTTTAGAGAACGAAAAGGCAATACCCCAAACATAGTGCTAGCTCTGACCAGAGCTTAACTTTCCGTAAAAGGCCGTCAGATTGCTTTTATCTGTGTTATTACTCAATCATTGCTTCTTTTCCTTCCTTAAACGTCTTTTTTCTCATTTTTGTTGGCTTCGATCTAGCTGCCTAATCTACAGATATACAAGTAATTCAGTATGATCATAGTCTGAATCACCTGGCATGCTAAGTTAGTAAACCTGTATTTCCTAATTATTTTGCCCAACATAATCATTATAAATTAACGTTTTGAATTCGGAGAGTGACTGTTTCTAAAATACATATACAATGATGAACCTTCTTCCAGGCGGGGTTCCATGGGCCTCTAGCGCACGAACAGGGGCACCTGCCCGACGACAAACCAACCGCCTCCTTCCCACCCGCGGCTTATGGCCAATGTCTGCCCATCGTGCAGGACTTGCAGGCAGGACTTAGCACCCACTTGCAAGTGGACTGTGCCCAAGAAAACCACGTAGCTCGGTGACAATGGACTCCCTCCTTCCATGGAGGGGGAGAAAGCCCTTGAGGAATTGGATCCTAGGACTGGGTTTTATAGGCAGATTTCCACAGTGTGAGTGAACTCCTTTAGAACTTCCTCCGTCACGAGTTGGTATTAAAGCAGCAATGTGGCGCCGTCTGAATTCCTGCAGGATATCAGAAGACAAGAGGGAATCGCTCTTAAAGCTTGGTCTGACAGGGGTCTTCTTCTGTTCTTTTTTTTTTTTTTTCTTTTTTAAATTCTGGTAAAACACACACAACACAGAGTTTACCATCTTACCATCATTAGGCACACAGTTCCCTGGCATTCCGCACATTCATTGGTGGGCGGCCGTCCCTGCCACCATCCACAGAACTTCCTCACCTCCCCAAACCGAAACTCTGTCCCCATCAAACACTAACTCCCCAGCCCTGGTACCATCATTCTTACCGTCCCCAGGATTTGTACCCCACTAAGTACCTCACGTAAGTGGAATCGTACAGCATTTGCCCTTTTTGTGACTGACTTGTGTCACTGAGCATACTGTTCTCCAGGGTCATCCATGTTACAGCGTGTGTCTGAATCCAGTCCGTTGTCCTTGTAGGTCTACACCACGTTTGCTCATCCATTCATCTGCTGGCAGACATGAGGGTTGCTTCCAACTGTTGGCTGTTGTGAATGATGTGCAGTGAACATGGGTGTGCAGATACCCCTTGGAGCCCTTGCTTTAAGTGCTGCTGAGTTTACAACCAGAAGTGGGGTTGCTGGTCACAGGGTGATGCCGTGCTTCATTCTTCTGAGGAGTAACCACACCACTGTCCATAGGAATTGCGCCATTTTACATTCCCACCAGGAGTGCTCCAGGTCTCCCCCATCCTCACTAATGCGTCTTCCTTTCTTTCCATAAGAGCTGCCAGCTTACTGGGTATGCTGGAATCGTGTTGCACTTTTGATGTGCACTTCCCTAATGATCAGTGATCGGGAACGTTTTTCTATATGCTTATTAGTCATTCGTATCTCTTGTTTGGACAAATATCTGTTCAAGTCCTCTACTCATTTTTTGATCGGGTTCCTTGGCTTTTTGTTTCTTTGGAGTTTGTTTTTGTTTGTTTGTGGTTTGGTTTGGTGTTCAGTTGTAGGGGTTCTTCAGCTACTCTGGATCTTAACCCCTGATCACATATATGATTTGTAGATATTTTCTCCCATTCTGGAGGTTGCCTTCTCACTCTGTTGTCTTTTGATGCACAAAAATATTTTAATTTTGGTGACGTTCAATCCATTTCTTCTTTGTTTGTTTCCTGTGCTTTGGGTGTCAAGGCCAAGAAACCATGGCCAAATCCAATGCCATGAAGTTTTTATTCTGTTTTCTTCCAAGAATAGCACAGTTTAGCTCTTGCATTTAGGTCACTGATCCATTTAAAATTATGTTTTGTATATGGAATTAGATAAGGTTTCAACTTCATTCTGTTGTATGTGGATACCCAGTTTTCCCAGAAACATTTGTTGAAAAGACAGTCCTTTCCCCACTGAATAGTGTTGACTAGCCTTTTGAAAAATAATTTGGCCGTATATACAAGGGTTTATTTCTGGGCTGTCCATTCTAACCCATGGGTCCATACATCTGTCTTGATGCTAAGACTGTGATTTTGATTACTATAGTTTTGTAGTAAGTTTTAAAGTCAGTGAGTGTGAGATTTCCACCTTTCTTCTTTATCAAGATTATTTTGAAGATTCCATAAGAATTTTAGGATGGATTTTTCTAATTGTGCAGAAAAGAATGTCATTGGGATCTTGATAGGGATTTCACTATACCTTTCAATTACTTAGCATAGTATTAACATCTTTCAATCCACAGTCTTGGGATGTCTTTCCATTTATTGCCTCTTCTTTAATTCCTTTCAACATTTTGTAGTTTTCAGTGTACAAGTCTTTGTCTCCTTGGCTTAAGTGTATTCCTAGGTATTATATTCTGTCACCTTCTACTGTAAGTTGAATATTTTCTCAATATCATTTTCGGACTGTTCATTGTTAGTTTGTAGACTGATTTTGGAGTGTTGATTTTGTTTCCTGCAACTTTGCTGAATTTGTTTTTAGTTCTAACAGGGTTTTTTTGTGGAATCATTAGCATTGTCTGCATGTGAGGCCATACACACTTGTAGATCATCTGCATAAGCAGCTTGTCTACATGTAAAATGTCTTCTGTGAACAAAGATATTTTACTTTTTCTTTTCCAATGTGGATGTCTTTTATTTGTTTTTCTTGCCTAATTGCTTGGCTAGGACTTCTAGTACTCTTTTGAATCAGAGTGGCAAAAGCAGGTATCCTTGTCTCGTTCCTGATCTTAGAGGAAAAGCTTTCAACATTTCACCATTGAGTATATGTTACAGGCTTTTCACATATGGCCTTTATTAGTTGATAAACTAATTAGATGAGCATGTTTTTTTTCCCACTTTCATTTTTTTAAGGTGGTATATTTTACCAATTGATTTTCAGTGTTGAATCATCCCTGCATTTCGTTAATAAATCCCACGTGGTCATGGTGTGTTATCCTTTTCATGTGCTGTTGAATTGTGGTCTCTAGTATTGTGTTGAGGATTTTTGCATCAATAGTAACCACAGATATTAGTCTATATTCTCTTTTCTTGTAATGTCTGTATCCGGCTTTGGGATCAGGGTGACACTGGCCTCATAGAATGAATTACAAAATGTTCCTTCCTCTTCAGTCTTTCAGCAGAGTTTGAGAAGGGTCATTATTTCTCCTTTAAATGTTTGGCTTCACCAGTGAAGCCGTGTGTTCCTGGCCTTTTCTTTGTTGTTAGGTTTTGATTACTGACTTAGTCTCCTTACTAATTATCAATCTACTCTGATTTTCCACCTTTTCACAATTCAGCCTTTTTAGGTTATGTGTTTCTAGGCATTTTTTCATTTTGTATAGATTATCCAAATTGTTGGTATTTTTCATAGTACTTTATTTATAATTCTTTTTATTTCTGTAAAATCAGTAGTAATGTCCCCTTTTTATTTCTGATTTTTGATATTGTATTCTTCTCTCTCTCTTTTTTAGACAGTTTACCTAAAAATTTGTCAATTTTGTTCATCTTTTAGAACTAACTCTTGAGTTTGCTGATTTTCTTTATCAATTTTTTATTCCATTTCATCTCTGTTCCAATTTAATACTTCCTTTTTTCTACCTTTGAGTTTGGTTTGTTCTTTTTCTGTTTCCTAAGGCATAAAGTTAGAATGTGGACTTGAGATTTTTCTTCTTTTTTAGTGTACCATGTTTATAGCTACAAATTTCCCTCTTAGCATGCTTTCTCAGCTCCCCATATGTTTTGGTATGTTGTGTCTTTATTTTCATTTGCCTTAAAACAATTTCTAATTTCCTCTTTGACCTGATATTTATTTTGCAGTATGCCATTTAATTTCCACATATTTATGGATTTTTCAGTCTCAATCTGCTATTGACTTCTAGTTTCATTCCACTGTGACAAAAAAAAGATACTTTGCATGATCTCAATTTTTTAAAACTTAATAATGCTTGTTTTGTGATCTATCATATGGTTTATCCTAGAAATGTTGCATGTGTACTTGAGAAAAATGTGTACTCTGCTATTGTTGCGCAGGGGGTTCTATACATGTATGTCAGGTCCCATTGGTCAAGGGTGCTGTTCATGCCCTCTGTTTCCTAACTGATCTTCTGTCTGATTGTTCTATCCATTCTTTAAAGTGGCATATTGGAGGCTCCCACAATTATTGCAATGTTGTCTGTTGCTCCCTTCAATTCTGTCAAAGTTTGCCTCGCATATTCAGGAGCTCTGATGTTTAATGCACATATGTTTATAGTTGTTATATCTTCCTGGTGAATTGACCCTCTTGTCATGATGTAATTTCCTTGTGTCTTACAACAATTTTTTTATACATCAATTTTTCACTTCAAGTCTATTTTCTCTGACATTAGTCTAGCCACCCCTGCTCTCTCTTGGTAAGATTGGCATGGAATATGTTTTTCAATCCTTTTACTTTCAGCTTATGTGTGTCCTTATATTTAAAGTGAGTGTCTTGTAGATCCAGCAGATAGTTGGATTCTATTTTTTTTTTTATCCATTCTGCCAGTCTATATCTTTTGCCTGGGGAGTTTAATCCACTTACATTTAAAATAGGTACTGATAAGGAAGGACACATTTCTGACATTTTACTATTTGCTCTCTATAATATGGCTTATAGTTCTTTTGTTGTTGTTCCTCATTTCCTACTTTACTGCATTCCTTTGTGTTTAGTTGATTTTTGTCATGACAAGTTCTGATTTCCTTTTCATTTCCTTTTGTGTATACTTTACAGAAAATTTCTTTGTGGTTGCTAGGGGAATTACCTAAAATATCACAGTCATAACAATCTATTTTAAACAGATAATAATTAGCTTCAACAGCATATAAAAACTGTACTCTTTGATTGCTCTGCCCCCCACACCTTACGTTACTGATGTCACAGATTACACCTGCATGTATTCTGTACCCATTGCAATACATCAAACCCTGTAGAAGAACAAAAAAGTGGACTTGATGAACCAAAATTAAATACCACCAAGTTTTATATTTGTCCATGTATTTATCTGCATTGAGAATTTTATATTTTCATGTGGCTTTAAATCACTGTCTAGCAGGTTTTACTCCAACTGGAAGGGCTCCATCCCACATTTATTGCAGAGCAGGCCTGTCAGTAAAGAACTCTCTCAGGTTTTGTTTATCTGGGAATGTCTTAATTTCTCCCTGACTTTTAAGGGACAGCTCTTCCAGATGTAGAATTATTGGCTGGCAGTTGTTGTAGTCCAGATGAGACAGAAATCAGCCCTGAGGGAGCCCCTCCAAACAAGCCACAGTGTTGCAGAGAAGTTCCACTCTTTTCCTGTGTCTGAAGGAGGAATGGGGACTTGGGAGGCCTCTTCCATCCACGCTATGCTGCTCCGGGGACGGTGGACAAGAGTGAGCGATAAATGACACCCCAGGCTTTCCTACTGCCAAGAGTGTGTCTGCCCCTTCCCTGGGCATGTGCTGGGTTGCTGTGGTGCTGACTGGCTTCTAGAGTTCTCAGGAGCCCTTTTAGCCGGTCTGCTGTTGTTTACTTGGCATTTCTGTGGGGAAGCAAGGACCCAGAGCTTTGTGGCCCACCATCCCACGGACGTTAGTCCCCTGAGGTAAGGGAAGGGCTGGGAGAGTATAGACCAGTGGCTCCCCAAGTGCGGTCCTGACCAGCCATACCAGCATCACTTGGACTTGTAGGAATGCAGATTCTCAGATCCACCCCCCACCTGTTGAGTCAGATGCTCTGGGGGAGGCAAGCAAACCTTCTGGGTGATTCTAGAGCAGGCTAACATTTCAGAACAATTGTCATCAACTTTCATGTCTTAGAAATCCATGAGGCTGAGGAAAAGACCTAGAACGGCATGGAGAGAGAGAAAGCCCGGCTTCTCCCCTCAGTTGTTCACACGTGGGACACAGGTCTGACGCCCATGGAACCAGGGGCTTAGATGGGTACTGTGTGCACAGTGGACCAGTGCTCCCACATCCATTATCCCTTTGGATGTGCTAAGTCATCACGCCACCAGATTTCTGCCGCTGAAAAGTTACCATCAGAGATGATAGCAAACTGTTATCTGGCAGAGGCAGAGATTCTGACTTTGAAGAAGGCTCGTTCTCCTGCAGGCCAGGTAGCTGCCTCTAACAGCCAGGAGACAGCACTCCACAAGGGAGGCCTGGACCTCAGCTCTCCCGTCGTCTGCTACTCCAGGCCTGTGGTGTCACCTGAGTGTTCATGTGTCTGTCCTTTAGCAAATAGCTGAGATCATCAGTGACCTCTCTCTGGAAAAGGAAACATCCAGCGCCATTCTTCTCCATCAGTCTATAAGCAAAATGCTAGAATCCCCCATCCCTCCCACCTACGAAAGAGAGAAGGGTGCTGATTCTGCGACGGGTCCTCCTATAATGATCTCCTGTCTCACTGGGCTCTTAATCCGCAGTGGCAGCTCCCTTCCCCGTGCACCTTGGCCCCCTCCTGGCACAATCGCCGATCCCAGGGGTCCACTCTGTTTCTGCTCAGACTGTGAGCCTTACGTGGCCTTGTGAGCAGGGCCATCTGGGACGTCAGTGTGGCCAGCAGTGTCCACTGCTGAGCAGAGCCCACACTCATTCTTTCTCCTCTATTCCCAGAGGGTGAGCATTCCCAGTGTGTTCCGTTTGGTTCGTACTCTGCCAACTTTCCCACAAAAAGGGCGGAAGCCACTTCTACTGTATTACTAGTTTATCATTTCATAAAGCATTTTCCATAATATTACAAGCAGTGACCTGGGGGAAGAAAGCGTTCTATCATGAACTCTGTCCAGAAGACATGCGTTTAACAGGTTGGGTTTATTCTTCTTCAGTATAGGACTTCTAAGGAGCCTTTAATAAGAAAATGTTAGACTCTCCAAAAGATGAGAATATGGTCATTCTCCAAATTGTACTTGAACACAAACCTTTTTATTTTTTTTCTTTGCTCGAACAGTCTCATGAGAACATGTAACAGACACACTCAGTCCCACCTTTTTCCTCAATGCTCAGTGGCCTTCTGTAGGGATGTTTGACTCTGTGTGAACTTTAGGTGACGATTTCGTGCAGACCAGCTGGAGGATCAGAGAGCTGACACCCCCGACCTCTAGCAGCCACCCTTGCCACCCAAGGTGGGGGTGACAGATGACCCCCCCTTCTTGGTCTCCAGCATGGCACCATGGATGCAAATTCTGTGCCATGTTCCAGGGGTCAGAGCGGGCTGAGCTCCCGGGCCACCAGGGTATAGGCTCCATCTCTCCTTCTCTGTCTCCCTCCCATACCAGCAAGGCCTCCTGGTATGATCTTCAGAACAAATCTGCCCATACTGAGATCCTCATCTTAGAACTTGCTCTGAGGGAAAAATAGTAAAGACAGCCCATTCTTGTTCAGTCCCCTTTATGATTAATTTAACTGGAGAAGAGCCAGAAGTACCCAGCAAAAGCAGGGTCAAAAAACAGGTCAAAGGAGACGGGGTGACAGGGGTACCTGGCGCGTGTGCGAGGCATGTTGTGAGAAGCCACAGTAGCCCACTGGTATCTAGTAAGTACCAAAGGCATGAGCACTGGAGGGAGACATTCCATACGCCATGGGCATGCCTCCCCATAGTGCACCAAAATGCCACCACAGCTCAAAAAAAAAAAAAAAAAAAAAGGCATCACTTAGGAAACAAGGTAGACAGAACCTTAATAATAATTTCCAGAGATTGCGAAAGTCTTTTCTATAGGGGACAATAATGGGATAAAAGAAGGTAGTTTGTCACCATCTTTAAGGGCAGAAAAGGAACGGGGCTGACAACTGAGGAGAAAATCCATGCATGAAGAATCCCTCCCGCACAGTGAAGACAAGGAGAGAGGGGCCCTCTTCACTTGTGTGCTCAGGACAGAGGTTCCCGGGGAAGCTCTCTGAGAAAGGCAGAGCCCCGTCCACCTCCACCATGGCCATTACGACCGTGAGCCCTCCTTCCCGGCTGAAGTCGTCCATCAAGGTCAGTGAGACGCAATTAGAATGCAGAGGCCTCTGTGCCTACGCCCTTGGCTAATTGAACTCACCCAGATGTTTTCTTTTCTACTCAGTAAAATGATGACATTATTGGAGGTTAATAGTTAAGGGTTTATCTAAATTAGGTATCCGTAAAGTTCTTAATTTAGCCACTGAGTGCCTAATAGAAATGAAATTGGACCTGGAGATACTGACCATATTTCAATCTTGCAGGAGCCACTTTGCACAAAGCACTCAGGGCTAGGTCACTAAGAAGTCCCCTCTTTCTACATAATACCTTTAATTTCTGCTAACAAGGACCTAATTTTATGTAGGCTCTGTGAGGCTTCTCCTTTGGGAATTCTCTTCGGAAGAGAATCTGATTTCTGCTCTAAGAAATCCTTCATAAAAAGAAATCCTTCATAAAGCTGCTTGATCTACTGGTGTAGAGCATCGTGGAAGGAGTTAAATGAGAAGAGATAGCAGTCACAAGAGAGGTTTGGGATAGGAAGGAGAGAAAATCAATAAGATCAATGGATATGTGACGTTTACATTTTTTTTTTTTTTTACTTTAAGGATAAATTGAATGTACTTAAACACCGTGGAGGAGGGAAGCTGGATAATAAGCAAAGGTACCAGTAGCTGAAGGGCACAGGGTCCAAGTATGAAAAATGAAAACTTACGGGATATTGGCCAAAAGGAAGTGAAAATGATGCCAGGGAAGCAGGCAGGTGTGGCAAAGTGACAGTTACTGATAATAGCATATGGGGGAAATTGTCCCTGGAAACAAGACAGCAGGGGGCACGGGGGGTCACTTCGGGTGACACGGGTTTGTCTTATCCGGTCTAATACAGAGATCAAAGCAGGAGTCCGCTCTCCACGCAGCCCTGACTGTGGTGCAGGGGGACACGAGCCCTTCAGAGCACCCCCAAGGCCTCTTGCAGGGGCGTGGTCTCCCAGGAGCGCCGCGGGACGGCTGCATTCGGCACGTGCGGTCACAGGCAGGGCTTGGCAAGTCCAGCATACCAACAAGGGCCGGGACAGCCAGTTTGGGGCCCCGGTAAATCGAGCGGGGGGCCCCCGAGGGGGCAGACACCAGGGAGCTGAGAGAACACCGCCCCACTCCCCTAGAATGTTTCCGCTACAACTTCTTAATGAAGTCCTGCAGACATTCTCTTCGCAAAGAGCTCACCCATTCCTCCCTCAGCCCTGCAATGTGCGCCAAAGGGAGCTTCACGCTTTCCTGGGGTGCCGTCTATCTGTGCGGTGGGGATACCGCCATTCCTCTCCTGTTTGTTTTTTATTGTTTTTCTTTCTGTTGTCCTTTGTTTTTAAATGAAGCATGTAGCTTCTCCATGAGGCTCTTAATTGCTCACGCTGAGGCCGGGGGCACGTGAAGCTCACCTGGAAAGGAAGTCTGACAGGAAGACACAGAGCCAGCATCTCAGGATATTCTGTCATTTGACCAATTACCTTTCTGCTGTGTTAACGCTCCCAGTCTGAGGCAGGGCCAAAACCAGTCGATGGCAAATGTCAAGTTTCTCTGAGAGCTCATGCTTCCTCCTACAAGTCCATGTGAATTTTTCACCCCACTCCATGTTACATCCATATTAATTTTAGTATACAAGTATAGGCTCTAAATGCCATAGTAGTTAAATTACTTAAAATATACCTTCCCAAAATTTGGGTGGAGTTTACCCTCCAGGAGGATGACGATGTGGTGTGGACCAGCCCCAAGACCTGGCCTGTGCCCAGGGTGGTCAGCACGAGATGCCGGTGGAGCAGTGTGGCACAGAGCCAGACCCTTCCATCACGCAAAACCTACATTTTACACTTGTCTTTCCATTTGGGTTCTCTTGAGCTCTGCCACAAAAAGGCAATTATAGGTCATACATATTCAAACTTACACATTTCATTGAAAGCCGACATTTTATAACATTTGCATTTGCTCATACACTCAGGACTGTGAGTTATGTTCCTTTTACCAATTTAATCTTTTTCTTGTTATTCCGTATTTCACATTTCTTGACAAGCCCTGTGACTCGCTCAGGCACGTGTTCGCCTGTCATGTCCACTGCCCCACAGTGGTGATTCTCCACCCCTCTGCATCCCTTGCCAAGCACCGCCCCCTGAGACCTGTCCTGGCTCTCTGAGGGCGGTGACTTCTCCACCATCCCCGTGTCCTGGCTGTGTGGGCCAGTGCACCTACAGAACCTCTTTGGGCTTGAATTCTGGGCCTTGTAAACCAGCATCCCCCCCTTTCTTTCCTAGCTTGGGTCCTGAAAATGATGTGGTCTTTGGCAAACCAGTTATGATTAATATGAATATCTCAGTCATTTGAACAGCTGATATTTCCATGCAGGTTGCAAAGGCCCAGCACTGTCCTTGGTGCCTTGTGTTCACGAGAGCATGTCAGCTCACCACGGCTCTGTGAGGGCCTTACTTTTATGGCCCTACTCCATGGATGGGGAAACTGAGTCTTAGATGGGGTGGTCCCATTCCTTGAGAGAAGGAACAAGCTCCAACACAGTTTGGGTGACGACGTCCCAGACACATGAAGCATCACTGGTGGTTGGATATGACTAGAAAGAAGAAAACAATCAGAGCAGGAGGAGAGTAAGCAAGTACTACACCTCAGAGGGAGTGGTGGCCCGGAGGGGGAGTAAGCAAGTACTACTCCTCAGAGGGAGTGGTGGCCCGGGGCGGGGGGGGAGTGGGCAAGTACTACACCTCAGAGGGGGGGTGGGGCGGGGGGGGGGGGGGGATTGGCAAATACCCCATCATGTACTCATGCATGTTCTCCAACTCGGCTCACTTGTTCATGAATGTTTTCCAATTGTCTCCCGTGTTCAATTCAAATATCTACATTTTGTGTATCAAACACCACAAAGCATATGATTCCTTCCCCATTTGACAACTGAGAAGACTCGGTTTAGCTGTATGTTAACTCTTCCTTTCTTTCCCTTGAAATTACATATGATTTCTCCCCAGTGCAAAGTGCAGACGACCCATTGGACTTGGGCCTTCCTATCGGTCCTCTTCTGCCTGTGGGCACTGCCATAACACCCCGTCTCAGGCAGCTCCGTCTATAACACAGGACCATAAGCTGGGGGCTCACACACACAAGACATTTGTCTCTCTCAGCTCCGAGGCTGGACGTCCGAGGTCCAGCTTCCAGCCAATCCCACGTCGGGTGAGAGCTGCATCCTGGCTCATGGACGGCGTCCTCTTGTTGCATCCTCGCAGAGGGGCAAGCAAAGAGAGCAAACGTGTGTTCTTATGAGGACCTGAAGCCCATCCATGCAGGTTCCATCCTCATGACCTCAAAGGCCCTGCCTCCCAACACCATCACACTGGGCTTAGGTGTCAACCTATGGATTTGGGGGGACACCAACATTCAGCCCACAGCACGCGTCTCTAACCATGGCCTCTTCCTCCTAAAACATGAGGGCCACGGAGGTTGTTGCCTGTGAGCAACCTCGGGGAAAATCATCGTGTCCTGACAACACCTTCTGGAAAGAGGTATAAAAATCCCATTTCATAGGAGGGAAAACTGAAACCCAAAGAGGTTAAGTGATGTTTTTCCAGGATAATCTCTAATGTTCGTAGAAACAGAACAGTGTCCTGCTCTCCCAACTTCTAACATCAAGCGTGTCTTCTATACGGCTCTAATTTGTTTTGCAGTACTCTGAGAAGTACCCTACCGACCTGTTCACCCAAAGATACCTAATTTAATCCCGCCATTAAGATGCTCTGCCTAAGTCTGGCATATAAAATTATAATTAAGTTCTTACCCACCAGCTTTAATTGACTAAGAAGCTCCATTCATGTTTCACAATTAAGTGATTAAATAATCAATTTTCAAATATTTCCTTAATGAAGTCATAAACATCAAGAAACCAAGTGCTACAATTAAATTAAGGAGGAGAATGGGATAGAACGTTGACAGTCTGGGCTTCCTGGGTATAAGTCCAGCACTTTGGAAGGAGTATCGGAAAGAGAAAGAACAATTGTATAAACAGGAAAAAGCAATGCTCACCAGAACCTGCCGTGAGCCACGCCCTGGAAGAGGTGAACGCACGTATAGTAACATGTAACCCCCCCAAGAACACTGTAAGATAGACAGAAATTATTACTTACTTTAACAAATGTACAAACTGTGGCTCAGAGAGTTCAAGTGACTTGCCCTAAGCAGCACAGCTGTTGGTGGACAGAAAGGTGCATGAGCCTGGCCCGCAGGGCAGCACAGCTCACCCCCAGCCGGGTGCAGTCTGCACACCTTCGTGGGGACCATAAGGGCAACACCTGCCTCACAGAGTGTGGTGAAGAGCAGAGCGGTGAGCACGTGTGCGTGCCCAGTGTAGACAGGCCGCCATCACTCTTGCTGCCCCATTACTGCAGCCGGGCACCACCCCGTGGCTTGCAGAGTCCCTCCCTAATCTCACAGCAAACGCCTGAAGCAGGGAGAAGAAAAGTGCCCCAGAAACGCAGACACAAAGACTCAAAGAGAAGGAATGACTCACCCAAGGAATTCGGTGCAGGAAGGGGGAGAGCAGGGACGCCTCACGTCCTGTTCCAGGACGTGACACCACAGAGCGCTCACTGCATCACTCCACACGTCTCCACCCTGCAGCGCCCAGTCGGGGTGCCGAGCGGCATGTCCCTCTTCACTCCATCTTCACAGGTGCAGGCGCAGAGTGCCCGCGGACAGCGCGGGCTGCAGGACGGGAGGGCGGACGGTCCGGTTTCGCACCTTCGTGCCCAGAAAGAGGCGGGTGGGGCTCTCGCCTGCCTTCTTTCCCTCAAGCGCTGAGCGGCCCACTACAGAGTCTCGACCGCTGCACTTCCGGACTGTCCCAGCCCCACGGCCACGCTCATCCCTCATTCCCGCACACACTGACAGCTCCCGTCGTGGGACAAGTCAGAAGCTGAAGGACCTGGTCAGGTGCCAGGATTGGTTTAGCTCGGTAGGGGATCGAGCAAGGTGTTAGGATGCCGTACAGCATAAAACAAACGGAATATGCTATGAACACATAGGATTTCATGAGCTCATATAAGCGGGAAGGAGCCCAAGGACCGCTGAGTCTGGGCACAGGAAGTGGCACGGGAGTGGCGGCTGAGGGAGCAGCGGGCCCTGGGCTCCCCCACCTCCCACGCGAGACGGAGAGACCAGCTTGGGTCTGGGGTGTGTTCCCCTTGGTCTCTGCCTCCTTGGAGTTTGAAAACCGTAAATGCGTTTGTCCTGGCTTCATCTTGGCAAGTTCGGTTTCGGTTTCTGTTCCTCACACTTCTTCCCAGGCCTATTACCTCGGCCCTCTCTGCTGTATTTTCATCCCACCGATGCTTCTGACCGTACCTGGCTGAGGCACAGCCCCTTTACTCTCCAGACTGGCTGATGCCTGAGCCTGTTTTCCTTGTTTTCGCGTTTCTTGCCCAACATTCAGTTCCTGTGGGCGACCCCCACACCCCCCCCACCCCACCCCACCCTACATCTCTGGGGCCATTTCTATTTTGGACGAGGTCAGAATTCTCTTTGTCACTCTTCCAAATTTCATAGGGGAAAAAAAGAAAGAGTGTGTGTGTTAAACTGAATTATTTCATCTTCTGTGTTTTTATCATACGCAATATAATATTTGACTGAGTTCTTATTGATCTTTTCATTTAATCTCGTAAGTAGTGAGTATCTTATTCTCAAGACGGGAGCTACCGCTTCTTTCATTTTCCGAAAATGTTTACCGGCAGCTGGCTGGCAAGCGGCAGCCCCCGCCAACCCTGCCATGACCTGAGCTGACCGAGGAGCAATCTGGTGAAAGTGGCTGGTTTTCTGCTTCCGCTTTTGTCCCTCAGCTCGGCCTCCAGCAGTGCGGGGCCTTCTCTGCTCAGCCTGTGGTGCCAGCCTCGTGTCTGAAACAGGGAACATGAGCACGCACTAACGCAGAGAAAACTGGAAATGCAGATGGAAACCTGAGGCCAGCACGGGACCCCAAAGGGCAACGTGTGGTTGTGGAGGCAGACGGCTTGCAGTTGGGATGGTAGGGGACCGGCCCCGCCCCGGAGAGAAGCCCTGGGCAGTCCTCTGATGACCCAAGAAGGCTTCACAGAAGAAAGGGAAGCCCCTTCTGGGTGAGGGCAGTATAGAGAAAGCTATCCCAGGGATATTATACAATTATATGATTTAAAACCAGTTATTATACAATTATATAATATTATACAATGATATTTATTTTCACCTGGTTTCTCGGTGATATTATACAATCCAGATATTTATACAATTATATGATCCAGATATTACACAATTATATGATTTAAAACTCATTGGCTTACTATATCTCCATGGGGCATTTAACTTCATCCTTATGAGAAAGCTTTAAAAAGATCCTATTTCAAGACTTTTTCTAGTGTGCATTGCTTAAAACTCAACCTGCCATTTATTTGAATTTTTCTTTTGTTTTTGTGAAGTTCATTGGGGCCAGTAAGTTGAGCATCCACGCCATTCACTTATGAGTTAACTTGCAATATAAAATCGAACGAACATTCCTTGTTATGTCCATAATGTAAAAAGAAAATTCAGAATAACGGGATTAGTACAAGTTACTTAATTTCTCTGAGCTCAATTCCTGTGTAAAATACACAGAATAAAATGCCATCATTATGTCAATTTTGAGAATTAAAGGGATCATTTGTATAAATTACTTAGCATTAGAAGCATTAACACTCCAACAAATGTTAAAGTCCCTTTTGATTATTACAACATTGAGATATTGTCAAAGAGAAAAAAAAGTACAACTTAAAATTCCATGGAAGTAAATAAAAATAGTTGGCTTTACCTGCATATGTGAAGACTATACCAGCCCAGTAAGGAGGGCTGGATGTGAGCTTGTGAACGTGATACGTACACCAGGCTTCGGAAAACAATGTTAACCACCATTATCACTATTAGGAAAACTGTCCTCAAAAAACACTGCATGCAAACTGTGCATTTTCTGCAACAACTTTTGTTAGAGAAGTTACCTCTTTATTTTGAGAGATTCATCACACAAATGCTTCTTTCTTTCAGATGCTAGAAAGTGTATGTTAAAAGGAGGGCATATGAAGAAAAATAATGAAAACAGTAGACAGGAACAATTGATTTCCCAAAAAACAATTTTTTTCAGACAATTTAGCTTGTTGGAAGGAAAAAAATTTTCTAGAAACACTTCTCATCCTACTGCCCTCTCCCCCTGCCCCCACAGCAGATGAAACTAGGTATCTCATGCCCAGATCCAAAAGCTAGCATCCGGTCTACCTGACAGTTGTACTTAGGGGCATGATGCAGCTGGTGCCATCAAGTGAGCTGAAAAACGGGCTGCCGGGACACCCGCGTAGACGGTCTAATCACAAAAGACCTCTGCAGCGTGCAAGTTGTTCATTCCCTTAGCCTTGGCAATGACTGATACGAGGTGTGTACACATGAATTTTCATTGCTGGGTCTTTCAGGGCCTCGGCTGGAGCACAGGAAACCAGGTGAAACTCACCCAGTCCTTGTAGCTCACGTTCTCCTGAAGATAGAACAGCCCCATTCCCTGGTAGCCCATGTGTTTCTTCCACTGGGCTCTGGAAAATACTTCAGGGAGTATTTTACAATTAACACTTGGTTCATGATTTGCCCTGGACGGGAGTGTTGCATGATCTTGATTGATTTACATTACACACGAGCCATGCCTCAGGACACCAGCACAGAGCAGCCTCTGGGGTGGGCTACAAGTAAATTAGGCAGCGGGAAACTAAAACTTAAAATTGGAAGTAAAATCCATGGCTGGAGTCATTCATCATCGTGACACTGAAATTGCACTACAACCTGGGGACGTGTGTGGGGGCTGGCAGGCTCCAAAGAGCCGCCTCTGAACTCAGGGGCTACGTGTTTTAAAGATGGCACCAAAACAGAAAGAAGAAACGACTGATGTGTTGGAGAAAAGATTGTGGAGAACTGACGGGACGTATCGGCTATAGAGCCAACGTGATTTAAACCGTGAGGATCAGAGTGACCGGCCCACGGTCACTCAGCTAACAAGTGGTCTGTCTCCCTGAACACCAGGTCCGTTCCCTTCATCAGTGGTTGCAGATTCTAATGCTTGTCGGCCGAACAAACGTGCAATGGGGACAAGAGAGATTGAAAAATGGGTGTCTTGCCTCAATCTGTTGAAAAGTGTAGAAAACATTGTGTGCCCAAAGCACGGAGTCGATAGTCAGCTGGGGCGGTTTGCAAGCCTGGCATCCCAGCACTCTGCGTGGTTCACAAAGGAGGGGGCAAGGGGGGCAGCCAAGAGGGGAGACAGACAGCGGGCTGCATGCAAATGTCCATTCTCACGACAAGGACAGTCCACTCGGAGAACTGCCAAATGGGATGGAAGGCGGGAAGCTTCTATAGGATAAAGAATAAAGGACAAGGGAGAGAAGGAGAGCAAACATCTGATCAGCTGGGGCCATGGCAGTTACCACTGTCGGGGGCGAGAGAACCGATTGGGTGGGTCGACCAGCAAGCCTGCATTTCTGCTAAAGTGGGGCATTGACAAGGACACTGAGGTTATCCAGGTTCATGCTTGCTGACGTGGTCCCAGGGCAGGAGCCGCTCCGTCCCGGGCCCAGAAATGTATCCCAACACATCTTGCAGATCAGTGTCATTTACGTCATCACAGTGGTGGGTGCACAGGGCTGCACCAAAAACCCAGTCTGACCTCCATGGCTGCCTGTCCATCCATAAATGTCCTTGCTGGATAGTGGATCCTAACGTACGGGATGGGTGCTATAAGGATATGTATACAAACTATAACCACGTGGGTGTGTAGACCATAAATATAGACAAACTAAGAGAAGTATAATAATGTACAACTACGTATACATACGTGGGTGTACCTAGCCATACCAAGTCACAGAAAAATGTTTCCTTATTTACATCTTTTACAAAAACAATTTCTCACATTTATTTTCACAAACTTTATACACATCTTCTAGAGGATTGAGAACCTACCCCCTATCTTTCCTCTCTCCGGTGAAAATGTTTCTTAGCCCCTGACGAATCTCCTAGCACAGTGAGTGGCTTGCAACAGACGGCTCATTCCGGTGAACAGAAAGTGTTAATTCTTGCAGGAGTCTATCCAGATTTGTAACTACCGCCTATTTCTAATTTTTTATCCAAATAGCATGAACACAGATATGGTGAGATTAATAGAAAATGCCGAAGAGTAAGAAATATAAGGATTCTTGCATAATGTCTTTAGAAGAATATTCTCCTTGAAACAGAATAGAGTCAATAATAAATCAAGATGCTTCAGAGTTACATGAAGCAGATGAATTTTCATCATAGAAAATAAGACCTTTTTATTTAAATGAAATCATTCATTTAGAGCAAAATGTAAAACTTGAAATGGCAGTTAAGGTAGCTTCTCCCCGAGGGAAATTTAGATGCATCCGTGTGCATTAACATATTTTAATGTTCTATTCCCTAAAAGCTTTAGAAGGTGGAAATTTTTAGAAAACAGAAATTAAGTGTTCACAATGTAAATGCTTTTTTATTATTATAAAGGCGTTTACATTACTACAAAGTATTATAGGAAGAATAACCCAATTGCAGTCCTAACACTGTCACGTATTATGTTTTTGTAATAGCAAAGTTGCTTTTGAATGAAAACCCAGGCATATTTGACTTTTAAGCCACAGACTTTACCAGGTTTTGAGCACAAGAAATAAATGCGGTCGTTTGAAAATCAGTAAAGAATTCCTTTAAAACAAAAGTGATCTGAGCTAATTACAAAAGGAAGAAAAAAAAAGTAGCTGTTAGGAAATTATAGGTTTCCCTCATGATGATACTCTATATTGCAAACTTCTGGAAAGTGAACAGATAGTTGATAAATACAAGTGGTTTCTGAGAAGCAACTGTATGAAAACATGCAGGGCCTTCTAAGAGTTGTTTTTTTTATAAAATGAAGACATATTAACAAAGGTGATGAACTGGGATTTGAACCTAAAATACCCTCCTGACTTCTCCAGTTTGTAGATAATTTCATTCCACTGGGCTAACATTTGTTTGGTTAATAAGACAAACATTGTCATGGGGAACGGCGGTCTGGTCATTAGCAATAGCAACATGACCCTACTCGAGTGGTCTCATTATCAAAGCTATTCCTTCCCCTTCTTTTGAAAACATTAGTGCACATTCTGCTAAATTTCCTATTATGAACGATCTGTAAACTAGACCCTTCTCTAAAGCCTGTCCTCACTCAGGTTGAGAGCTGGGAGGCGGAAGGGTCGGCGGGCGACACGGGCCCGAGCGCGGCCATGCAGCAAGTTATGCAAGCTCAGGACGTCTGGCCCACAAAGTGCAAGGACAGGTACAAGGGCAGCTCAGATCACAGTGTGGCACAGGGGGGTGCGCAGCCCACAGCAGCTCAGATCACAGTGTGGCACGGGGTGGGGGGGGGGCGGGGTGCACAGCCCATGGCAGCCCAGCGGGCTCGGCATGGAAGCTGAAGGAAACAGTCTCCACAATTAAATGGCCCAGACTTTCATAGAGCTGGGATTATGTAACCCTTAACAAGCTTTCTCCACCAGAAATAACCTGAGAGGATTAAAGCTTCAGAAAGCTCCTCGAAGGAGTGGAGATTAGACGCCATCTCTCACAGGCCCACCTGCCCAGACAGCACCATCCCTGGAGAGCATCTGCCCCCGCCTGTGCTGTCCGTCCTGCTGACTCTCCCTGCTCAGGACGCCTGTCACTGGAAGCTCCCCCAGTCCCCCCGCCAGCGGGGGGATGTGGCCCTCCTCAGGGCGCCCCAGATGAGCTCCAGGGGCACGCAGTGTCGATACTCGTACTGGGCCAGGAGCCCAAGCAGGCGGGGTCTCTGGCTTGCCGCTGAATCACCAGCAGGGGCTCAGCCCTGGCACAGGGCAAGCCCTTGGTAAACACTTGCTGAATATTTTCACTTAAAAAAACATTAACAGTGATAAGTAAAAAATTTCCAAATTGCATTTAAGTGGGAATTCCTGATAGCAGACTCTGTTGACAGCATCTGCTTTTTTTTTTAATTTTATGTTATGTTAGTCACCATACAATACATCATTAGTTTTTGATGTGGTGAGCCACGATCCACTGTTTTTGTATAACACCCAGTGCCCCACGCAGTACGTGCCCTCCTTAATACCTATCACCGGGCTAACAAATCCCCCCCCCCCCCCCCCCCTAAACCCCCGTTTTTTTTCCCAAGTTCACAGTCTCTCGTGGTTCATCTCTCCCTCCGATTTCCCCCCTTCATTCTTCCCTTCCTTCTCCTAATGTCCTCCCTGCTATTCCTTATGTTCCACAAATAAGTGAAACCATATGATAATTGACTTTCTCTGCTTGACTTATTTCACTTAGCATCATCTCCTCCAGTCCCGTCCATGTGGATGTAAAAGTTGGGTATTCATCCTTTCTGATGGCTGAGTGATATTCCATTGTATATATGGACCACATCTTCTTGAGCCATTCATCTGCTGAAGGGCATCTCGGCTCTTTCCACAGTTTGGCTATTGCGGACATTGCTGCTATGAACATTAGGGTGCATATGGCCCCTTCTTTTCACTACATCTGTGTCTTTGGGGTAAATACCCAGGAGTGCCATTGCTGGGTCATAGAGTAGCTCTATTTTTCATTTTTTGAGGAACATCCACACTGTTTTCCAAAGTGGCTGTACCAACTTGTATTCCCACCAACAGTGTAAGAGGGGTCCCCTTTCTCCACAACCTCTCCAACATTTGTTGTTTCTTGCCCTGTCCATTTTTGCCATTCTAACTGGTATAAGGTGGTATCTCAATGTGGTTTTGATTTGAATTTCCCTGATGGCTAATGATGATGAACATTTTTTCATGTGTCTGTTAGCCATTTGAATGTCTTCTTCAGAGAAGTGTCTGTTCATGTCTTCTGCCCATTTCTTGACTTATTTGTTTTTTGGGTGTTGAGTTTGACATCATCTGCTTTTATGTCCTCCTAAATTTCCTCTCGTTTCCACCTCACACTCAGCCTAATAGCTTCACTGCAAACTCATGCTCTTTGCCTAATATCTTCTTAACAATATTACTGTTTTCTTCTGGAGGACACAAAAATCAGAACCTAAATATTAGAACGCTCATGTTGTTCTTTCCTACCTGCCCGATGTGTACTAACAAGCGATTACATAATTGCATTTCCAATCAAGGTCATAGTTAACAGTGTAACAGTCATGTTGCAACATGAGGTAGACTGAGGCTCACCTGGAAATTCTACTCATTGCTCCAAATTGACTTCAGACCTGTATTTACAGTTGTTAAAGTACTCAAGGAATCATTTAGATTCTTCAGACATCCTGCACACATAAATGGAACGGCCCACAACCCATCCCTTAAACAATCTCTGCATTGTACTTCAAGCTTTCTGTGCTCTCTTCCGGAAGTGTCCCCTGTCCATGCAATGGGGCTGAGCCCCCCCCCATATCTATCCAGGGAGTGGGTCACATGACCTAACCCCGCTGCCTCAGTTTCCATGTCCACAAAACAAGAATAAACATTTTCTCCACAGAGTAGTCATAGGAATCGCCAGGACCTGGATGCAGTCTTTTCTTTTGCTCGTTTGCTTATTTCTTTGTTTTTCTCTTTAAGTATGCCTATGGGACAGGTTCATCTCTAGCGAGGACCACTATCAAAATGAATTGCCCACTCAACCATTCATTCATTCCGGAAATTTTCATGGAGACCCAGTTCTGGTGCACAACAGTGGACATGCTGATGCGTCTTCGCCCACAGGGCATCAGCGTGGTCTGCCCCAGCCTTCCCTGCCCCCACGCAACTGACTCGGTAAGGACAGTCACCAATAACAAAGTGATACAAAGGAGAAATGGAGCCCTTGGGACCTCTTCATTTATTCTTTGAATAAATATTTGTTAAACTGACACCACAAGGCTGACAGCAAGGTTACATGGCCAGACAAAGAAAATGAATAACAATCTCGACCTTCATTAAAAAGATCTGGAACCCCACGATTTGAGACTTTTCATTTGGAAAAGCAAGTGAGCATTCTAGGTCAAAATACACTAATGAAAACATATTCTTAGCAAAATATTAAATGTAAATATCACAATAAATTAGCTAAGACTTCACAAAAAGGGAAAAAAACTTGGTATTTTGTAAAAATGTAGAGAATTAGGGGGCATATGCTTTGTCCTTACCTCTCTTTCCTTCTGCTCTAACTGGCTTGGGCAACTGTTCCTGTCAGCTAACATTTGTCAATGAGAAAGACATTTCTAAGCTAAACAAAATAATTTCGACATGCTAGAGCAAATTCTGAACGTGTCGTAATTTAAATAAGCCAACCTAACAATTTTGTTTCTATTATCCAAAGGTATCCATTCATTCGTTTGTTCATTCTATGGCCATGCATTTCCCATGAGCTATCAGGCATTATGCTGGGGACACATAATAAAGTGTGGAATTTACAGGATTAAGAGAAAAAAACTTCAGTAAAATGATTATTATATCAACAAGTACACCAGCATGAACTGTGATAAAAGCCACTGGGGAGAAGAGAAGAGCTGAGGGCTTCCCATACACGTGCCTGGTGGATCTGAGGTTCTGGGGTTTGGGGCAGGATTTCCAATTACTGACTCTTTTCTTTCAGTGGTGATAGGATACAGGTGTAACTACTCCATCTTGGCTGCATTGTTTTTGTACTGTGTAGTTCTCTAGAAACCATTTCTTCCAAGTTGCTGGATTTGTGGACTCAAAGTTCTTCATGGCATCCCTGGATTACCCTTTTCCTGGCTACAGGATCTGTCACCATGTCCCTGGGACCATTCCTGGGATCAGTGATCTCTTCTTATGTTTCTCAGTCTAGCAAAATGTTTATCGGTTTTACAGATATTTTTTGAAGAACCAAATTTGTTTCACTGATTGTCTTTGTATCCCTGTTTTTAACTACATTGATTTCTTCTCTAATCTTTATTATTTCTTCCCTTCTGCTTGCTTTGGGTTTACTTTTCTCTTCCTTTTCTAGTTTCTTAGGATAAGAATGTAACTATTGATTTGAGAACTTTCTTCATTTCTAATGTAAGCACTTAGGGCTATAAAGTTCCCTGTTCGCACGGCTTTAGCTATACCATATATCTTTTCATTTCCTTTGAGACTTCCTGTTTGATGCATGGATTGTTTAGAAACACGCTGTTTAATTTCCAAGTATCTGGAGACTTTCCTGTTTTTATTGATGTATGTTATTGATTTCTGGTTTAATTCCACTATGGTTGGAAAACACACTTGGTATGATTTCAGTTCTTTGAAATCTGTTGAGATTTGTTTTATGGCCCAGTGCTTGGTCGATCTTGGTGATTGTTCCATCTTGGAAAGTGTGTGAGTTCTGTGCTGCTGGTTGAGAGGCTCTGTAAGTGTCAGCCAGCCCCTGCTGGTCCATACTGCAGTTCAGCTCCTCTAGGGCCTTGGTGGCTTCTGGCCAGGTTGTCCCATCGGTTGCTAGCAGTGGGGTGTGAAGTCTCCAACTAGTATGCTGGATTTCTCAATTTCTCATCTCAGATCTATCAGCTTTGGCTTCATATACTTTGACACTTGGCTGTATGGTGCACACATATTTAGGGCAGTTATGTCTTCCCAGCAGTTTGATCCTACCATTACTATGTAATTTCCCTCTTTATCTCTAGTAATTTTCTTTGCTATAGGGTCTACTCTATCTGATCTTACTATGACAACTCCTGATACTTTAATTGAGAATCACATGGTATATCTTCTCTTATCTTTTACTTTCAACCTACCCACGTCATTATAACTTAAGTGAGTCTCATGAAAACAACATACTGTTGGATCATGGTTTTATTTTTTTTTTAATTTGCTCTGTTAATCTCTGTCACTTAAGTGGTATTTTGGACCATTTACATGTAAGGTAATTGCTGATATGTTGGGGCTTGAGTCTGCCATCTTATCTGACTGCATGTCTGTGGAGAAGGAAACATGGCAGGGCAAGCAAATAACCATTATTCAGTGTGATGAAATGAGGCCATAAGCAAATTATCATTAACAACAACATGAAACCAAACTCCTCGGACTACACATAAAGACACAGCTGATGTGAGAATAGAGTTCTGGCTTCCTTGGCAAACATCAGACATGTGATTGCTGAAGAACAAGAAATTGTGAGCTCTGCACATAAGCAAGGACTTCCTTCCTAGAAGAAATTGCAAATGAGGACTTGGGAATACCCTTTGTGTTACAGTGAGGCAGAATGGAAAAAGAACAGGCTGTGGGCTCAAGTGACCTGGTTTTTCTCCCCACGTGATCATTTATTAGCTGGGTGACACTTAATGAATGACTCCCTGGGTGTCAGTTTTTTCATCGGTGAAGTGGGGATAGTAATACCTTCCTCACAGTGTTGTTGAGAGCATTTATTCAATCACTGGTAACTCTTACTGTTATTCTATGTGGTTGTTCCCCTATGATCAGGGCTCCCAGAACCTGGGAGAGTGAGTGGCTGGCTACAGGGACCAGGAGACCAGAGGTGGAGCCACCAGTATGGGCCTGTTGGTGACAGGCAGGGCTTGAGGATAGGAGTTGCTGGGGGACTGACCAGTGCTCTGGCTCTTTGTTTGCTGCCTGAGCTCCTGGCCACCTCTGTATTTTGTCCAACACAAAACCACCTACTTAAGATTCTGCCTTATCTGATGGCAGAATCAGGGTCTAAAGGGGACAAATGGTTGCACGGTGGGCATATGAGAGTCGACCAAGAACAACCTGTCTATACACCCAGGCTCACTGCTCTTCCGGCCAGACCTTCAGCTCCCTTCACTGTAGACCCTGCCTCCCGTTACCTCAGAACCACGGCTCTGTGAGCTCCATGTATTAAATACAATAACCTCTGCCCCTTCCCCTCGGGGTGAAGGCTCAGAGCTGAGCTCCCTTCCCTCCACCCTACAATGGGGAGAGCAAGAGAAAATTGGAAGACCCCCAGGGCTCAGGGAGACAGGAAAGGACTTCTATCTTCATCCCTTAAAAATGAATGTGTGTCCTTGCTGATTTTATCCGTTCTCTGAATCATCACATAGGAGAGGTGTTCTACGGGACAACAGCAATAATACAGTAAAATAACTTGAAAAAGGAAAGGATTAAAAAGGCTGATGCCCAGAAGGATGGTAGAGTTCTCCTCGTATGTTTTTCTACTGTGAAATACCTCATTCACTTACAGATGATGGAATCGTACATTTCGAAGGATCACGCGGCCCTCGCTCAGAGCCGCCCACCCCCTGGAGGTTCGTTGCCCTGCAGCAGCAATCTGTCTGGGGGCCGTTCAGCCTTAGGCGCTGACCCAGGAGTCCAGAATGCCACCAGCTTTTAAACCACAGCCTCTTCTGCACGTCAGATCTCGATCCCCATTCTCTATATTAGTTTGGTTTTGTCACCTTAGATCAAATGTAAAACATAAACACAGCCTTCTGAGATGCTAGCACCGTGCAAAGTGACCTGCTGCACAATGCAGGAAGCAATGCTCTGGCTTTAAGAACTTGCTTCAGCATTTCTGAGTAGCCTGCTCCGGCGGACGCACCCACACCGGCTCAGCTCCACACTGAGCTGTCCCTCCTCCTCCTCCTCCTCCTGGGGTTGCAGCTCAAAGACGACAGCTGGGGCGGGTGTCAGTAAGCGCTAGTCAGGTCCAGCGAGTGTGCTACATGCCCGTGATGTCTCCATGGGGATTAAAATATATCCAACTCAATTCAGATCGTTCAGATCAATCATTCACATTATAAACTAACCTGCTGACAAGTGGGGCAGGAAGAGAAAGCCAAGACTTGAAGGGTCACCAAGTCAAGAGCAGAGCTAGCTTTCATTGGTTGGCAACTTACGGGACACGAGAAGACTCTAGCAAAGGAAGGCTGTCTTCTTACAGAACCTGGTCATTCTCTGTGAGACACAAAGGAGAATGAGCATAGTGTTGTCCACCCCATGGTGGCCCCACAGCGACCTGATAAAGCAGTACATGGACAGGAATTTTCCCCAAAGAAATCTTTAGAACAGTAAGTGGCCACACGTTAAGTAAAACGGATTAGCACATTTCACGTGTTGCTCCAAAGACACACATTTAAGTTAATTCAATCTAAATAACATTTGTTGAGCATCTATTGTGTTCCAGGACAAAGCATGATCTCTGTGCTCCGCGAAAGTGAAAACTTATTCAGGGAGACAGACATTTAAACAAATGAATGCCATTTAGCATAATGTGTCCTGAGAAATGGGGGGTGAATGAGGTAAAGTGAAGATGGGGGGACATGACTAGATTACACCATCATGAAGTCAAATGAAGCATCACAATGAAATCCCAATTCTTGCTTCTGCAAACCAAGACAAATTATGGAATAATGTTATGTTTCCTTTGACCAGAAAGCCTTAAAATACCAAGGGGCAAGACCCATTCCCTTTGAAATCTGACCACCCATTCTATTGTTTTCCCAACCAGTAATAAGGGTTGGACGAACACACATACACACACACACACACACACACACACAAACATGGGGAGAAACAGATCCATTCTCCTGTTACAGTGATTAGCTTTTTTCATGCAGCTGCTAAACGCCTTTGAGAGGTTAGGTTAAAATTTCAGCTTTAAAAATATCACAGTTGATGGTACTTAGAACAGCTGGTGGTTTCCACCACTCACTCCCGGGTGGCCACAGCTCCAATTTGTGGCTAGCCTTGTCTTCAAACATCTCGGGGCAACCAAAATACGACAGGATGACAGATCGTCCTCTCAATAGATACTGACAAACAAATTAGTGCAAAGATGCTTTTCATAGCAGACCAGATGTGTTGAGTTCTATCATATGGAACAAGCAATGAGGAACTGTCCATGCCCCATCTGTGCCTTTTATTCTTTATTTATCTCTCTCTCTCTCTCTTTTTTCAATCTCCCAATGCCCTATTATGAAATACGAAGCACTGAGTTTACATGCGCACCAAATGAACACGCTGAGAAGCTGGCTTCATTGCCGTGTCTGAAACTTTCCTAGGGTACAATCTAGGAAAATTAGAGCAACGTTTAATAGAACTCTACAGTGGCATATGAAAGCCATTTGTAAACACCCCCCTCGGATGTGGAGCTTTAGCCCAAGTCAGTTCCACCAGGAAGAGGCTGCAGGGAGCTCCACCTCTCAGGAGGTCTGCAACCAGGGCTCTAGCATAGACTCCCATTTGGGACATGCAGCATTTCTCCTTGCCCCAGATAGACAAACAGCATCCACTAGACTAGGAGATAGGTAGTTAGCCCTGGGCTATTCCCCAAGTCACATGAGAGACTGTAATATTCTCCTACATCTCTCAGTTAAGATCAATCAACAAAGTCTTTGGAGACCTACTGTTCACTTGGAACCCCACCAGGCACTAAGGAGAATGTAAAGATAAGTCACGAACGGCCCCTCCCTCCATCCCCTCAAGAAGCTTAGCGTTACCTTGAGTCCATTGAACACACATGAGCAGTACCTACCAGTGCAAAGCATCACATGAGGCTGGTTTGAGGCTTGAGACCATGAAAGTTTCAGGAGTGAGGAGGATGGAGAGGTCTTTGTAAGGCTCACAGAATTCCTCAGCGAGGACACAGGAATGGAATTAGGTTGTAAGGGATGGGTGGGATTCATATTAGTAGAGAAAATATGGACAGCCGTAACTGTAGGAGGGGAGGAGGTCAGTGATGTGAGCAACAGCATGAAGCTGCGAACGCGGACCTGTGTACTGGGGTGGGGCTGTGGAGGAGGTGAGGCACAGGCAAGAGAAGAGCTGAGGAGGTGAGTAGAGCCAGGTGATGGAGATCCCCCCAGTGGACAGACTGGGGGGATTCTGAGAGGAGAGAGGACTCTTCCTGGCGTCCCCACCACCAGCTGGAGGCCCATATTATGGAAGTCAGAGCACCTCTCTAAGGCTCTGTAAAGTGGGGGAAACATGTTTATTCTGTCTACCTCACAGGATTGTGTAGCTATAGGGTTTGTCCCCTATAATACCAGAAAGGTGAGTGTTACTGTTGCCATGCAGCAAGTGGCCATTTTTAGAAAGACTCATTGTTTTCCATCTGCAGAATGGATTTGGGGGGAGGGAGGAAACTACAGGCACAGTTTGACGTCTGGCCATAGAAAGCATACAGATGCCTTTCATACTCCAAGTACCACCTAAATTTGAGCGCCATATGCAAGCCCAGTGGTTCCTTCCAGTCTGAATACTTGCATAGCTTGTGCTCTTTGATTCACATTAATGGATTAGTGGTCATTGTTATTGCAATTTTTGAGAGTCTACTGGTCATCTTTCATCAAATAGCTGGTAAATTCTGTCAACTCTTTGGAGATATATATATACATGTATTCGTGGCTTGCAGGTGTTGTGGCTCCTGGATGACTCAGGGGCATGAGCCCTACTGGGAAGCTGTTGGCCTCTTCACTAGTGTTATTAGCACAGTGTGGGAGGGGTCACTGCCCCCTGCTCTGACAACCATGCGCAGGTCAGATGCACACCACCCCCCTGGTAGACTGCCCAGGTTGGGGTTAGTTTTGCATGTGCCACCAGCTTGGAGCTCCTGTCCCTGAAGCATTAGCTGCTCATCTGCCATAAGAGAGTTGACCCTGGCTCCCACCCTCCCTCATGAGCACTCTCTCAACTCCAGGATGACAGTCTTTGTAAATCAATTTACACTAAAAGAGCACCTACAACTGCGGACCTTGTGGAGAAGCAGAAAGCTGTGAGATATCCTTCTTGATCTCATTGATTCTATGGATCTTCCCTGATTCTTTTGCAAGCTTTGATGTCCATATTTCACTCCTTCTGATGACCTTGGATGGCAAGTGTGGAGGTTCAAGAACCGAGTCTTCGTTTCCATGGAAGCTTCCAGAGCTTTGGTGGAAGATGTTGGCTTATAACTGGGCTTCTTGAGCGGTGGATATCCCAGAATAGCTGTCAGATTTGGATGCTGCAAGCTTCAAACTCCACCATTACAGCTCGATGCCTCAGGCCATGTTCTTTTCACAGGGCCTCAGGGTGGAGTAGCCCATTCCAGGAATGCCTGTCTCATGCTCACGGGCAGACCAACAGCAGCAGGTCAGGGACGAAGTATGATTATGCATCATGTGTCATCCCTCCCTACCAGTCTAGGAACGCTCCCTGGGTCTTCCTGCTCCCCTAGAGGAGCATTCTGGCCGGGTTCAGAGTTAGGCAATGACACCTACCCTCCGACCACCTTCCATCAACTTGTCCCTCTCGGTTCCCCTTAGGTGATAGTGGGGTGGATCTGACAGTGGAAGGAGCAAAGAAAACTGTCGGTGCTACATAATGGTCATGTCTCTTTGACCCGTATATCCCCCTCTGTTGTGCCATCCTGCCTGAGCACCATGCCTTCACACTTGACGTGGTTCAAGCCCAGGCACAGGAGTTTACAAGGGCAGGAGTTTTGCCCATTTTGTTTACTGTCACATCCCCAGGGCCCGGAACAGTGTCTGGCCCATAGAGGGTGTCAAAAAATATGTATTCAGCAAGAGAATAAAATTCTGTAATAAAAGAGATCTTAAACAAGACTAAGTTGAAGTCCTTCCATGACCTCTCACACGCTCAAGGCTTTTAGAAATTGGCCGACTGTTATGCAGAAGGCTTCGGCAACTTCTGTGACATCACAAGGTGGCAACCTTGAAGCCAGCACCTGGGTCACTTGAAATCCATTATTTCAGGTGTGTGGAGTATAACTAGGGTTCAGATTTCCAAATCCTAACAAGCCTGGAAACCGACAACTCCTGTAAATCTGAACAGGCAACAGAGACCACAGAACACGTGGGCACGTGGATTTGCACTGGTTTTGACTATAAGGCCATCTTAGCCCATCGGGCTGCTATAACAGAAACACTTTAGACACCTGGGGGGAGGGGGGATACTTAAACAATAGGAATTGATTCCCACAGCTCTGGAGGCTGAAGTCCAAGATCCAGGTGCTGGCAAATCCGATGTCTGCTGAGACCCCGCTTCCTGGCTCACAGAGGACTCCTTCTCGCTCTGTCCTCACATGGTGGAGGGGCGAGGGGGCACTCTGGGGTCCCCTTTGCAAGGACACTATTCCCATCATAGGGAACCCACCCTTGTGACCTCATCACCTCCCAGAGGACCCACCTCCTAACACCATCACCCTAGGGGCTCGACTTTAACACAGGAAATTCAGGGAGGACACTAACATTCAGTCCACAACAAAAGTTTTAACTCCCACCCCAATGTAGAAGTTTCCTTTTGTGGGGAGGAAATCAATGCAGGTCTGAGGAAGTGTCCACACCGTTCCTTCTCCACCCAGTACCCCACCCTGATGACCTGAGCCACCTCCATCCACCTTGACTCTTTTTTTAATTTTATTTTATTTATTTATTTATTTGACAGAGAGAGAGACAGCCAAAGAAGGAACACAAGCAGGGGGAGTAGGAGAGGGAGAAGCAGGCTCCTGCTGAGCAGGAAGCCCCATGTGGGGCTCGATCCCAGGACCCTGAGATCATGACCTGAGCCGAAGGCAGACGCGCTTAACGACTGAGCCTCCCAGGTGCCCCCACCTTGACTCTTAAAGGGCACTTCGTTTGACCAACGGTGGAGGCTCTGGGAGCCCTGAGCTCCCCCTAGAGGCCGGTGGCTGCCACTGCCACCCTGGACGGACAGCACAGGTGCACCAAGGCTGTGGAGCTGGTGGTTCGGAGACGACAAGGTTTCCACCTCCATCTCTTCTCTACAGACAGACTCACTCCAAGTACATGCACAGTGCAAATCCCTGCAAAACATGGCTTCGAGGTCAGCACGGAGAGGAGACTGTAATACTGGCTCTTTCACGACAGCATTCTGATGTGTCTTTGGTGCTCGGCAGGGGTTAATTGATAGATTCTCCCCCTTCTGTCTTTCTCTTTCCAGAACTCCCGACCTGCCAACCTGGGTGCAGAGCCATGCCCTTTGCAGCAGGCTGCCCCTCGCATCTGAGAGCACCGTGCACGCTCTCTCTTTCTCTCTCTCTCTCTCTCTCTCTCTCTCTCTCTCTGTCTCTCTCCCTCTGTCTATGTTCCACTCGGGCTACTCCATTTCCTCAGCCTTTTATGTTGATGCTTCTTTCTGGAAGATGAGGACCTGCCATCATCCATCAGGGATTTTATTCTTCATCATGAAAAACCATAGCCCAGAGGCCAGCTTCTATTTGGTAGATAGAGTCGGGAGATCAACCTTAACTCCCAATCTTATAAACCTCTTATAATAAAATCCCTTCAGATGTAAATGCGCTGTCTCAATAATTAGATAAATATGCCCGACCACTGGTTACCAGCCTAGTGACGGATCTAATTATATTATTTTCCCTGACTGCGCTGGTCTGACAATCCCTCATCAAACATCTGTCTCTGCTACTCCTTGCCAGGCTTACACATAGCTGCCGATGTAAAAATACTTATAGAAGTAACTGCTCAAACATGAACATCTCAAGGCAGGAGCTCATTAAACAAAGAAATGGTACATGCTGTGTTGTGAGCTAGATTGGAACTTTAAGTGACATTTTCTGCAAGCAAGTAAGGTACGGGGCTTTTAAATATTATTATTCACATTTAAACATGCACCAAATGCTCCTGCCTAATTGTTAAATGTTTTCTCTTGTGCTTAAATTCCATGCCACAGATTACTAAAAATTGACTTTACAATATTTATTTTACTTATCTTCTCAAGCCAGACTGGGCTTAGCCCATAGATTTTGTGAATTATTAATTTTTAAAGGCAATTTGTGCTACATTTTACACTTGGATGATATCCAGAGAGACACTGATTTCTAATCCAAAACTTGCAGGACTGAATCACTTTGATTCATCTTTAATCTAAAGACTCTTAAAGCACATACCCAGAGATGGAAAGAGCTAATGAATCCCTCCGATGTAATGTGAAAAGCTAACAAGCACTTAGTTAACATTTAGATCCATGTGATAAAAGGGGGAAACTACCATTTTCAGTAGGTTAAGCAATAACCTTGGGCAGTGTAATTCGCTCGGTTATATAACAAGAGCTCTGGAGAGGGATAATAAGGAGTTAGTGAAACCACGGTACCAGCAGCATCCCTGGGTCACCCTTCATGCACCTGCAGCCTTTAGGGCTGTCTGCTGAAGCCGTACCCTCCACAGGGGCTCTGGGTTTTCCTTGAACTCAGCCTACTCTGCTGAGAGCCGAGATAAACCTCTTACACTGATTTCCACTTGATTTTCTCAGAAGTATATTGCAGGGAGGTTCTGCTCTGCACACACAAAGTTCTAAATTAGAATTATGTACTAGATGAAGAGATTCATAGACATTGGAGAGGTGACATGATGTGTCACCTTACATTTCTGTGCATATATATATATACACCCCTGCTTCAGTCTCGTTCTGCTCAAAACCAACTTTCCTTCCCTTAACTCCATTATTTGCTTGCGATCCAGTGTTTGAGGTCAATCCTTTCCTTCCCCAGGCCATGCAGTTACACTTACCAAAAAAACCACAGGACAGAGATAACTGGTTCATGGTGTAAAGCACATGCAACAGAAAAGGGAAATTTCCAAGAAAATTAACAAACATGGAGGAATGGATCTGTTTTCCCCAGAGTATCCAAATTGTACTAGAAAATAAAACAAGTGAAATAATGCATCATTTGACAATGCCGGCATCTTGTTGGGTTTTTCAGAGTGTTTTTGGAAACGCGATATGTTTACATACATATATTTATATATAAACATATATATTTGGAAGACTTGATAGAGTTACAGGAATTTCGATGCTCTTGGCGCTCTTTTACAACTATTGTGTCCATGTGGTTCACCCTAAAACTAGCTTGAGCACAGAGCAGGACATGATGCGGACCATGTGCAGTGGGACATTTGCTCTTGCAGACAGGGGGCTTCTATTCTCAAGTCTACGTGGGGCGCGAGGTGGAACTAATTTACTCATGATGGTAGACGCTTTAGAGACCTGCTCTTTACCGCAGACGAGTTCTCTTCTGTGTTCAGTGTGTTTGTTCACACCTCGATGAGGTGACATCGGTAGCGCTTCTCCCGAGTACCTCATGCCTCATGGGGTCGCAGCCGGAGGGACCGGCCCTGGCTGAGCCCTCTGCCAGCGAGCCAGCCACCGAGCCCCTGAGAAAGGCAAGTCCAGACAAAACGGGGACAAGAACAAAACCAAGGAGAAGGTCTTGATTTATTTTAGGCGTGAGCCCTGAGGCTGAATCCGGAACTTTCCCTGGAGCGTCACAGATTCTCACAGCAGGCCTGAAATGCTGAGGAATGTTCGCCCGAGCCGGGAGTGTTGAACAGAACACCGCACTGCCCTGACCGTGGGATCGTAAATGTCCTACGAGGCTCATCAGCTTACAAACCTTCCCTGAGCCCCCAGGACAGGGGCAGGTACCACGTGAAGCCCCGACTGCCAGAGGAGACCAGCTCAGAGATGCTCTGTGACCAAACCAAGGCTGCTCAGCTAGTGAAGGGCAGCCTGGAGCTCTGTTCCAAATCCGTCCTACAAACGTCACAGGCTTCCCCTTCAGCACAGAGTCCAAGACCCTTGGTATGATTTTTAGGGCATTCCTTCTTTAAAAATGTCAAGCATTTTAATCTGGAAAGAAAACGTTCATCCCGTGCCTGCCCTGCTCTACGCCCCCCTGCAGAACCTCCTGTCCCGCCCTGAGGCACACAGCACTCGCACTAATGAATGCATTCAGTCGTTCGCTGCAGAGGTATTAGCTGAGCTCCGGCGACCTCGTTAAATGCCGAGCTGAGAACGAGAGGCAGCAGGTACAGAACACCCTGCTGAGGACAAGTCAAGGTCAGGGAGGTGCACTGGAGCCCAGAGGGGCTACACCCCCTGCTCCCGCTGCGCAGGACTGTGATGGGGGAGCAGTGCCAGCCATGGCAGACTCCAGCAGGAGAATCCCACCTACGAAGCAAAAGCCCTGAATGAGCAGGCAAATGAATGGGATCACAGACTCATATCCAGGCGTCAGGCAACAAGGACACAAACCCCACGTCTATCTCTTTGGCTATGATTTTAGAGAAACCACCAAACCCTCTGGGCCTCCGTTTGCTCACCTGCAAAAGAGGAACGATGATGGTATCTATCCTTCATTGCAACTAATGGATGCAAAGCCTTGGATGTCCCAGAAAATGACACCTCCTGTTCACCCAGGTCTACACTGCACGCCCCATCCACGCCCTTTCTGTTCACCCAGGTCTACACTGCACGCCCCATCCACGCCCTTCCTGCTCGCCCAGGTCTACGCTGCACCCCCCTGTCCACGCCCTTCCTGATCGCCCAGGTCTACGCTGCACCCCCCTGTCCACCCCCTTCCTGATCGCCTAGGTCTACACGGCACGCCCCTGTCCATGCCCTTCCTGATCACCCAGGTCTACACGGCACGCCCCTGTCCACACCCTTCCTGATCGCCCAGGTCTACACGGCACGCCCCTGTCCACGCCCTTCCTGATCGCCCAGGTCTACGCTGCACCCCCCTGTCCACCCCCTTCCTGATCGCCTAGGTCTACACGGCACGCCCCTGTCCATGCCCTTCCTGATCACCCAGG
>NW_027397098.1:15072943-15119959 GCF_003265705.2 Callorhinus ursinus
GGTGATGGGTATTAAGGAGGGCACGTACTGCATGGAGCACTGGGTGTTATACGCAAACAATGGATCGTGGATCGCTACATCAAAAACTAATGATATATGGTGACTAACATAACAGAATAAAATTAAATTTAAAAAAAGAAAAGAACAGTTGTGATCAGCATCCGTAAGCAGGGATCTAACAAACAGGCTCATGTCGGGGCGTGGCTTCTCGGAGGCTGCAGCCTGCTCGGGAACACGCGGGCACGTGGCCGTGCGTACCCCCAGAGACACTGACTCGCGGCCGCCCACCTGGTGCCGGGACCTCTGCGGAGGTTGTGCTAGCCGGGCATGCCTGTGGCTCAGCCTGGACGCGAGGAAGCCCCGTACTTCCTCCAAGCCTCAGCTTTCTTACTGATGAAAGGAGGATAATGATAAACTCGAGACCATCATGAGCGTTAGTTGAGGAAATACATGAAAATTGATGTTTTCCACTCTGTTCCTGACACAGTCAATATGCAACAAATATTCAGTGAGCGCGCCTGCTACAAGCTCAGAGCGCGGTGAGGGGTGTGCAGTGTGCGTCCTCAGCTGGGCTTCTCCCTGGCCCCCTTCAGCCTCCACAGTGCCCCAAGTCGTCCGAGGGCTCTGGGTGCGAGTGCTCCCCAAGGGATGGAGGGGGCAGGGATGCAGGCTCCGCGTCCCGACTGACATACGAAGCTTCTAAGACCCGAGATTTAATTTGGACAAAGAGAGGAGCATTCTGTTGCTAAACAAGCTGTGCATTCTTAAACAATTTAAACTAAAAGAACCGATAAAAAAATCAGCCCAGTACTTCCCTGGAGACGAGAAGGATGGTCCTCATACCTTTAGTTCCAGTTTTCATTTCAAGGATTTCAAAACAGCTACTCATCACTTTGCCTTTGGGGGTCTGGTCGGCATGCCTCTGGGTCCTCGGGTGTCAGTGAAGCAACGCAAGGCTCCCTGGGCTCCGGAGCCTGCACACTGGTTGCGGCAGCCTCGGGTGACTCCCGGTAAGGCCCGAGAGGGGTGCAGAGGGACAGTGCACTGCCCGCTGAGCCGTCCCCTGTGGGCACTTAAAAAAGAGATTGCTGAGTCACAGAAGGATGTGTTTTCCCTAAACGCACAAGCAATGGGGGTGCAGCCAGGGCTGCCCGAGTCCCCACACAGGAAGCCGTTGGTGGCCCAGCCACTCTGACACACCAGGCCCTGGGGACACCGGAAAATGCCAGCAGAGCTACAACAGCCCAGCAAATGAGCAGCTCAGTGTTTGCAGAGTTGCTGGCCGTCCTGACACTTGAGGACCGGCTGTCAGCTCGCCGCTGGGGGACCCAGACGCACAGCCCCCATTATCGCTCCTGATGCGCATCACCGCAAGGCAGGGCCTTCAAGACACACAGAGAAATGTGTCCCCAGGAGCCTGACAAGCCCCGAGGAGGGCCCTTCAGCAGAGCTCTCTCCACGGGAACCTTTCAAACAACTCGGCCCGAGCTGCCACTCTGTCTGCACAGCCATGTTCAGAGGCAGCCCCTGGAAACACGTTCCTCAGTTCAAAGACAAGACCGCCTCCTGTCCCCCACTTTGAGACCAAAAAGCTTATGCTTTAATTAAATAAGACGTAGGGCACCTAGAATTTGTCATCAAAAGACACCAGTGAAGCAAGAGCTCATTGGCTAAATGGTACCTCTCCTCCCAGACAGCCTCGGGCTTCCACGCTTTGGAGAAGAGGTTCATGCCTCCGGTTTTCTGTGAGCCCTGAGTGCCCCCAGCACCCCAGCTCATGAGAATGGGGTCACAGTCCCGCTCCCCCTGAGCACGGAGGCCACAGCCCTACCAACATGCCCAGGCACACGGTGCGAGCTAACCCCCACCTGCCAGGGCATCGGGGACTGCGTGAGCCGGGCCCAGGCCAAACCTGTGGCCGACAGCATGATGGTGGCACTGAGGAAGGCGTATTGGGGGCACTTTGGGGGCCCAGGGAGGGCCACGCCCCCAAGTGCTGCATGGAATTAGAAAGCACTGGCGTCAGGGAGGGAGGGTGCCTGGATCGCCTGGGGGTTGGCTGACGGGAGGGCTCGGCTGTCTGTCCCTAGAACAGCGCCTTTCTGTGGCACTCTGGGTCCTCAGAGCGAGCAGCCAGCCACGTCTCCTCACTCCAGCAGGTGAACGTGGCGGCTATGGTAGCAAAAAGTTCTGTTAAAACAGAATCACAATTTCAAGGACAGTAGCCAACTGCAGCAATTATTCCTACACCCCTGTCTGGGGTTCCAGCCGTCACCCGCCACAGGTGGGGGGCAGTGACAGCACAGACAAGGTCCTTCCCTCACACGGACACAGACAAGCCGACACTTCTCCTGTCGGGAGAACAGTGTGGGCACGGGCATTCTACCGATTGACCAGGCAAAGCGCTTCCACATCTGCTTGTCTTTGGGACATGGTAATGATTTCCATCTCACAAATGAGCCAAAGCCAACAGAAAGCATGTAAATATGTTAGTCCTGAGTGTTTGTGGAGGCTGGGATGTATTTGGTTGCATGGGTCAGAAAACCCAGTCGTGGCTCCTGGGACTGACAAGCTGGTGGCCAGGCTGGAGTCAGGGTCCATTAGCAGAATCCAGACCCATCTCACTCTGTCCCCAGCCCCCTTCCTTCCACGTGAGCCACACACAGTGACCTGCAGGTCCCGGCTTTCCTACGGTTGCAGGGTGTCAGCTCCTGACTCATAATCTCACCTTAAATTCAGTAGGCGGGGGGGCCGCTCTTGCCCATCAGAGACCTGAGACCTGGGTCTGCCTCTGGTCAGCCCAAATAGAGCCAGGTGCCCACAGCAGGAACAGCCCCCCACCTTTGGCATAATGCTCTGCTGTGACCATCTTGAAGTTCGTCATGCTTTCATCTAGTTGCAGCCCACGCTTTTATTCTGCACTGGGCCCTGGAAACCCTGTCCTCCATTCCAGCCAGGATGGGGGGCTTCTGTGGACCAGAGCCCATCCGAGCTGAGAGAGGGGTGGCCTCACCCAACCAGGAGTGTGGGAGTCAGGAACAGTGCCCCCCAAGGAAGTGGGGGTTCTGTTTGCTGGAAGGAAATAGGCACTAGGTGGCAAAGAAAGATGAACCTTGTACCGACACGGGGGACCCACGTCCGACTCTTGGGGGTGAGCTTCTTCCTCAGTTGCAGGCGATCCCAGCACAAGTATGCAAATGATGATATGTGTTACACCCCAGGGTTAGACGTGCTGAACGCCACAGGACTAGAGTAGCTGTCAGGCATGTGTGGGTACTTAGCTTTGGAGCAAAACCCGCACGGCACGGCTGCTGGGGGAGCACACCCCAGCTGACACAGGCGTGTAAGTCCCGGGGGAGGGGCAAGGACACTCGCCTGTTCTCTGCAGACTCTCCATGGCAAAGACAGCGCCTTGCACATAGTAGGCTCTCAACAGATGTACACCACATGACTACAGATGCTGAACCACACAAAAATAAGACGGCAGATGCACCCCTTCCCTGACTAGGCCAGACCTCTGCACAGATGCATGGACTTTCGTATCAAATACAAAATGGGGCGGGCTCCCTCCCCCCAGCCCACAGCTCAGAGGTCCACAGCTGACTGGAGGTTTTCACGGCGCTATTCGGGAATATCTGCAGGGCTGCACCTGAGACATTAGGCGAGGCCTCCCAGAGCCCCATCTGTCAGCATTTCTCACGTTACATCTCATGGAACAGAAGCTCCGTGAGATGCTGTGAAGAACACGCTCCGAGGTCATGAGAAACGCCATTTGCTTGCTCCATTGCGAAGATTTTCAGGTTATATTCTAGTGCACCGCACGGTAGAGGCCCCCAGAAGCCCTTCGGTAGAGAAAGCTGCTTCCTTTTATAGAACTTAGCATTCCTCAAGTGGAGTTGCTCATGGAAATATTTGTTGGCAAGGATGCCCATCTTTGTGGTTTAAAGTTTAGTCCGGTCTTAAGAACGCGGCAGTTCCAGCACACCGGGGTTGGCTGTGTCAAGAAGGGGTCTGAGGCTGCACAGACAGGGGCGCCCCAGCAGCCCACACCCACCCACGCAGCCTTGCCACCTCTCTGCACCTGACTTTCCTCCTGGACATGAGGGAAGTCAGGGATGATGCAGGGAGGTGCCAAGTGCAGCGCTTGACAGGCCTGTCTCCTAGGATCGGGAGTAAGATCAACCTGCGTGTACATGCCACGTCGTAGATGGTGTGGTATGGCCTCTGGCAGCCCCACCCGTTAGCACCGAGGCTGCAAACCCTCCTGGCACCTGCGGGCGCAGTGCCTCTAGTCACTACAATGTTGGAAAGCTGAAACTGGAGGACTAAGGCCCAGCCCCCGTGCCACCTCCCCTCTAACCCCCGCAGGTGCCTCACCTCCCAGGGGCGTCTTCCTTGCCCAGTCACTGGGGACCAGTGCCCTGGGGCGCAGAAGCCCTGGGAAGGCGCAGGATCCTTGCCAAGTGTAACGCTACATTTAACAATGGCATTGCCAAATAAAGGTGTGTGCTGTGATGCTGAGTGCCCTGGCCAGGTGTTCTTGCAACTCTCGGATGCTTCCATTCTCGCCAGAGCCCCCAAATGGAGAAACTTCCAGATGAAGGAGCAACAATTCGGAACCCCCCACCCCCCGGCTTCACAAGCCCGGCCAGGCAGGAGCAGACTCAGCCTGGCACCAGTGCCCCCCGAACACGCCCCCCCCAGAGCGGCCAGCCCTTTGGATGGTCTGACCCCAAACACAAACACGCAAGCTTGGGCAAACTAAAAACATTCATTTGCCACTTCTTATTACCAAACCATGTAGAGTGCAAAACACGACCATGAACAACAAGCCTCTCGGTAATGGGGGGCTTGCATCTCGTCCCAGGCACAGGAGCCGTGGAGCAGCAAACACGTGATCACGGAGGCGCACAGAGCTGGTAAGAACTCAAGGTACTTTATCCCTGTGTGTCCTCAGGCCAGGCATCCGATGGGAAAACACTCCCGAAACAAAATTAAATAGTTTTAGATCTAATTTTACCAGGCTGAACTAGGCTGCAGATTGATTTTCATGGAATCTAATAGAAAACAACACACACGCTGCCCGTCTTACAGAAAATCCATCCACCACACCACTTTCTACTCTCTCCACTGTTGGCCAGAAGTAATAAGAAAGTCGTAGCTCACGGAGCCGCGGGTTCCGTCCTGCAAACGCCTCTCACCTGAAAGGAGCCTGTGGGAGGCACGGCCCCTGAGGCAGTTCCACTCAAGGAAGGGCCTGTTCTCGCGGGTGCCAGAGGGCCTGCTGGTCCCCCCCTTCGAAGGAGAAGCGCGGGGCCGGGCAGCATAGGAAGCCCACCTCCGGCCACCCTCTGCCTGGCACACACCGCCCTCGTACTCTTCCAGAACCTTCTCCTCCTCCCCAAAGCAGTGGAGCTCTTGTTCGGCTTCCTCGTCAGTCAGGCTTCGAGGCCGGCCAGAACCAGACGCAGGAGGGTGGGGGCTCCAGCACCCACCAGTGCCGGCGGCCCGTGCGGGGCCTGCAGTGCCTCCTCCCCTGTGCTCCCCGAGGGCAGCGCCGGCCCATCCCCTCTCTCTCTCTCTCTCTCTCTCTCTCAATCTCGTTAAATATCACCTATGGTCTTGAGCTCAGACATGGGTCAGTCTTACCTGGTTGGTTGCGCCCTGGCTGGTTCGGGCTGGCCACCCCCAAAATAGCATCACAGAACCCCTGAACGCACAGGAGTGGGTGTTGACCAATCTGAGGCACGAGCCCCCAAGCAGCACAACTGAGCATTCGTGAGCAGCGTGACAGGGGCACAGACAGGCTGGGACCCCAGCAGCGGGACTGGAACACCCCGAACCTCGACGGAGTTCAGTCAGCATGGAGGGAAATGCCACAGTGTCGCGAAAACCAGAAGCACGGGAGAGGGGCAGGCAGCGCGGACCGGAGTTCCGTTCCAGCTCCGTGTGGCCTGCCCACCCCGTGAGACAGCCTCGTCTGCCAACTGCAGGGTCTTATGGTGAACTCAGAGGCCGTCCGCCCACAGGAGTCTGCACTCGAGGCAGGAAAGAAAGCCACGTAAGCAAATACGGCACGATGCAAGAACAGCGTGGCACGGAGGCAGGAGTGAACAGGGCGCTAGGCGTGTGGCCCTGAGTGTGCGTCAGGACGGGACCCCAGCCCACGCGAGGAGCACAGATGACCCCACCAGACAAGGTGTTAGCTTGGAAATAAATAACAATAATAATAATAATAATAATAATAATAAATGTCACTTACACACAGCAGCCAGGGGCTCCGTGCTAAAGGGAAAAATTAAAGTCAAGACTTGCAGATTCAGACACTAACACTTTGACCTGCTCTCTAAACAACTGCCAATGTGATCAGGCCTCTATTTTTGGTTGTTAGAATATCTGATTCATAGAAGAGAAATTAGCCAAATTTCAAACAGCGTGGAAGACATGAGTGTGGACAGTAGGGCTTAGCAAAGTCAGTGAGGACGGGAGGGCCTGCCAGGAGGTTCCCTGATCTCTTATTTCTGGTTTTCAAACAAGCTCGCTTCAATGCCTCAAATAATAAAACTAATATCAGAAAATAAAATAAGAATCATGCTAGATCCAGTTGAGTTCAGGAATGCCAGAGTCACCAAATGTCTAATAAGCTGAAGAAACTGTGTCCTGGGAGATGTTCTGACTTTGTTGTCCCATCTGAACCAGTCACAGCTGGTGGCTATCGGGTGTGCATTCCTGCTCAGGACCGCGCGGCATGTCCCGTGTGTGTCACTCAGTCTCAACCACAGCCCTGACGTAGGTGACATGCCTGTGTATCAGAGACAAGGGGACAGAGACCCGAGCAGGTCAGGCGATGCGGCGACCTCCCAGCTCGTTGGTGGATGGGGGCCCGACACCCTGCCCAGGCGGCCTGCTGACCCCTGGGGCAGTACACGCTGGAGGAGATGCGGACGGGGTGGGACACAGGCCATACGGAGGGCGGTGAGCTCCCACTCTCTCCTCACACGCCCATCGGAACCTCCACAGGGTTCTGCGGGGCGCAGTCAGGCCCGTGACCAGTTTCATGCACGGAAGAGGTGTGCGGGGTCGCACGGTCACTCCCAGGGCCGCGGAATCAGGTGTCCGTGTCATACTTCACTTTCAGGACGGCCTTGTCAGCTGTCCTGCAAGACCTCCGAGGGGGGGCTTCAGAAAGGCCTCTCCGGCTTGAAGACCGAAAGGAGCCTCCATTCCGTGAGCGCCGTATTCCATTCCCATTCCCATTCCTGGGAAGCCCCGTAGAAGGTCACCTCCCTGAGGAGCCCCAGCCGCACACTCCAGCGTGGGCCTCACAGCCGAGCTTGGGAAACGAGGCCCTCAGGGCTGGTGCGCTCCTGTCCTGCCTGCTGCCCACCTGCCCGTCCAGCCACTCAGACCCGCAGACACCACGAGGTTCTGTGCGCTCTCCGCCTGCTGGCCCTGCAGGACCTGACCTGAGAGCCAGCTGGGGGGTCACTGCAGAAGCTGGGGCGTGCGGACAGGGTGGAAGCAGGCGGGCGCGCAGCGGCAGCCGGGGCCCACTCGGTGGGCCGGGCACCAGGTCACATGGAGTGTGACGGGGCAGGCGGGCCCAGCGACGGGGCTTTTGCGCCTCGAGGCCTGGGTGGGAGGCCAAGTGGGTCAGAGGAACCCTGGGACTGCTAGTTTCCGGCCAGAGACGCTCACCCTGTTGTGAGCAGACGGACTCAGGAATTCGTCTACAACAGTCGGGTAGGATGTCTGGCAGGAAGGGAGAAACCTGGCCCTCACAGTGGAGGGGCAGTCGGGGGTTAAGGGGCGCCGCTGCCCCCGGCCACCCGCCTCCACCCGCGTGCTTCGTCTGTAAGCAGGATGGCCGATGCCATGTCATGCAAGCGGGGACACCTGTCAGCAAGCAAATGCTAATAATAATCACTCTGGACTGACGGGGACCTACTGGGACCCCCGCAAAGACACGGTGGGGATGCTGCTCACAGCCCAGAGCCCCCACTGCGGTGGGAAAACACGCACCCGCATGCAGAGATGGCGGGGACGCTGGCTGCCACCCACGGCCATGGACAGCACGCTCAGAAGTGCATGCCGCGCCGCTCCCCCCAGGCCGGTCCCACAGGCCGCTCCCCATGGGCCGCTCCCCACGGGCCGCTCCCCACAATCTCCAGGGACAGGACCAGGTTGGTCCGTGGCTGGAAGAGGGGAGAGGAGGCAACAGGTCCGGCTAATGGTCCGGGGTCTACGGAGCAGTGGGCGTGTGCATAGAAGAGCGTGTTGCAGGGGCAGCAGGGCCGTATTAGTCAGAGTTCTTCACAGAGACAGAGCCCGCAGAACACTAGAGATGAGAAGAAACCGACTCACTCCATCCCGGAGCACGGAGACCCCACAGTCTCGCCTGCAAGCTGGGGATGCAGGACGGCGATATGGCTGGAAGGTCTATGGCCCAGGGAAGCCGGGCCAGGTGGGAAGGCCTGTGAGCCAGGAGTGCAGGGAGGACGGTGGTCCCAGCCCAGCCACTGGCAGACGGAGAGTCGTCCCTCCACCTACGTGGCCGTGCGGGTCCTCGCCTGATTAGTTGAGGCCCCTCGCTGGGAGGACTCTGCTCCACTCAGTCCTCTGATTCAAGTGCTGGCCTCGATGAGAAACTCCCTCGCAGACACATCAGAATCACGTGCAGCCAGATAGCGGGGCTCCTGGGGCCTGGTCAAGGTGACACAATCAACCAGCACGAACACACAGCTCACAGCATTTCTGTGGAGGAGTAGTTACCACCTGACAAACGCACGACTCAGCGCTCAGAAAACCTGGTGACCTTGAGTCCGTGATGGATGCCCCTGAAGCTTTCGCTCACTCGCAGAAGCAATGGTTCAGGGTGGAAGCCTCTAGCAAAAGAAGGCTGGGAGGTAGGAAAGGTGAAGAATGCTCTTGGCCAGAGAAACTAATGTGGGCAATCTTTTTATCAAATGGAAAAATAGAATGTGAAATTGCAAAATAAAAGGACTTTGGTTTAGCATGTTTCCAAAGAAAAGAGGGCAAGGAGGCCAGAGAATGCGAAAAAAGGAAGCCCAAGGACCCATAAGGAGCCAACAAGGTTGCAGAGGGACTTAGAGGGGAAACATGTCCACAGGGACAAGAAATGCAGGATTATTGCTCATTTACAGAGTGTTACACTCTCATTGTGTCCATGGCTCCCTAACGACAGTCTTTGGGGTGCCTACACAGGTCTGGAGGATTAGATTTTTATTTCGTGAGAATTTCCAGCCTCCAGATATTTATCTCCTAGAATTCCTGACCAGAATCACAGTCCAGTCGTCTCTTGTAGACTTTCCCATATACTCACGGCTCCTCGGAGCCAGGGGGGCAAACACGCTCAGCTCGCTGTCACTGAAGCGGGGGCTCTGATGAACTCCGACCTCGCTGGTTCCCACAGAAGGAGAATCTTTTGGAAGAAGCGCAGGCTTCTGCCCTCAGAGTCTGAGATCCCAGCTGAAGTCTTGCCTCACCAAAAGCCCGTTACTAGGGTAGACCTTCTGCCCCAAACACAGATGGCAGCAAGAACCACGTCTAGGTTGGATGGCCGTTAGGTCTGAAACCGCTAGTTGTCGGGCGGAGAAGAGATGGCTGAACGCTGCCGTAGAGAATGATGTCACACACGCCTGCACGCACCCACCCCCAGACGGACCACAGAAGGAAGACCGTGTCTAGACTCTACAAAGCCACTGAGTGCCTCGGCAGATAACTTGGAACTCCAAGTGGAGTGTGAACACACACCTTTACACATATGTGTTTAAAATTCTAAATACCCTTCGTGGCAAAGAGTCACCTTGGTCCGTCAATCACTTGTCGGACCATCTGTGTCTTTGCCCGTTGTTCACATAGAGCAATCTGGTGCGGGCTTGTTTGTTTCTCCACGGCTTCCAAAAATAAGCCAAGCTTCCAGAATGTGGCATACACGTCAAGCCCGAAGTGTCTGTCTGGTCTGCCAGACTGTTCATAGTGCCGTGCTCGGGGCCTGATTAAAGACCTAGGCTGGGGTGGGCACACGGCGCGGGGACATCTCAGTGCTGTGACCGAGGGAAACCGTCTGGGAGCAGACCGGCATGCCCGGGGGGTTCAACCACGAGAAAGGGACGGCGTCCACAAGACACCTCCAACTGGAGCCCTACAACTCCTTGAGAGCCACACGTCGAGTTCTCGCGGGTGCGGGTGCTGACGGTCCCTGCAGCGGGCGGGGTTCACGGTGACCGTCCCCTCGGGATTGCTCCCTGTGAGTCCGGGCACTTTGCGAAGGGACCGAAGAGTTGCATGTCCCCTGACTTCCTCTGAGTCCTTAAGGCGTGAGAGCACCCTTACTCCTCCTTTGCCCGTAGCAACCACAGAGTCCGGCCCTGGCGCCTGGGTCCCCCCCAGAAAGCACCCCGAGGCGCTGGGGTTGCGGCAGCCGGGCAGAGACCCCGGCTCATTGGAAGTCTCAGCTCCTTGAAGGCTAAACCCACAAGGATGATTGGGGTTTTTCCATTTTTTTTCTTTTAACCATACTCTGCCCCCCCAACCCCCCAGCTAATCTCAGCCAGAGTCTCAACTCTGTGGTCAAGGCCCCCCCACGAGACCCATCCTGTCCTGACAACTTTGCCATCTCAGAAGATCCGAGCCCATCCAGGGGAGGGCAACGAGAAGGAACCTCTGCTGAACGGGCCGCCGTGCCCCCAGTAGCGGCTCTCCCACATGGCAGGACTCTGAGGACCCGAGCTGGGCTTCAGACTCCTCGTAAATGAGAGCTCTCGCCTCTGGCTCTGTCCTCTCTCTGTCTCTAGCTCTATCTCTCTCTGTCTCTCTCTCTCTGTCTCTCTCCCCATCTCTCTCTCTCTGACTCTCTCTCCCTGTCTCTATCTCTCTCTGTGTCTCTATCTGTCTGTGTCTCCGATCCCTCCTCCTGTGCATCTGGCACAATCCAGAGGTTTCATGTTTGCTGCTCTCTGGTCCCTGGGACCCCGATTCAGAATCAAGGTTCCATGCCCACAGTAATGGGGAGCCACCCGGACAGAGCCGCCCAGTTTCGGAGGCTGAGATGCTGGTGCACTTACCCAGGGCCTTTGCACGAGCCACCCCTTCTGCTCAGGGCGGCCTCCCCGCCCTAACTTGGATCATCCCACACTCATCCTTGCAGCAGGAGTCTCCTGGCTCTGGAGCAGATCTCTTGGTTCAATACATGGGACACATTCCTATTACCCGTTGGGTCTCAGCTACTCAGTCACCTCCCGAAGGATGCCTCCCCCCTGCCTTCTAGATCCCCTGGCCAGGAACGGTCTCCCTGCATTCGTCCTTCTTGGCATCAGTTTGAAATCATGTGCAACTACTTGCATTCAATAAAAAGCTATGTTGAGTGAATGCATCAGTCAGCGCAGGCTGTGCCAAAGCACCCCAGCCTGGGGCCTCACACACCAGAGTTCACAGCCTCGCGTCCTGGGGGCTGGGAGCCGAGGTGCAGGCGTGCGCAGGGCTGGGGTCTCCCGAGGCCTCTGTCCTGGGCGTGCAGACGCCGTCCCCTCCCCGGGTCCTCACGTGGCCGTCCGTCCGCACGTGTGTGTGTCCTGATCTCCTCTTATAAGTCACCAGTCAGACCGGCTTGGGGTCCATCCTAGGGACCTCACCCTACCTTAGCCACCTCTTTAAAGACCCCGTCTCCAAATACGGCCTCCTTCTGAGGCCCGGGGAGTCAGGGCTCCAGGACGCATTTTCGGGGAAGCCGTAGTTCGGCCCATATGGCGAATGAGCGGCATACTGACCGCACGCTGGCCGCCTGCCTACTGGAACCCGTTCAAGGCCACTTGTGACTATTTTTATCCATGTGGAAGTTGCCAGAAGAGATCCTCATGCTCTCGTGAGCATCAGACTTCTTGTGTGCTGCAAAACTCCGTGCAGACCCTGAGCTCCCTTGTATTGTTCCTAGAACATCAGCTTGAAAAGTGTTTGAAATACATGTTCCTGAAACTCCGTGAGAAAAATTCTTTGCCTTTACTCCAAACTCTTATCCCTTTCCTCCTGCGTGCACAGAGGTTAATTACGTCCTTGCTTCCCAGGGTGGCCCACCTGTTCGGGCTGAGGTATGTTTGTGTGTTTAGCTAGAAGCCACATCCACCAAAGGAAGACGTACCTGCATCCGGTCGGAATACACGGCCGGCAAGGAAAGTGGGTCAGCTTGAGGAAGGCCTTCTGTCACACTGTGTTTTGGCAAAACGAGGCTCTGAGAAAGGGATTTGAGAGGGGCCGAGGTGTGCGTGGCCCAGGGGTGCCGGCAGAGTTCGGTGGCTTCCCACTGTCACCTTCTCCCCCAAGGACAAAACTGCCCCAGAGAGCGAGGCTGTGCGGGACATGGGCCTGAGTGTGGCCTACGAGGCAGACATGAGTCGTACAAAACTTGGCAGGACTTGTTGAAATGATGGCAAAGCCAAAGTGCTCAATTCACGTGCCTTTTACAAACAACCTATGCCTAACATATTGAGTGCTTTTAAGGAGGCAGAGTACCAGGTCGAATCCTTCCAGGTTTTAGCAATTACGGGGTTTATTAAAAGTTCCAGCAAACCTGTTATTTCACATGAACAGACTTTCCAGGTAACTGACAGGGGCTCACGCACCGAGGACTTTTTAAAATTTCCATCTTACTTGGTAAAAAGGCAAACGTCGTCTTCACAAAGCAGGCTCCAAAAAACAGGACCCCTGCTCAGCCCCTCATGCCACTGCAGTGGGTAAGTGGAGTCTCCGTGGGTTGGCCCAGCGCACGTGCTGGGCTCCCCGCGCACCTGCTGTGGCCCTCACTTCCCCTCCCTCAGCCAGCTCTCCCCTGCTTTCCAGACATGCGCTCATCCTGATGGGAATCCAGGGGCGTCTCCAAAGGGCTCCCCCTTTGAGGTAGTGACTGTACTTGTTGCCACGGCAGAGCTTCTGAGAGATATTTGAGCTTTCCAATCTATAGAATAAGCAAAAACAAAGCCACAAGGCCTGTGCGCGCACGCGGGCCGGACTGCATACCATCTCTGCTTCCGGGTAGACGCCTGTCTTCACCATCGGCCATCCTGCATTTTTCCTTTCGTATGAAACAATACTTTGATGCTTGCTTCACATCGTTTATTTTCTCATCCAGTCACGCTTTTTATCTGTTAATATTTTTTAAATGACTAAGTGTAATTTACATGTGGAGAAACATATCCTGCACCTGCTATGGCTCATGACAAACAGGTACACGCATGTAACACATCATTCCAGAAAGAACCCTCCTGGGCCTGCCCAGCAGCCAGCACCTGACCCAGGAGGCCCCCCTCCCGACTTCTCTCCCCAGAGAGCAGTTTGCCTGTTGGGGAACTTCATATAAATGGAATTACTTAGCACCTTCTCTTTTGTGCCTAGCTTTTTTTTTTTTTTTTTTTTTGCTCAGCATAATGTTTTCGAGATTCATCCATATTGTAATATATTTTAATGCTTCAATTTTCTTCATTGCTGATAGTTTTCCATCCTATAAATGTAGCACAATTCACGTATCCATTCTTCTGTTGATGCGTATGCAGGATGTTCCTAATTTTGAGCTGTAATGGATAAAGTGTTAGCTGTTCTAATGGGTGTGTCCTGACAGGCTTGTGATCTTAATTTGCGTTTCCCTAATGGGCGATGCTGTGGAGCACTTTGGGTGTGCTTATTATTGGCTTCTGCATATTCTCCCTTGTCGAGTTTCTGTTCACTTATTTTGCCCATTTTTTTAAAATTTGGATTTTTTTTTCCCCTTTATTATTAAGTTGGAAGAGTTCTTATATTCCGGAGACAAATCAGTTGTCTTGATCATAAATCTATTATCCCAATCTGTGGCTTGCATTTTGTTTTCTTAACAGTGTATTTCAGTGAGCTGAAATTTTTAATTTTGATGAAAACTAATTTCTTTACAATGAGTGCTTTCTATATCCTAAGAAATCTGCCTCCTGAGCATTATGAAAGTCTTTGTATTTTCTTCCACAAGTTTTATCATTACAGCTCTTACATTTGGGTTTATGACCCATTTTGTGACAATTTTCGGGTATGGTATGAGGTAGAGCTCAGAATTCACTTTTCCCAAGCCAGTGTAGAGTTCTTTCAACACTATTTCCCAATAAGACTTTTCTTTCACCCCATTGTATTACTTTGAGATCTTCATCGATTTGATTGATCATATAGGTATGATTCTATTCCCAAATGCTGTTTCGCTCGGGCCTATTTATCTGTCTTTAGGCCACTCCCAAATTTTATTTGTTCTTGGTTATCAATATCCTCAACGAATGTGATCTCAGATAGCTCCAGGGAAGAGCTTCTGCTCTCTGAAAGTGCCTCCCACGTGCTCTGGAAATACACAAAATCACTCCCACGGGGCCCTGGCCATTTATTTTGCAAAGAGTGGTGAGGTTTCTGATGCAAATGTCCTGGATCACTTCAGGAGGTGCGTTAGGAATGCTGCGCTATGCTGGTGACCACCAGGCCTTCCCTGGAAGTGACCCTTGGCTGGATCCAGGGAAGCCCCGGGCGCACCCAGCACCACGGCCAGTTCAGGGCCCCTGCTCTTTCTGGCGCCCGTTTCCAGCTGGTGCAGGGCGTGCCCAGTGCCCCTTCCAGATACTTCCCCACAGAAACACCTTCTCCTTCCTCCAGACTTGACAACGGGGTGGAGGGCAGCCGGGAGCGCGGGGAATTCTGTGAGCCAGCTTCTCTCGGCATATCCCAAAGGTCCAGAATTGAGTAGAGTACAGCCTCCATTTCCCATCAGGAACCTGCATGAGCCCAGTCTCAGGACTGTGGTGAACCAGAGGACAGCACGAGCTGGGAGCCAACCCAGCGCAGCGCCACGCAGACACTGTGCGTGAGGGGACAGCCGCCAACAAAGCCGCTGACAGTCAATCATTTGCGTTGCAGTTTTTCCAAACCAAAAATGCAGTCCCTGCCATCCTTCCTAACGACATGCTAAGGCTGCAACCTGCCTCCTCTTCGTACAGACGAAGGCGAACAACCGGAGAGCCGGGTGGGTTCGCCCAGCAAACAGGCAGGCAGCTCCCTAGGTGTCCTGCTCTGAGCGGGTTGGTGTGTTTGAGCTGGAAATCCAAACTCCACTACGCTGAAGGAACTGCTAGGGCATAAAAGAGGTAGGGTTCAGATAAAATACTGAGCGTCCCGTACAATGTGACTTGTTAAATCGTGGTGAAACATACAGAAGGTAAAATTCGCCATATTGACCATTTGAAAGCATATGGCGCATCAAATACATCTAGATTGTTGTGCAACCATCACCACCATCCAGAACTTTCTTATTGTCTCGAACGGAAACTCTGGCCCCTCATCCCCTAGCCCCTGGATCCCACCATTGCATTTTCTCTGTCTATGGATTCAACCCCTCTGGGGACCTCAGATAAGTGGGTCCCATTGTATTTGTCCTCTACTTACTCCAATCTGCATCATGGCCCCAGGGTCCATCATGTTGGGTAATATTCCATTATGTGCATGCACTACACTGTATTGTCCATTCATCTGTCAGTGGACACTCGGATTGCTTTTAGCTTCTGTGAACACCGGTGTGCGGGTATCTCTGTGAGACCCTGCTTTCGATGCTTTTGGGTGTACACCCAGACGTGGACATGCTGGTTTCAGGCTCCCTCCATCGTGCACAAGGATGCCGACCCCTCCACAACCTCACCACCCACTGCCTAGTTGGCTTCTTTACGGCAGCCATTCAATGGGTGTGAGGTGGTAGCCCAGTGCGGCTTTGATCTGCATTGCCCTGCTGATGAGTGTGTCTGTTGGCCGTCTGTATGCCTTCCCTCGAGAAATGTCTATTCAAGTCCTTCGCCTTAAGTCTGGATTTCAGATAGACTGGATAATTTTTCAGTATAGGCATACCCCACACAATGCTGGAGATTTATATATACTAAATAAGTATCTGCTGTTTATCTAACTCAGTGTCTGGTGTTTTTATTTGATAAATCTGGCAACCCTAGAAAGCAAGAACTTTGAGCACCTACAACAATCTTTAAATATTTTGCAGCCTTGCTAAGGTGAGCTCTGAAATGGTTTGATGTATTTTTGTGGGTGTTTGGCTGGTATCCCTGCTTTATTAGAAAAATGTAATTTCATTTTGAGATGCTCCAGACTAAATCATTTGAGCTTCACACTCTTTGTGTAACATTATTGGGCGCCCTTAATGAAATTATAACTCAAGCAAGAGATTTCATTCCCTTGTAGTAAATTAGCTTGGGCTGTGAGGGTTTGGGAGAGCCAGTCCCTCCCTGGCTTATTCTTCTCGTTCCGTAGAATGAAGAAAGAGAGGCATTTTATATTTGAGTTATTTATTGTTCTCTCTGAGTGAACATTATATCGTTGCCCGTCCCTACTGGAAACAACAGCTGTTAACGGGCTCCTGAATGAATTTCAATGTGAACTCCCCTGGCCTCTGGAAAGCTTGGGTAAAGAGAAAACAGGCTCAGAATTGAAAGAAAAAGAGCACATTTCAGGCCTGGGTCTGAACGCCTGAAGGCTAACTGCAGCTAAAACCACTAGCTGAGGTTTTCGTGCAAAGTCACACTTAGATGTGTGCAAAGAGGGAGCCCCACGAGTCAGCAGTCCCCCTTCCCGAGGACAGAAGCAGATGATGGCATGGGAGCCACCAAAGACCCGGCCCTCCGGTGCCAACGGATTCCTGGAGGCAGGGAGTGTCCCGTGGCAAAGTAGCTCAGCCCCCATGGGCCAGGCCAGCCACGAGAACCACCAGGAACCGTACAGGGACAGGCGGGCATCCGAGAATGGGGAGGTCTGCATGTGCCATCTCTGGACGCGCTCCCCTCTGCCCCGGAATAGGTTCCTCTGTGGACAAGTGCTCCCAGCTTCTGAGGCTGGATTCAGTCGGTGGAATCTCTACAGAAAGGAGCTTTTCCTTTGGCCCCTTTATTAGTCCTTTTTTAATGTCTCCCAGGTGCATTCCCTTCCCCCAATTCCCGAATCCTTCCGTTTAAGAGAGAGATTGTGGGCACTGTAGGTCATGAGTGGCATTGTCTCGGGTCTAGTGGCCCACCCTGGGCTGACTCGGGCCAGGTGTTGCCTCACTCCCCCCACCAGGGTAAGCGGAGGGCGCTCTCCCGGGCTCCTGCCCCTGCTTCGTCACACGCCCATTTGCAGGAGGGACGGAGGGGGCCTCCCCCCCCCGCACCCCTTCCTCCCTGGTGCGCCGCCGCTTTTCCCTCTGCCCAGCCGCTGGCTGACCGATTTCTACATCCTTGTTCAAGCCCACAAAGCAAGTTCTCCGCTCACGGGGAGAAGCGGTCTTGGCTTTATCTGCATGATTCTTGTTTAATTACGGCTTTTTTTTTTTTTTTTTACTTGCTTCACTTCCTCTCTGTGAAATGCCCTGGGTCCCAGGCTCTGCCCCGCCCAGCATCCCATGAGCTCACGCAAGGTTCTTGCCCCAGAAACAATCGCTTTGAGTTTTGAGGGACACAGAACAAGAGGAGGGGAGATGCCAAAAATGAGAAAAGAAGAAAGATGGAAATCATAAAGTTGAAAATTGAATGGAGAGAGTTTGATAAAAATGCTGTCAGAAATTCAATAAAAGACTGAACCAGAATGAAGTGGTTGAAACCAAAACGAGCTTTCAACCTCCCTTGTCCAAATCCTCAGTAATGAGAACGTAGGAAAGCATTGAGTTTTTCTGAAACTCGGTGTCAAAGTGCATTTCCTGTTCTTTTCTTTCCAGACAAAGTAAGCATGTTGTCAGCTTTCACCGCTCCCTTCAAGCACTTAAGCCCCGGGGCCACAAACACGGAGGACGAAGACAATCTAAGTAAGCAGTTTCCCTTCCCTGTCGAGTGGAGGGGGTCCCGGCCCCATGCGCAGGGGGGGTCCTCTCCTGTCCCCAAACACTGAGACCCTCGGGGTGCTGGTGGGGACTGTCCGGGCTCCCCGAGCAGGAGGCTCTGCTCCTGCCCCCCACCCCGGGAACCCCATCCCCAACACGAGTCCCATCCCCATGAGGGATCCCTTCCCTGCCATAAAATACCATCCTCACCTAGAACCCTCTCCTGCCTGGGACCCTGTCCCCACTCGGAACCCCGTCCCCATCAGGATAATAGGAAGATATTAGCGGCGACTCTGTAATTGAGAACTCCAAAGACTGTAGGGAAAAATCAGTTCTCTTGAACCCCTCTCCTCTCTCTTTTGTTTTTGCCCTTCAGAAGGAAGGAGGGAAGGGAAGGAAGAAGGGAGGAAGGGAGGGAGGGAGGGGAGATGGGAGAGGGAGGGACAGAGGAAAATGAACACAGTAGGACCATTTAACAAGGACAGAGCTGGACGGGTGCCTGCCTGTTGGAACATTTCTGGTTCATAAGGAAACCGGGGAGGCCCCAAAGCAGTGTGGAGCGGGGATGGAAACGCGGGTCCCCCTGCTGAGACCACGGAGGGGCCCCCTGGGCGGGCAGGGCTGATGGGGGGGTTCCTGGACGTGTCCGGCACGCTCTCAACCCCTAAACCACACAGACCCCTCCTGCATTTCAGAATTACCTCACAGCTGGGTCACCTTCCGCCCAGTGAGGTGGTGCAGACCGTGCTCCCTGCCCAGAGCAGGGAGCTTGCGGGAGCTCACGAGGACCCTGACCAGGGCGCGCGGTGGGGGACCCGCACAGGAGTGGGGGCCACCCTGCCGTCGGCTAGTAAGACGCACAGCCAGCAACAGGACTGGAGGCTGAGGGCACAACCCCGCGTCACTGCACAAATCAAAGTCACAGAGTCATGGTGCCTCAGAAACAGAGCAGACCCCCCCCATGTGGAATAGGGACAACGTCCCCGTGGAAATCAGAACGCAGGTCTCTGGGCCATCCATTCAGGGCTCCCTCCCCAGAGAAGTTGGGCAAATGCTCGTTTTTGTTGTCTCAGGGTCTAAGCGGGAAAATCTCCAGGACCCGGTGGGTATATTGATAGCCACTTCAGAAATGTGGAATACACACACACACACGTGTGTACATATACACATCAGCCAATTCTAAGCACACACACACACGTGCCCCAAGCTGAACTGGACGTGCATGCAAAGCGCTTTGATAAAACACCTGGAATAAACATGTTGAGAAAGAAAATCTTCCTCTGCTTCCTCCTCTTTCCCCCCTTGGGGTGATGGGACCCTGCTGAGCGTGGTTGGTGCCCAGTGTGGGGTGAGACCTCGCAGACATGATCTCGTGCCGCCACTGCTCCCCGCAAGCCCGAGCCAGGAGCCCCAGCGCCTCATGTGCATAAACTGAATCCCAGACTTGAGATCGGAATTCAATAGGACAATGTGTGAAGACGGCTAGCAAGGACCTGGAAGAGAGCAAACACTCAAGTTGGCTATTTCCCCTAATCGGTGGAAACCTACAGAGAACAACTTTGAATTGTTACATGTTAGAAAGCCTTTGCAATGCTTGGAAAATCCTTACTTAGAAAACCCTTATTTTCAAACACTGTTCAAAGACAAACCTCCAATCAATGCCCCGTCTTCAACTTCTAGTCTGCCGACACGGTCTCGGCCATTTATAATCCAAGCACCCTCGGAAGGTGGGAGAGGAGAAAGCGGGGTGAGCGGGGTGTGTGTGACATGTGTGACGTGTGCATGCACACACCTGTGCAGGGGGGAAGGGTGGGCTGGTAGAAGCGAGTGTGACTTTGACTCAGGTGTGTTTGGGCTGGTGTCACACAGAGGTGCTCTGCCCGCTCCGTGTGTGGAGCACGTTCTGGACCATCAGGCAGGCTCCCCCGTGGCCACCGGCACTCACTGCCACTCGTCCCTGGAGCCTGAGCTCCCAATGCCAAGGGCAGAGCTGGTGTCAGGGGTCAGTGACCAGAGAGACTCAGCCTGGGAGCCCATCTGGAAGCCAGCCATCAATGGGGTGGGTTTCTGCTAAGGGTCTCCTGGACAGAGCCACATTGTTGAGACTTCTGCTCAAGCGGGCAACTCTGAAAGCTTTCTCCTTAAACGCTGAGAGGGAGTGAATCACTGCCCCAGCGTGGTCACCGCTGTGCCTACCACTGACCCAGGTCACCCGAGGAGGGGTCACTCCCCGAGCTGCAGTCTGGAGGGAGGGAGACCAGCCCACCACACCCGCTTGATCCTCACCCAGATGTGGGTCAGACACCATGTCCAGGACCACGTGGGACACGTCCTCAAAAGGAGGCACCTTTGCCTGCTGCCTAGCGTCAGGCCTGCACTTCCGCAGCCCGAGTCAGCAGGCCCACGTGGCCTCTCGGTGTTCCCAGGGCATGGATGTGCCTCGGCGGACCCCCTTCCCATGCGACTGCTCACCTGCCAAGCACCAGGGCCTCCCTCTGGAGTGAAGGGAGACTCCAGACCATTGGCCTCGCTCCTGTTGGCCCCCATCTGACGCAAATGGGGCAGATCAGATGGCCGGTCCCTGGTGCCCTACCACCTGAGGCCACGGCTGCATCACTGTTGGCCACGCGGTGCGGACGTGACTAGTTGGAGAAGTCTGGCTGCCTAATAACCAGACAGACGCTGGCCCCAGAAAGGGGACGGCGGAGGGGGGTGAGGCACACGCATGATACACAGGCTCACACATGCTGCCTGCGCTTGCAGGAGCCGGAAGGCCCTGAGACCACAGAACCTCACCCTCCATGTGGCCCGCCCACGTTTGAAGGATGGCCGTCAACGCACAAGTGCAGCCTGCTAACCGGACTTAACTCTGTGAGGATATATTTCACCTGGAAAGTAAAATTTTAGCCACGGCCACACCAATGTAAAATTCAGTTCTTTCTTCCTAAAATGCAATTCTTTCATGCATTGGACCTCTAAACGTAGCACCACTTTTGCTGACACTTTTTGCCAAACAGGAGAAGCAGTCACGGGCTCCGGAGACGGATCGATGTGTGAGAGAGCAGAATGGAACGGTTGCTTTATGTTCTCCCGCACGTCGCTCTGCCGTACATACTCTCCTCGGTGCCTGGCGGTCACCGAATTGCTGGCCACCGGTCTGTGGTATCTGTCTAATGGAGCTTGAAGTCATCTGCCTGCTTTTTTTCTAATTTCCACAACGAAGGACACGTGCGACTGTCTGAGTCACAGAAGCCGCAGTCTGAGGGTGTCTTGTGTTCGACGCCGTGAGGATGAGGGAATTCGCCCTGGGCTGGCATGGACGCTCAGAACACCTGCATGTGTTTTCCTCGGGACTGGACTTTGCCGAGGAAGGCACTGGAATCCAAGTCAGAAATTCTCCAACATGACGTGAGCCCTGGATGGGGGCTCCCTGGGGTGGTGGGAGCCGCCAGGCCCCCAGATCCATCAGCCCTAGTTCTGCTCCCTAGCAGTCACCCACAGGCTGACGTCCGCACGCTGAGTGCACCCACACGCGCAGACACAGAAAGAGTGGGGGGACAGGCAGACCCGCAAAGGCACCTCAAGGTGCAACTGACCTGACAAGCGAGGCCATGTCTGCCCCCCCCATGGGGAGGTGAGTTTCTCGCAGAGCTGCTCCGAGCCCGACCGACTGCGAGTCCCTGAGTTATGACTGGCAAGCAAAGCAATTATTTGGGAGAACGAATTCCAGGGTAGAATTAAAGGACTCACTAATTCTTATAACCTAGTGTGACCCGTCCGTTTGAGCTGTTCCAAGTGTACAACAAATACTTTTTCAGAAACAAATCATTTTTATCATGTAATAAACATTCTCATGCCAAGTCCTGCACCCCGGGACCCAGGGAGAGTCTGGGCAGGTGGGGGCCGCCGATCTTCTCTCAGATCCTTCAAGGCAGGGGCAACCGTCACCTCCACGGTGGCCGTGATCAGTCATCACGAAGCACACAGCCTGGAAGCCCGTGGCGCTCACGGATCACCGTTTACAGATCACGTGGAAAGTTTCACGGGTTGTCTCCCCTGAGCCGCACAGCAGCCCCCACGTGGCGGGTTCTGTGCGCACCATTCGGCCATCAGCGTGCTTTCCTGCGGTCCCCAGAGGAGCTGGTGCTCATGCCGCCCGTGAGGCATGGGGATGGCCCCCCAAGAAGGCCAGAGAGAAGTGCACGGCTGCTGGGTCAGTGCCGGAGGTGAGCTCCCGGATGACTCCTGAACGCTGGGAGCCTGCTGCCCACATCGGGCTGCCTCCGTGTACGGGATAAAGGGTTCGAGATCGGCACATGCCTGAGGGGTGACTCCCCCAGGGCAGACCAGGCCCTGCTCTCCTTGGACGAGGACAATCTGCGTCCCCCTCCCACCTCAGGGTGACCCACGGGGCCCAGGAGCCGAAGACTGTGCTGGGAAATGAGCCCCGTGTGCTTGGATGCCTCAGGGCCCAGACCCAAGGGAGTATGTGTGGGGCAGGTCCTGGGCAGCGTGGCCTCCTGACTCTCACCTCTGGGTCATTCTGACAACAGAGAACGGAAGCCTATTAACTAGTGGAGAACGAAGTGGTCAGGGGAGGGGACCGCGAAGGACCCCCTTCCCTGGGGAAGAAGGAAATGTGACTTTGTGAAGTCGGAGCTGGAGTCCCATTAGAAATTCACGTGGGACCACTACGGCAAAAGTCCCACAAACCAGTCGGGTTTTCACGGCAGACCTGGCAAAGTGGCGTGTGGTTTTCCAGACACGGCCCATGTACCTCTAAGCAGCTCCGGAGCTGCGGCGTGGGTGGGGTCGCTCCGCGAGGCAGCCTCCCGTCCCCTCGCCATCTGTCCCCTGGGGACCAGGAGTCACCGTGCGCGTCTCTCCCACGGGACGGCTGTTGACTCTCAGAAGCTATGACGCCAACCGAAAGGGAGAGACCCACGGTGTGTTTGTGTTGCACTCTGGGGCCCACAGGCTCATGACAGAGGGATGCGCTCAGACCCAGCCTCGGGCCAGCCCAGAGCCCGTGCCCTGTGACAGGACAGACGCCGCTACCCTGCCTCCTGGGGGTCCCCAAATTCCAGGGGAAACTCATCAAGGAAGAGCTCAGCAGTGTCTGCCTCTCTCGTTCCTGCTATTTTCAAAAAGATGTGTTTCCTGTATGTCTGGGTTTGGGCTGAGCCTCTTCCCAATGCCCCTTTAGTTCAAGCTTGGAATAATCTCCTAGGGCAAGCGCCGTTAAAACCCACATTTGCCATTTTGAGAAAGTGGAGTTTGGGCACGTGGAGGGACTTGCCCCTGGCCACACGCATCTGAGAGGCAGGGAGGACACTGACGTCTTGTGTGCTGGAGCCCCAAGCTGGTGGGGTGACCGCTGCTCTGTCTGCCTCCTGCAGCTTTAGCCGGCCACGCTCGGACCTCACAGGCCAGTTAAACAGAGCATGTGGGCCGAACGCCCACTCTGCGTGCTTCCAAAACCAGAGGTTGTGGCTCATGTATCCGGGACAGGGCCCAGAAACCCACTTTTTTTCATCAATTATTATTCATTGTTGGTTATTATGGAAGGGGCCTTCATGCCACAGTCTGATAACCACGGCTGGTGCCACGGACAATGGTACCGAGTGCAGCCGTGGGCGCTGGGAGTCAGGGCAGGAGGGCTTGGCCCGCGACGGCTCTTCCTCCAAGATAACCCTTTCTCGTGGCCTGAGATGCTGGCCACTTCTCTCTTGCTACCAGTCTCACCAATCCCCACCCTGTGTGAAATCAGTAAGAAATTGGAGCACTCCCAGCAGTTCTGAACGCAATCTAGAATGGGGCTTTTTGGCTGGGTTGGGTTTTTTTTTTCTCATCTTCACGTTCAATTTGAGAGGCTGCATGGTTAATCTGAGCCACTGTCTCTGGGCCTGAAATTCTCCCCACCCTGGCAGAGCTCTTTGCTACTGTGCCCAAGACCCATAATCCTTAACAAAAGAGGCAGAGACTAAGTGCTTGATATTTGGAAGGTAATTATTTCTGCTAAAATAGGCTGCAAATGAATGCCATCCACCTTTAACTTACAAAACCCTCGGCATCACGCCTTTGAACAAAGTTACCTCTGCAAACCTAACACCGTATGGAAGCAAACTGCTGGAGGAAATGCCAACTGAGCCAATGCGCTTGCAGTGAGCGGCTGGGGTTTCGCAAATGGAGAACACGTCCCCTAGGGCGCGTCCCCCAGAGAGGGCGCCTCTCCTTGCTGGCACGCTGCACATCTCCGTTATACTCTCCGCTGCAATGCCGCGAGGGCAAGGTCACAGAGTCTGCTGCGCTCACCGCTGCCCGGCTTCTGGGCAGGACTGAGGGGCGCCCACACGACGTCTGTTCAGGAACCACGGGATCAGCCCCAAGCTTCCATGTGCTTAACGAGAACAAACTCACTCCCGACTGCCGGGGACTTCTGCATGGGCCCCGCCTGGCCCCAGGCGGCCGCCTCGCCTCCCATACCTGCCCAAACCAAGGGCCGACCGCGCTCAGCATCCTCATTGCCTCCCAGAGCCCAGCACATGGTGTCCCTGTGAAGGAGCCAAGAAATTGATGGGACGATTCTGTGTCTGTAAAGTCAGTTTTACAGCAGCCGCAAACATTCCCAGGACACTGCCATTTCAACCAACGAGCCCGGATCAACCGTTTCCCTCTTTGAGCCTTGTTTCTTCTAGAGCATGGTGCCGTGATCCCCACGCAGGATGGATTTTAGGAATAAGAATGTCTGAGGGAGCCTCCGTGAAAGGCACCTGCACCGCTAACCACTGTCACCCTTGGCGGATTTCAGTGGAGACCTGAGGGGTCAGCGCCCCAGAAGCACATTCACCTGCAGAGCAATCGGGACTCTCCTCCCGTGGTCCCCAAGTCATCCACACCTGAGATTTCCTAAAAACAACAGCGTTATCAGCCATGAGCAGTCCAAGATGGCCAGGCCACAGAAGTTAAATTATCATTACATGCATCCTCCACCTACAGTTAGCAAAAGTTTGCTAAATTTGCTTCATATCATTTCTTGCCAAGGAAGGAAGGAAGGAAGGACGGACAGAAGGAGCCATCACAGACACCAAGGAAGTGGCCCCTGAGGCCGCATGCAATTTCCTCCTTGTGTCTTGGGGGAAGTAGGAATATCTCGAATCTTTACCACCTGCGTGTGATTACACCAACAGTCTGTAATGTCTGTGTCCGTATAATCTGAACTTGTGATATCCTTGTCTACGTATTATTTTCATCGTATAGCACATTCCTGAGGTTCATCCACGTTGACGCACAGAGATGTAGCTCATTAAACACGGTGCCACGTAGCAGTCCGTTGTATGAGGACACCACCGTTCACCCCCCCACCGGCCTCGGCGGGAAAGGCCTCCCTGACCTCAGCGTTGCCCACAGCTGTTGGGGGCACAGAGCCGCCTGTCCGTTTGGTTGGGGCAACGCTGAGGGTTGCCCGGGCCCAGGGCAGGCGGCTGGCCTCAGCCCCGACCCACCACAGCCCATGCCCAGAGCAGGATACAGCAGCAACGCGGGGGGGCCGGGCGCCCCACACACGCCACCCCCAACACCTCCATCTCAGAAATGCGTCTCTGCAAGAACTGCCTGGGAATGCGGGTCCTCCTGCCTCCGGGCAAATGGCCCCCACTTCTGGGGTGCTGCTCCCCAGGTCTCCCCGCAGGTGCCTGCCCGGAGCTTACCTCCCTGGCTGGCTGGCCATGCTGGTGGCGGGCTCGCGTGCGCCGAGGCCCGGGTCTGCGGCCCAGCGGTGCTGTCGTCAGCTGCCAGTGCCCGGGGTCACGGCTGTCTTTCTCACCTGCAGGTATCAGCAGCGCCGACGTGAAGGAAAACCGCAACATGAGCAACCTGGAGGCCCGGCCCCTGCCCGCCAGTGATGGGGCCCGAGGCGGCACGCCCGGCATGAAGAGGAAGAGGCCCCTGGAGGAGGGCAATGGCGGCCACCTGTGCAAGGTGCAGCTCATCTGGAAGAAGCTCTCGTGGTCCGTGGCGCCCAAGAATGCACTGGTACAGCTCCACGACCTGCGTCCGGGCCTGCAGTACCGCATGGTGTCCCAGACCGGCCCGGTGCACGCCCCCGTCTTCGCTGTGGCCGTGGAGGTGAATGGGCTCACGTTCGAGGGCACGGGGCCCACCAAGAAGAAAGCCAAGATGCGGGCAGCCGAGCTGGCCCTGAGGTCCTTCGTGCAGTTCCCCAACGCCTGCCAGGCCCACCTGGCCATGGGCAGCAGCGCCAGCCCGTCCACGGACTTCACCTCGGACCAGGCTGACTTCCCTGGCACGCTGTTCAAGGAGTTCGAGCCGGCCGCCCCCGGCGATGCCTACGCAGGCCGCCGCCCCGCTGATGCCGGGCTGTTGCCCTCCGCCTGCCGGAGGGGACGACTGCTCTGCCACCCCCTGGACCTGGTGGGCCCGGCGCGGCCAGACAGACCCAGGCCGGGCCCTGCGGCCCCGGGCGACAGGAACCCCGTGGTTGTGCTGAACCAGCTGCGCTCCGGCCTGCGCTACGTGTGCCTCGCAGAGCCGGCCGAGAAGCAGCGCACCAAGAGCTTCGTCATGGCCGTGTGCGTGGACGGCAGGACGTTCGAAGGCTCGGGACGCAGCAAGAAGCTGGCCAAGGGCCAGGCAGCTCAGGCTGCCCTCCAGGCTCTCTTCAACATCCGGCTGCCCGGCCACACCCCCAGCAGGAGTAAGAGTTACCTCCTGCCCCAGGTGAGATGCGCAGGTGCTGGGGCAGGTGGTGTTCTTCAGAAGCTAGGAGGACAGGGGTGGTGGCAGGCACCCGGCAGGCCCCTCTGCTCCCAGCACTGCAGGCTCACAGGGCCCCCAACCCCCTCCCGAGAAAGCCAGGCTCTGCTCAGCACCCTCCAAAGGCCCCCTTTCCCAGCCTCATCAGGAGCAGTTTTCGGGCGTGTGGAGAGAGTGAGTCGTGTGGGTGTAAGGAGAGAGTGTCCACACCCCACGTTAGCAGAGCCGGCCCTCGTGACAGTGATCCCCACCCCCCCGCGAGGGGCAGGAGTGGGGGCCCTGGTCCGCAGAGAGAGGCCTAGCAGGAGGGAGCCCGGCTTCTTCCCCAGACCCGTCGGCCGCTGGGTGGAGAGCAGCATGCGTGAAGTGTGTGCCGGGGTGCGGTCTGGGGGCATCTCCAGCTGGGGGTCCACAGAGAGCCCCGCGACTGTGGCTTCTCTCATCTCGGTGGTGCCAACTGCAGGCAGGTGCGCGCACAGCTGCCTGGGCACCCCAGCCGGGCCAGACGGAGGCAGGGGTCCGAGGCCTAGGCCAGTGCAAAGCAGAGGGCTCAGGGAGGGAAGGGGCGCTGGAAGCCGACGGCACAGCCACGGCACGGCCTCTCTGATCGCGACAATGGGTCTGCTTCACACATGGGTTCGGGGAAGACTGTGTAGTGCCGTCCATGTGTCGGGAACTATCCTGATGCCATTTTGAAACATCCTTCCAAGTCTTGTAAGTGCTCACGTGTGCACATCACCCTTTCTCTCGCCGTTCTGAGAACGATCTGTGGGCGCTGCTTCCGGGTCAGATCCAGCGTTCTTGTGCACTTCAGTGTCAACCAAGGACAGACGTGTCACGGGCGGGTGGGAGTGAGCCCTCCGTGGCTGTGCGTCCCCGCAGAGCACCAGCGCCACACAGCCATCCGAGCAAAGACAGCAGGACAGAGCCCGGAGCCGAGCCTTGACCCAGGCAGGCATTCACTCGTTCCTTCCTTCACTCACTCGTTCACTTGTTCCTTCCATCCTTCATTTGCTCCTCAGCCTGGTGGCTGCAAAGCCAGAAGGGATCCACCCCCACTGCGGGGTCAGGGGAGGGAGGAAGACCACTGAACAGGAATCCCCATTTCTCTGCGGCCTCTGCCCCCGATTCCTTCCTTTCATTTGGGACATTTGTTGAGCATTTTATGGAGCGGGTTGGAGGCGTCTAGACTGCATCGCCGCCTGCCTTGCCTTTCAACCCGCCTTCAAGGGACCCACCATCCAACCATTTGTGGAGCAGCTCAGCACCCGAGCCCGTCCCTGGGCACCTCTGAGGGGGAGGCTGCAGCCCTGCCTTCTCCTCCTGCACCCCTGTTCTGTTTCACGTCTGCCTTTGTTCCTTCCCACCTCTGTGTCTCGGGTGTCTGTGGCTTAAACCTGCCAACGGCGCCCGAGGAAGCCACTGTGCTCCCCAGGGCAGGGTGAGCCTTCCCCGAGGAGGCCCCTTGCCCCGGCCCACAGCAGGCCCCCGCCAGCCGGGCCTTTCTCCCCACCCCAATGAAGGTTGGAGGGTGTCAGGGAGCTCTGGCCGCGACACCTTTCCCTTTCATGCTGTCAACCCTGAGCCCTTGGACAGAGGGACCAGGCGGCACCACGGCTTTGTAACAGCCGTTCGCCCCAGGACGCAGGACACCACTCAGAGCCACGGCCGCTGAATGATTTCTCTGTGACAGTCCGCTAACCACCCTGACTGGATGACGGAGGGCGCGGATCAGCGTGAGGGGTGGGGCCATCCATCACAGCCAAGGCACTGCCATCCTGGAGGCTCATTGCCTGCTCGCCTCACCCCTGCACCCCCAGGCTGGGTGGGGCTGAGCAGGCCAGGGGACCCAGGACCCGGTGCCACCAGGGGCTTGACTGAATGTGAATCCCTGTCTTGGATGCGGTCTGGATTCGGGGGCTGATCTTTAATTCAAAGACAGATCCCAAGAAACCCTGTAAGCCCTGCTGTGCTTTCTTGCTCTGCCCGACACCGCCCGCCCCGTGGTCCTGGGGTCACCTCACTGTGCTGTTAGTACCTGCACCAGGAGAGCGGCCAGGCACCCAGAAAAGGGAGGCCCCCCCGACCCATGGCCCACTGCGGAGGACGGCAGTCCTGCTCGCCGCCAGACTGAGCATTCCAGCGTTCCCAGCCCTGACTCCGGGTCTGCCCCATGCAGGGTGGCCTTAGTGAGCGGGTGACAAACCAAGAGTGTGGTGGGCTACAGAAGCAGCGTCTCTAAGGCTTTCACCCAAGGCTCCGCCTGCCGTGAACAAACCCAGAGTGCTCTCTGCTGGAAGCTCCCTCTGTAAGTGATACACACTGAAGGAAAGATTCAGACATGCTGGCACACAGAGCCATGTGGGGTGCGTATTTAACGCCACTGTGGGCCCCACTTCAGTGGGGTGCTGGGGCGTGGAGCGGGACCCCCGCAGATCTGACTTCCACACAGGTGGTCAGCTCACCTGCACCGTTCAGCCTGGAGAGCAGGACCACGCGGGCCTGGCAGGGCGCGCCGGACGCTCACTCTGTCCTGAAGACAAGTCTGGGTGAGCGCAACCTCCCCAGCACCCGCGGCTGAAGACCTGCGGGGAGCCTGTCCGGAGTGGCCACTGCACTGTGCTGGTCACCCAAGTATCAACCTTGCTGGGGGTGTGGGACATTGACTCCTCCAGGCTGAGTGTAACTCCCCACCAGGGAAGGCAAATCGCATGCACTTGCTTCCACTTCTAGTTTGAAGGAGGAAGTTCTGAAGAACAATATGCTCAGTGACAATTAAAATCGTAGGTATTGATTTCTCTAGGATCTGATTTTCACCAATTCTTTTATCAGGGGCGTTTCTCAGAACTGGGCTAGTTTCGTTCCTTCACTTCCCCAAGATCTGGCTTTGGGTCTCTTATCCAGAAGGCTGAGACCAAGACTTCATTATCAGGTACAGACCTGAGGGGGGGTCTGTAACACTCACAAGTGTGCAGGCTGCGCATCTGCAAATATCAGTTGATAAGGATCATCGACGCAGACCAGGAGGTAGCTGGCCCGTTTTCCTGGCCTGCACTTGGTACACCTTCTCAGGGCAGGACTCCTCTAGCTTACAAGATCCTCGTGATAACGAGACCGTGTCAGGATCTACAGACGGTCCCCAACTTAAGATAGTTCAACTCGACAACGTCTAAGCTTTACGATGCTGCAAAAGTGATACGCATTCAGTAGAAGCCATTCTCTGAGTTTTGAGTTTGGGTCTTGTCCCGGGCTAGTGGCCTCACGAGCAGCTCCCCGTCAGCCCCGCAATCACGGGAGTAACAGCAGATCCACGGACAACATACCATACCCGCCATCTGCTCTTCACGGTGAGCGCCGTATTCCATATGCTGCGTGAGACCGTCAACACCGGCTTATCAAGTAGGCTTCGTGGGAGAGGATTTGTCCCAACCGCAGGCTGATGTAAATGTTCTGAGCACGTTTCAGGTCAGCGAGCCTATGCTGGGACAGTCAAGGTTAGGGGTATTAAATGCATTTTTGACTTAAGGATATTTTCCATTTACAATAGGTTTATCGGGACCCAACCCCATCAGAAGTCAAGGATGATCTCTAAATGCTCATTCCCTGGAAGCATTATCATAAAAAAAGATAAAATCACAAAATCTCTCTCTCTCTTCGGCCTTCACCTCCCACCCCTAGCATGAAAAGAGTTGAATTCATAAAAGCATTAGATCCCATCAGAAGGGCGTCTCTCCCATCGCCTCCCATGGTGGACAGGAGCAGGCCTTAAAAGGAGAGTGGGTAATGTCAGCGTGGTCTCAGGAAACAGCCCCTCAGGTGAAAACAAGCACGATGACTGATTGCACGAGCTTCTCTTTCACACTCATTTCACACTGATCCCCTTTGTTTTGTTTTGTTTTGATGTGTCTCAAAGATTTGTCTTTCCCATTGAGTAAGAGAGGGAGCAACTTCAGCCTGTTCACATGGGTGCTTTGCTGGGACCGCGCCCTCCAGGGGTCCTTGCGGGAAAGTAACGCCACCCAGCTCTGCTCCTGCATGTGTCACTACGCTGAGGAGAGGAGAAACCATGGGAATTTATGACACAACGGAAAGGAAACTTTAATAGCGAATTTGGATCAGAGCTCCAGTGCACAGCCCCATTTCATGGAATCTGCCCCCAGAATTAGCTGCAGAATGAGGCCGGGGGGACTGTTGCTGTCTACTCCACAGCTGTGCTGTGGGATGCTAATAGCATGTTTGCACAAATGCGCCGTCCTTCTCCCAAACCCCAAGGTGACCCCCAGCTGCCCCTGGCCACTTTACAGATGGTTTTTCTGATCTCGTACTCCTGCTAATCTCTCTCACTCAAGAGGAGTGGTGTCCTAACCGCCATAATGCAAAACCGTTAATTAATATTGCCATAATAAATTAGCAAGAGAAGGGCCCTCAAATTTTAAATAGGCTTAAATTAGAAACAGATAGCTATGGAAATCGTATCCACTTGGCTTGGAAATGGCTTAACACTGTCCACGCTGGTTTCCCTGAAAAACACCCCAAACCAGCAGCAGATGTCCAGGCGTCCTCCCCGTGCAGCTCTGGGGACGCAGGAAGGGACAGCCAGGTCTGACTCTGCCTGGGGCAATTCCTGAATGACATCTGAGCAGAGTCCTGGAGCTCTGCGGTTCACACAAGCAGGAAGGACAGTTCTGGACTCCAAGTCACTTTCTTGGAAAAGGCTGGTTTCTTTTGCATGTGGGCACATTGTCTCATCTCCACGTGGCGTACTGTCTGACAGGGTTTCAGTTCCTCGGGGAGTGGGACTAGGGTCTGACCTCACCACACCCGGGCACCTAGCAAGAGACCCGAGGTGGCTCTGACCCATCTTCAGAGCATGACTCTGGCCACGGACACAGCAAGCCAAAGAGGGTGGCCAAGCACTGACCTGGGGCTCTCTGGGGGTGTCCCCTGAGCCTCACAGGCATCGCCGGAAGGTGTGGGGGGCCTAGAGGCGTCCGCACCCACCTCTCTTCCCTTGTCGTCCCCTGCTCCACCTAGATGCACTCCCTCGTCACCACTGTCCCCAAAGAGCCGTGTGTAGGGGTACCAGAGCGCTCCTTCCACTCAAAAGCATCCAGACAGGTGGTCTCAAAGGCAGTGCTAATCTGGGTCCAGTTGGGTTATAAAGAACAGGTGCATACCTGTGCATCCGACTTGGAGAGGTGTGGTCAGTGAGAGCTGGGGCAGAGAATGGATTCCACCTAATTGTGGGGACACATCTGGGTGAGATTCAGCATCTTGGGATGCTCACAAAAGTTAATCTCTGTGGGAGTCCATTCAGGCTGCTCAACAGAATACTGTAGATGGGGTGGTTAATAAACAACAAATTACTCCCCCCGGCTCTGGGGGCTGGAAATCCAAGATCAAGGTGCCGGTAGATCCTGTGTCTGGTGAGGACTCCTCCCAGGTCTCGCTGTGTCCTCATGTGGGGAAGGGTCGACAGGGCTCCCTGGGGGCACTAATCCCTCATGGGGGCTCCACCCTCATGACCTCCTCCCTCCCAGACGCCCCGAACCTGACACCACCACCTTGGGGGTTAAGCGTCCCACACACACTTTGGGGGGGTGGGTCACAAAGATGGACTGGATCCAGCAATCTATGAACCACAAACTTTAAACAGAATGCTGTGCGCTACCATTCAAGTCAGAATAAGCCAACTTACTCTAACCCACGGCCCCCACCAACTCAGCCTCTTGTCACTCTGCCCTCAGTCCCCATTCCCCCATCTCCCCCCCCAAGGAGCCAGCACAATTTGCTCAGTTAATGACTAGAAGCATCCTACATGTGATTCCCTGAGCCCTTGCTCAGACCCAGCCCGCGTGAACGTGGGCCATACTCCGAGAGAAAACACGCATCTCCGTAACCACCGCGGAAGAACAGACTCACTCGGTGCCACCAGCCGTCCAGCTGGATCAGCACCTGAAACACAAGCCCCCTTCCCTGACCGCGACCACAGGATGAGGCCTGAGGCCAAGGGCCTTCTCCACAGGATGCCTTTTCATAGATTAACAAGAACAAAGAAACAACTTTGTTTTGCTGCAGAAATGCCCTGTGGGGGGAGGGGACCGTTCTGAAACAGCGGAGAAAAGGCACCTGAGTTGGCCCGGGGCAGCCCCATCCTCCCCTCTCCAAGCTGCAGGGAAGGCCCAGGAACACGTCCTTGATTTGGGGTACTAGGAGTTTATTTGGGAATGCAAATATTAAAAATGTAACATGTTTATGCAAAGTCAATACACAAAGAACCTTGGTCTTTACCATCTCAGATAAATATGGATATCGCCTTATCACTGAGCGTCCCCACAGTGGGGAGCAAGGATGTCTCCTTCCAATTGAACACGGTGATGGCTTTTAGTCAGGACGTGGAGAGACCTTAGAACCACAGCAGAGAGGCAGGCGCTGAGGAGGACGTGCAGAGGCCGTCCCCTGTCCCAGCACTAAGAAATTATAAAGTCATAATGCGGACACATTATCACGTCCGATTTTTGTTAATGGCTTTAATCAGATGAGCCAACCAGTCAAGATGAACCCACTTCTTGGACCCACAGAGCCGAATCAGTGATTTCTACGTCTCTCTCTGTCTCTCTCTCCCAGACACATGCACTGTGCACACGATATGCAAACACACGTGGAGGTGTGTAATTCTGCATCGAGAGCGAAGACACTCACCCGCGGTTTGGGCAAAGGTGGAGACACATGCCCGTCCTTAGTGTCACATTTCAGAGACTTAGCAAAAGGTGTTTTCCCTGCGTGGTTACCCGACGTCTCTGCAGCTCTGTTTTCGCGTCTGCGAGGGGCTGTTCTGACGATCGTTTCCAGCAAGGGCGCAGCGCCCTCTGACCACCAGTTACTCTCGGTGTTGCAGCGGGAGGCCAGGCCTTCGGAGAGAGACGTGAGGTTTGCTTGGATGCGCAGGCTCCTTACAAGGGGCTGGCAGGGAAAATACAGCAACAACACTTACATGAGCAAAGTATGTGCTGTCCACCCGAAACTCGAATGGACTGGATGGCCTACGTTCCTATTTGCTAAAAACTCGGTGGCCCTGCTTGCAACTGAGGAGCGGAGGGCTCGTCTGTGGCCACCTGCCGTCTTACTCACACCGCCTCGTCCCTCTCAGAGTGCAGAGAAGCCTGACGAGCCGGTGTCATGGGTGCGGACACTGTGCCCCGGGCTGGGCTCCTGCCCTCCCCCCAGGATACCACCAGCCCCTCCAGCTAGGAGCCAGCGTCCAATCTCATTCCCGTGTGAGCGTGTCTTCTGAGGATGCGGTGCCGACACGGGCCAGGACCCCCGGGCTGATGTCGGCGCCCTGGTTCCACGCAGAACCTCTGTGCGCTGGCAGCCATGGACTCCTTTATTCCTTGGCGTTCACTGCCCGGCGTCACTGATGCTCAACTCTAAGAGGCCAGACGTGAGCCCCAGACAGAGCCAGTGTGAGGTTCCCTCATCGAGCATCCCAGTCTCGGTCTCGGGGTGCAGGGCGGGCGGAGCCTCGCTTGGGGCCAGCCCCTCCCCCTCAGCCACCCTGGGTGACGACCAGGGGAGGCCCCAAGGGAGTCTTCCAGATTGTTAAGTGGCCACTCACTCCGTAAGGCTGTGGAAGGCTGCTCTGTAGGTATTTTTTTTGAGAAGAGGGGAGAGAGCAACGGGAGGAAAAGCACCTGCTGCTTGATCCAGAGCAGTGGTACTTCCTGAAAGCAGGCGTCACAGAGGCCACCACCCAGGCGTCCCCCCAGAACGAAGCCCAGCTCTCTCTGGCCACCCTCCTGGGTCAGATCAGTGCCCCGGGCAGACACTGCCACCACCAGGGCAGGTAGACATCATGGATGCCAGGATGACCTGCTGTCCCAGAAGGTTCTAGAAGCCTGTCTGCCTCCCTGGAATTGTTCTGCAGGTCTCCAACCACTCTGCCCAGGCCAAGCCTGTGATTACACAAGCAGCCTCTCAACACCTCTGCTTATCTGGGTTTTGTGACCACACACACCCTCCTGTGGCCCATGAGGGGAGAAAGCAGCATTTTATAGAAGGAAGAAGGCTGGCCACGACCAGCCAGCCTGGAGCCCCACCGAACCTTCATTTCCTTGTTTCCCCAGAACCGACCGACAGGTCGCCTCACTGTCATAGCACGTGGAAAAAACCTGCTAAACTTCTCTCTTTGGTGAGGATGCTGAAGCCTTTAACAACACATTTATACATTTGTACAAGGCATATGCAATGTCCAGCGTGCGTACCGTATGTACTCAGGGGCTCAGGTGCTGAGGGTCGCAGCGGCGAGACAGGGGGCCTGGGGCCCCTTTCAGGGCATGTGGATTCCTCCTGCAAGACAGTGCTCCTACAAGGAGACTGTGGCTGACTTTGCAGCAAGAACAGCCCTGAACTAACTGCATCATTTCTGTCCATCCTGGAAGCCTCTTTAATCTTCAGCTTCTACTCTATGTTGCTGGGATCCAGGGAGGTCATAACTACTACACCTGCTTTGAACGCCACACAGACCATGCACATGCCATCCTTCTCTCTCCAAACCAAGATCCACAAAACAAAGAAAACAAAAATTCTGGCCCACGCTAAGAGCACATCTAACTGAAATCCTGTGTTTGCAAAAACTGCAAAAACATTTTTTTAATCACTCAAGCCTTTTAAATTTCAATATTTTCTCCCACATTCCAACAGAGAGCTTTGGGGATCCCTTCCCTTCATGAACACAGCCAAGAGTCTTGCTATTGAGATGGAGAGACTTTCAAAAAATAAAAAAAAAAAAAGAATAAAAAGTCAGAATAATAAATGGCAGGAGACAGGGGAGTGATGTGGCAAAACCCCTCTTTTCCCAACCCGCTTCCCAGCCCCGAGACCAAGGAGCCGGTGGACAAAGACCAGAATGGCAGGGGTCTGGGAAGGAGGTGTCCAGAGAGAGGCTGAGGTGCCCAGCACGACCGGCTTCCTCACCTGGGCCGGATGAGGCTGACTTTCCCAAGTGCCCGCGACTCACAGGCAGAGCCGACACCTGCGCCCAGCCTCCACCAGGAGCAGACAAGCGCAGGATGTGGGGGGTGGAGGGTGGAGAGGAAACACCAGGCATAATCGTGTCTAGAACGTGCCCGGATGCCATGCCCCCGATGCACGGGGAGGCAGTGTGCTGACGAGGGGAGCTCTGAGCTCCAACATCTGAATCTCAGCCCCGGTCCCCCCAGACACCGTCTGTGGGGCTGAACAGCCTAGCCTCCTCCCTGTGAAGCGGGCACGTTGACAGGAGCGGCCACACCACACGCATCCTGGCGACCGGTCAGATGCTGACTCCACATCTACACCCGAACCGCCGTGTTTGCGAGCGAGCGGGAGGAAAGAGCCCAGGGGACGGGGTCCTGGCGGGACGGCCCCCGGGCCCTGCGTCCTGGACAAATGGCACCTTCTGCTGTCTGCAGTGGCCACATCGGGTGGAAGGGACACGGAGGACCAGAAGGGAAAAGCGTCACAGGAAAAATGAACCAATGGCAAAGGAGTGACGTTCAGCTGCGGGAACCCGGGGGTTTCTGGCTGACGCTCACTGGACTCGAGCCCGATGTAGCTCTCACCTGTTTGGGCCACAGAACACTTGGAGGCCCACAGTCACATGCACGATGGGCTCCCTGTCCCCTCGGCCATCGAGACCCTCGCTCTCCAAGAAAATGTCAGAATGCAAGACGGCAAAGTGAGGCCACACAAATAGCTTCAAAACTCTCACCATCTACACCAAAAGGTCTTTCCAAACCTTGTGTTCCATTGTTGGGACATCTGCACATGACCTCAAGTAGGTCGGCACCGTCACAGACGGACACCTCTGTCTCCGAGGGACCAGGACAACCTCCGCCAAGGGTAACTGTTCAACGTTTCGGCGCTGGAGAAGCTCCCCCTCTTAATGGAAGTGCTGACTTGGAAACTATCCAAGGTTTGGCACAAATCCACTGTTCCTCGCACTGGCTGGTATTTTTTGCTTTGTCTGTCTGCTTTTAATCCCTTTTGTAATCAAAGCAAATGGGTACAGGCCGAAGGCATCAGGAAAGAAAAACAGCAAAGATATAGGCCGGGGGTTGGTAGAGAATCTTTACAAACTGCTAAATGAATTAGTGGAAGGCTCTGATGGACCCCCCACATGAAACCGCTGGGAGGATGCCGCTCTCCTGAGAGTTCAGCCCACAGGAGATGCAGGGAGATCCGTGCCACTGTGAATGCATTGTTGCAATGCTACAGACCCCAACTCGATCCCCTTGTTCCCTGGGGCTCAGGGTTGGCCCTGAAGGAAGGCCGCTGTGGGCTGGGTGTACGATTATGCCGCCAGGGAAGGACACAGCCGGATGGCTAGGAGCCATGGAACCGAGAACCAGAGGGATCCCAAGAGGAAAACAGTGCTTCGAATCCAGAACCTGGGCCCCTGGAGAGGTGGCTGGTGATTGCAAAATGTGCACATGAGCTGACACGGAGTGGGCACTGGGACGAACGAGCAGGTGGCGCCACGGCCCAGACTCCTGCGAAGGAGCAGAGGACCTGCCCAGCACTCCCTTTTTAGAGCCTGGAACCAACTCGCTGGCAGAGAAGAGAGGAAGGTGGCTCTGTCTTCCTTCGGCCAGAGGTCCCTGCCTCTCCGTTTCTCCGTCCACTGGGGCTGGGGTCTCAGGGAGCCGTCCTAGGGGCTTGGACTGCGGCTGGCTCTCCTGGAGGAGCCATGGTCCTGGGAGGCCGTCCTAAGTGGAAAATCCATGTGAGTTAAAACTCCACACCGTTCTAGACAAGATCTCAGACCACTAGGTGGACCTGATTTTCTTGTTTCAATATTTTCCCTATAGCAGGGTTTAGGAGGGAAGTTAAAGCGAACATTTTATTTAACATGAATCTGAAGAATGGAAACTGGAAATGGGGAAAGATTGATAAAAAAAAATGAAGTCTTTCTGCAGTGCAGTTATCGGGGAGCAGAAGCAGTGAGCCAGGGGCAGCCCAAGACCTCCGGACTCTCGGGTGAACGAGCTGAAATGTGCAGACCGCACATGGGGCGGAGATTTGACTGCATCCTTGTCAGCTAGTGACAGTCACCCGTGTGAATGGCCATCCTGTTTTCAGGAGATGCCCATGGGGTTTGGAAACTGTGGTCCTCCTCCGGCTTCCTTCACGTGGACTGGCTTCCATGGGTGTGTCTCACTTAAAACAGGTGCTGTGTTTCAGGACATGAGGATGTGCAACTCTGCAGCAACATTAAAGGCCGAGACAAGGCCCGCGCCGGCCCCAGACCTGGAGCAGGCTGGGGGGGACTGCTGTCTGGAAGCAGACTCCAGCGTGCCCGGCCTTGTGAATAAGGTCCCCCCTCTACGGTCCCACCAGTTACCTTGAGAGATTCATGACGCACTCCCTAACTTCTCCTGGCACTGGAAACGGTAATGAAACACGATGAAATCAATGTGGTAAAACAGCATGGACGATGGGAACCCAGACCACAGAATGGGTGTCGGATCTGATTCTGAGTGCCTGCTGCAGAGGGGTAAGGAGGCAAGGGGAGGGACGGGAGGTGGGAGGGGTGGCGGCAAACATGCACGCAGTTCGACGGCATCACCTAAACCCACCAGTTCGAAGAAACCAGATGGACCACATGCTTAAACACCTGGAAAGTCAAGCCAGCCCCTAGCTCACCTGTCGCGGGAGCCAAAATCTAGCCGCTCTTTCACCATGCTTGACGTAGCCGTGCCACTGGTTTGCGGTGCGGTCTGGATCCCAACATGTGGCTATTGGGTCAAGTGCCGGAATTTGATTTGGAGAGAAGTGCACATCCGCACACCCCTGCACAAGGTGCTCGGATGCATGCGCCATATGGACCCACCTCATCTATCTCAACTGGTAACTGACTGACTTTGTAGAAGTCGACTCGTGGTTACGCATAAAGCTCACCAACAAATCTCTCTGAGTTCATGCTAAAATCGCCCGTTCCACGACCTCCTGCCTGCTGGCTTCTGGTGTCCAGAGTGGATCCCCGCCACCAGGCCACGTGCTATTTCCACTGCAGGAGACGGGAGCAGACGGAGGCTCAACAGCCACCACAAAGGCCACGGCCACTGAGAACAGCAGAGGAATAGCAGAGGTAATGAGCTGAACCACCCCGAGAGTAATTCCTCCTCGCACTAAGGACGGTAATAAACTTCACCTGACACGGGTAACCCTCAGCAGGCTGAGAAGGTGTAATTTTTTTCTACAGAGAACTTCTGTGGTCTTCGGAGGGTGAGCAGGGTATAGGAAATGTCTTTTCCGTGAGGAACACCTCATAACTCACAAGGAGTTGAACCTAAATGGAGTTGCAAAGGTCATTCTTATTTTATAACAAGAAGGAATTTCCAAGGAGCCTTCAAACCCTTCATTTCCCTTCCTCAGACACACAGGACTCGTACATCATATGTAGAATTATCTGCCTCCCTACAGCAAGGGTATTCATTTAATAAATATCGAGGGGGCTCCCACAATGTATTCAGGTGTGCGAGAATCTGAAAAACGTCCTTTAGATGCTTAGAGCATTAGTTAGACACCAAGTATTTAAGGCACTGATGAACTGAGGATAAACATGATGAAATTCACTGGGAAAGTCACAGTGAGCATGAGACAGACACAAGAATCACACAATAATGAGATAATTGCCTTAAAGGAGGTGCTACTGCATTCCACACGGGCTGTCAGATTATTGCAAAGTGAGTAACGTTGTAACTGTTTTATAGACTCCCACTGTTGGAAAGCCTCCTGCCCTGAATCCTGTGGTAAAGCAAAGAATAATTTTGAAATGAATTGGTGCTAAATTTATATGCATTCCACAAATTTGAATGTTTGCATATTGGAGTTTCTTAAAATGGGGGACACGTTTAGAAATCACTAGATTTTACAACGAAATTATTCTTGAATAAGAGTTAATTATGTTTACATTTGTCATGAAGATATATGGAAACATGCTATGAATGGTCATATTAACCACAACAGCCAAATGTGAAGCCCCACTTAGTACTATTCAAATCCAAATTCAGTGTTAAGGCACTTGGAAGGCAGTTTATTTGTGATGCAAACATATCTCTGACTTGTATGCACTAAATAGAATAAACAAAGCAATGAGCTAGTTGCAAAAACAATGAGATAATCAGGATGTGCAAATTTTGCTTTGATGACTTTTAAAATCAGAAAAAAAAAAGTGAAAGAGTATATCCTGTTTAGGCAGGGACTTATTTATTCTCGTTTAAGATGTATTAAAATGTTCCTTAAGGTTTAGAAAAGACATAAATGATTGCCAAAGTTTGCTCATAGCTCAATTGATGGCTTATAAGCTGTCAAGCCTACTTGCAAAGCGACTGGTTTCCATGTATCCATCCAGCCAGCCATCCATCCATCCGTCCATCCATCCATGCATCCATGCATCCATCTGTCCATCCACCCACCCATCCATCCATCCATCCAACCATCCATGTATACATCTATCCCTCTATCTACCCACCTGTCCAGGCATCCATCCATTCATCCATCCATGCATCCATCCATCCATCCATGCATCCATCCATCCATCCATCCATCCACCCACCCACCCATCCATCCATCCATCTATGTATCCATCTATCTATCCATCCATCCGTCTGTCCATCCATCCATCCATCTATCCATCCATTCACACATTTTACAAGTATTTAATGAGCATACTCTGACTCAGGTGATGTGCCAGGTGCTAGGAATACACAGAGGTGAATAGGATAAAGAACTCCCTCTTGAGAATTGCTCAGAGCTGGTCAGTGGGTTCCCCAAATTGTGGTCCAGTATTCCCGGCATAACATCTGCCTGGGTGTCACATCTTAAAAATGCAGATACTGGGCACTTAGCCTAGACTTGCCAAATGAGAATATCTCGGGCTGCATTTTCAACAAGTACCCAAATGATTCTTAGTCATGCTAAAATTTCAGAATTGAACTCAGGGAAAGGTTTGAAATGAAAACAAGTGATGACGATACGTTTTACTGCACTGTTGTAGAGATGTGTTAAGCGTCCGGTAAAAGCTGAGGAGAGAGGGCTAACTCAGATCCCACAAAATAAAGACTTTTTGTTACAAGGGCACATCCAACCACACAGGACCTGCACAAAGAAGTTCCCACATTCTGTAGAAAACCAAACGGTAAAATATGAAGCTAATTTTAATTCTATACAAACGTGTTTGGCTTTGTGAAACAACTTTCCTTATAAAAGGAAAGCTGCAAAATCGCAGAAAATAATCCACCTTGAAATCTTAAAAGATTCATCTATTAAGGTTGTAAATCTTAATAAAAGGATATTAAAGTAGCTGGATAGACAGATGTGAATCACAACAATAAATGTACGCATACCTACGTAAAGAGCGTGTGTGTGTGTACACGCACAAGCAAATACTCTCACTCCCCTGAAGCATATTTCTCTTTCAGAAGCACAGAGCGACTGACCCGCGAGGCTCACGTGTGACAGCTGCAGGGGCTATACTGCCCACAGCACCCAACACCGTCATATTTTCTAATGTATTTGACCTGAAAGAGGGGCTGATCTCTTTCATACGTCATGTCATTCACTAATTAATTAATACAAAACTGATCATTAATCCACTTGCTGGATATCCATGAACACCTGCTCCATGGCACACGCGGCCCTCTTCCTCCAAAATGCGTCCTGCTCCACGGCTGACGCTGGGAAAGGGACCAGGCAGCAGGCCTGCCTTATGTCACAGCTTGCAACCTTCCCAGAGGTGACAGGCTGCCCAGAAATGACTTCGTTATGCTCCGTCTGATCTATAAACATTCCCACCATGAGGTTTATCTGCACTTGTGAGAACAGCCCTGGAGTGCTCGGTGTCCATCTTTGAGAGACTTTTACTGACCAAGTTAGGTACAGAGGGAGCGGGGATCGTGTTTGGGGTTCGGCCGTGGCCGGGGCCTTGCGTCAGGTGGAGTGCGGCCAGGGCGTGAGCGGGCCCGACCATGGGTCTTCCCACCAGCACAACAGCAGCGGCCCCGCCTATGCAGGGCGGTGAGCCTTTCTCATCTTACTCGATGAGACTTTCTGGTCTTTGGCTGGTGGGCTGCCCCACCCTTCCCCAGGCATCACCTGCTCTCCCTGCCTCTGCACACGTTTGTTTTCCTCGGTGCCCTTTCTCTGCTACACACACACACACACACACACAACACACACACTCTGCCTACTACTAGAATTGTGTACTCGTGTGATGAGAAAAACTAGGCCGGTGTAAGGATAATGACCCGCTGACACCAAAAGCACCCTCAGCATGACTCGGGCTCAGCAGCGCTGTGCGGAGAGGTGGGGGGGGCCCTGTGGTCAAGACTGGACTCGGTACCATCTGCATGACTTTGGGCGCACTGCCTATTCACCGCTCGGTAAGGCTGGTGAGGAGGGGTACCGACCCCGCAGGGCCATGGTGAAGTGCCTTTTCTTGGACCTCATCCCTCCCCACAACACAACACTAGCCGCCTAAGTACCGTGTAACATAGGACAACTCCAAAGTAAGCAATTACGGCACCAAAGTTAGTCAAAACCAGGGGAAAGCTAGTGAATATCAAGTAAACTCAGCTAAGTCCAGGACACTTCTAATGAGCTTGGCAACCGAGTGAGAAACGGATCAAGCACTTTCTTTAATGAGCCCGGGGACCCTGCTCTGCGATGGTCACTTGCACTTGGCGCTGGCAATCGATAGTGAGCACGGGGCCCCGGACCCAGAAAACGGGCCAGCCTGAGGCGAGGCTCCCCGCAAATGGCTCTGCTTCGGCCAACACGATCTGCTGCTCCATACCTGGCCTTCTTTTGTGTTTGTTAAGGACAGGGAAGGAGATAAGGAAAAATGTGGGTAACCTAAAATCGAGAGGAAGGGAAACAGTAACTGTGCTCCCCATTGTAACTGGATAAGTTATTTTTACTTACAACTAGTCAATTTAGTCAAATCATTTGAAAGTTTTGAGGTTTTTCCCTCAAACTGATGTATCCTGTCTGAATTAATTAACCAGATATCACCAAAAAACCAAAATTACAAAAACATGCGAAAGAAGGGGAGGGAAGTTCTCTCCATTTCCATCCTCTGCTCTCGGCGGTAAACACTTCATGCTCTTGGAGTCCTGAGAATTCTTATGTCAGAATATCAAAAACATGCCATTCTTTGTTGCAATATTTTTCATTCATCAGCAAAAGGTATCATCATCTATTAGATGCCCCAAACAGCAGGAGAAACCGGTGCTGGTCAACAAGCATCCCCAGGCCGTCCTGTTTACAGATCTAGGATTTCCACACCTGGCTTCACCGCCCTGAGGGTCACACGGACGCCAGTGGGGTGAACAGTAGGTGGCATTCTGAGTCAGACCAACCCCATCACATCCAAATGCTGTAGGCTCACCGTTTCAAGAGTGGTTTTTCTGAAAGCCTTCCACACTGCCCACCATATCCCGGGTACCAGAGATTTCCAAACACACCTAATAGCCTGCTGGATCACTGCAAACGGACGGGTCCGTCACCGATCAGCCTCCTGTGTTAAAGTCTCCAAAGTGTGGCGCATGTCGATGGTGCATCAGGGTAAAAGAAGAAAATCTAAACCTTTTATTACTTTGTATATTAATCTCATTATTTTTATAACAATTTTATTGGGCTAAATCAGATACCGTAAATTCCTTTCAACATGTGTGATCCAGTGGTTTTTAGTATATTCACAGAGTTGTGCAACCATTACCACCATCTAATTTTAGAACAGTTTCACCACCCCGAAAAAAACCCCATTAGCATTCTCCCCTCCCCCAGCCCCTGGCAACCACGGATCTACTTTCTGACTCTAAGGATTGGCTCACTCTGCACATTTCGCATAAATGGAATCATACAACTTGCAACGTGTCGGGTCTGGCTTCTTTCACTTAGCATATTTTATTCAAGATCCATCGGTGATCTAGAATATATCGGTTGTGCATTCATTTTTTATAGCCAAATAACACTTGATTTTATGGATGTACCACATTGTCTTTATCCATTCGTCTGTGGATCCATCCAACATTTGGGTGGTTTCCACTTTTGGGCATTATGAATAATGCTGCTACGAACATTGGCATACATATATTTGTGTGGACATGCATTTTCACTTCTCTTGGGTATACACCTAGCAGCGAAGTGCTGTTTCTAAATGTACTTAACATTTTGAGAAATTTCCAATCTCTCTTCCCAAATGGCTGCATCACTTACAGTCCCGCCGGAAATGAATGGGGGCTCCAGCTTCCCCACATCCTCGCCAACACCGTTATCTGTCCTCTGGATCTTAGCCACCCTAGTCGGTGTGAAATGGTATCTCAATGTAGTTTGGACTTGCATTTCCCTGATGACTCATGATCTTGAGTATCTCTTAATGAGTCACTTGCTATGGGTATGTCTTCTTTGGAGAAACACCTGTTCAGATTCTTGGACTGTTTTTATTTGGGTCTTTTATTTCCTGAATTATAAGATTCCTTTATATATTCTGGCTACTAGTCCCTTATCAGACGTAGGACTTGCAAATATTTTCTCCCATTCCAAGGGTTGTCTTTGCACTTTCTTGATAACGTCCTTTGAAGCATGGAAGTTTTTAAATTTGATGAAGCCCAAATGATCCATTTTTCCTTTTGTGACTTGTGCTTTTGGTGTCATGGCTAAGAAATCATTGCCTCACCAAAGTCATGAAGATGGATGGACTCCTGGGTTTTCTTGCAATGGCTTTATAATTTCAGCTAGAATCTCCAGGATAGTGGTGAATAGCAGTGGTACGAACAGACACGGTAGTCTTATTCCTGATGGTAGGGTGAAAGCATTCAGTCTATCACTGTTGAGTGTGATGTGAGCCCTGGATTTTCATAGTTGTTTCTCAGGTTAAGGGAGTTCTCTTCTGTCCCTCATTCATGGGACATGTCTCCTTATTTTTTTAATTTCTATTTTTGTGTATATTTTACAAATTACATTAATAGAACAGTTTGTACCATCTGTAAATGAGCTGATATGTGTATGTGGAATGAACAGTCAAAGCTACTTTAGACAGAAGACTCCAGGCCTCTGACATGGCATCACCAAGCCCATGGCCAAGACCAGCCCACGCCAGGAAGGTCCACCTCACGCTACACATCACAGCCCAGACTCTGCTGACCTCCGTTCTGATGCCCGAGAGGGCACCAAGTGAGTGTGTGGCTCAGTCAACCCCAACTCATCTCTCCTTGCTGAAGAAGTCTCTATTCCATCCTCAGATGCAAAAGAACATGCATAAAACTCAGCGACAATCCAGTTATACCCTACTTTGAAGGAAATACAAAGATAGTAAAGTACCACTCAAGGGAAAAGACCATTGAACGTGTCACTTCGGTCTGAGAAAACCTCTAGTGATGTCTATGTATGATCAGGAAAAGCTAAGACAACAGATCATTTCTTTGACACGGCTTCCCTAGACCTACAACCTGAGCCACAGGCACCCAATCCGGAGCATTCCCAGCAGGCAGCGGCAGACAGACAACCAGCCCCTGACCAAGCCTGCCCCACCACACCGGGAACACTTCAAGTACCCAGGTTGGTCCGTGACATGCGGAATCTGGGGCCAGTGCCTGGCTAAGAGGCCACCATATGTGGATCTTAAATGCAGCAAAGATGCAGTGTTTCAGAGAGCAGTCAAAACGAGATCGAGGCAGCTGTCCACAAGCACCCTCAGCTCCCGAAGAGACTGTGCAAGGCAGCAAAGTTCGGGTGAGAGCTGATGGGGCAGAACCATGAGCAGAAGGGAGATGAGAGGTGTGCTTTGGAGAGCGACAGGCAGACAGCCTGGAAACCTGGATATAAGACCCCGGCACGCTGGGAAGGCTGCACCCGGCCTGGCCTGCTCCCTCCCCGCATGGACGCCTGCTTGAACCTCTTGAAACACCAGGGCCTCCTCTTTCCAGTCTGAAAGATTCTGAACAAACGATACATTTTAATAGATTTAATTATTTAAACTCTTGGGGTTTTTCTTATTTTATTCACACTTTCATGACCATCAGTGCCTGGATTTACATTTAGAAATAGTCTGACAAGCTTTACATCTCAACGGGCAACAGATGCAGAAATGAGGCGGCTGCCACGCAACTCTCCGCCGTGCTGAAATGCAACCCTGCAGCATGGTATTAAACCCATCATCTGCACACGCTGCAGTGTGAACTCCGTGCTGAAGCAGAGCGGCGGGTCTGAGCTCGATGGATCATAGATCAGCACACTGACAGACTTCTGGAGCCGCCTTTCTCCTCCTGAGCTGCTCCGTGATGAGCGTCGAGAAGTCAGAGGTTTACGTGCCAGAGATCTGTGGGGCGAGTCTGACACGGGAAGGCAGCAGGGCATCCCCTCCACTTCATCCACAAGCTGGGGGCGCCCTGCCCTGTTCCGGGAACATCTGCAAACTACAACGTGAATCAGACCCCTGGGATATGCCATAGCTTGACCTGTTCAGGAACAGTGAGAAACACCGAGCGGGCTTGCCTCCGAGAGCTGCCCTTCGCGTGGCACCCTCCAAGCTAGCGCTTGGGCACCGGCTGCCCCGTCCATCCCCGCTGACCACCAGAGGAGGCAAAACGATGGGGTGCCCGCCGGCGCACCAGTACTGCCTCTGAGCTCCACATGTCCACCCGTTTGGAACCATCCTGCGAGGTTGGTCCAGGAACAGCTCGGCCCCATGTCACCAGCCTGCTGCCCCCTGCCGATCCCCCGGGCTGCTCTCCGCCACCAGCTAATCCTGGGGCCCCCACGCTTCACCCCAGAGAAGCGGTGGCGCACGGTAATCCCACTTCTCACTAGCTCAGGGACCCAGAGTACCTAGCTGCACCCGCTGTGGGTTCCCTCCATTCTCCCAGCAGACCCTGCTTGCTCCGCGAAGCTGCCCAGCAATCTCTCTGAGGCTCCCACTTGGTCATGTTTCTCACCTGCTCAGAATCCTTCAGTGCCTCCCCCACAGCATCGAGGCCAGGCCTGCCGTGACCAGAGCACTGCCTCTGAACTGGGCGTCAGGAATTGGCCCCCTCCGCAGCCACGCCCTGAGGGGCTCCCCTGGCTCTGAAGCCAGGCTCTGCCCCTGCAGGTACCGTTCCCCCGCTGGAACCACCGTTCCCAACCCCTGACCCGCCGCCTCTGTCACCCATCAGCCTCCAAATACTTCACATCGCCCTTCACAGTACCCTCCTGGCCCAGGCGGCTGCCACCTCTGGCTGCTGCAGCGCTCCGTGATGTCCCTCTGTGATGTTGCTCACGATGTCGCTCGTGATGTCCCTCTGGGATGTCGCTCATGATGTCCCTCCATGATGTCACTCATAATGTTGCTCCATGATGTC
>NW_027397098.1:15119969-15163327 GCF_003265705.2 Callorhinus ursinus
ATGTTGCTCCATGATGTCACTCGTGATGTCCCTCCATGATGTCACTCGTGATGTCACTCCATGATGTCACCATAATGTCGCTCCATGATGTCTCTCTGTGATGTCATTCTGTGATGTCCCTCGTGATGTCAAGGATGAGCTCCTCATTCTGCGGGGCTCCCGCACCTGTGTGCTCTGGGCAACAGAGGGCATGCACCCACCTGCACCAATATTAGCAGAAATGTGGGCTCAACAAAGTTCTTTGGGGCAAAAGGATTAATATTCTTTCTGTTCTTTTGTCCTTTTCCTTGTCCCTATTGCCCTCCTCTGTATGAACAGCTAGCCCGCAGCTGTGCGGTCCAGTAAGGCCACCCCTGCTAGCCCGCAGGTGTGCGGTCCAGTAAGGTCACCCCTGCCCAGGCCACTAAAAACAGTAGCTGAGATGCAACTAGAACTCGGGTCCTCATACTTGTGGGACACAGTCACTCCATCACGCTTAGTTCACCAACGTCACCAAAACGTTCACATAAGTAAATAATTCCATTTGGACTCCTCCCAGGTCAGCACTTGGGGGCCTCTGGATAGCTCTGGTGTTTCTGCATGAGGACAATGACCAACCACCCAGACCATTTCTTCAATCACAGTCATTGATGAATTACGAACTGATATCCATTTAGGCTTTTATGTCAGAAGACCCTAAAAGTATATTTTTAACTCAAGAAGGTGATTTATTCTTCTCTGCATTTTTAACTTTATAGTCAAGACACCAAAATGGGTAAGTTTGCCAAATGGAAAGGGTCCAACTCACTTGCATTGCATTTTTCAAGATTAGAATTTCTTGGTGTTTGCACACCTACTGTTTTAACTTTGATGACTTTCCCTATTCTAACTATTCTCTGAGAGACACTGGATTCACCAACCATGCCTTCCAAGCAAATGGTGTAAAAGTACAGGAATCCCGTTAGCTGGGAAGATGCACATACCTCACCACGGCCTGGCGCCTGGGAGGACCGACTCCATAGACGTTGCTGGGAGCCAGGCTTAGGGAATGTGGCGTCTCAGCGCTACTGAGCCCTGAGGGCGCCCCTTTCTCTGAGGAGACACCGTGCGGGCCTTCTCTGCGTGAGGGCCCTAGCACAGAGTGTCGTGGGGACGTCAGACACTTTCCCCGTGGCAGACCATGGCTGGTTGACAGCCACCCATTATGCAAGGGGCTCTGGGGCCTCGTACTGCTATGTGAACGCTCTCACGTGTTTTTCTGAACGAGGGAAATATTTAAATATGGAGCAAAGCCAACTTCCAGTTACCCCTTCAAAGTCTGGACAGGCTCTTCACAGTAAATTTAAGAGGCAGCCCAGCAGGGCTGTCACGGCATCGAGAGATGTCCCAAAGACCAGGAGGACTCTGCACAGTCTGAGAACCAGTGTCCGCTGGCTCCCTCCACAGAACCCGCAGGCTGCTTGTGTCCTAGACACACCTGGCTTCACTCCCCAAGCATTCAGGTCGGTCAGCGTGGGATGAGGCCCAGGACTGGAGGGGTGTGTGCGTGCGTGCACATGCGCATGTGCTCAGTGCTGTACAATTCTGTCGCGCGTGCACCACATGACGATACAGGACTCCCGTCACCACACGTGCGTCCTGCCACACCCACCTGCCTCCCACCCCCCTTCCTTAATGCTGGCACCCGTCAATCTGCCCCCCATCCCTGTAATTTTGTTTTTTCCTGCCATAATGTAAATGCAATCATACCGCGTGTCCTTGGGGTTGTTCTTATCTCTCAGTATAGCTCTCTGGCGATCCATCCAGTTGCTGTGTGGGTCGAGACTCTGTTTTTACTGCTGGGAGGCGTTCCATGGTGTGAACAGACCAGTTTGCTTAACCTTGACGCAGTGAAGGACAACCGGGTTGACCCCAGTCGGGACAGTTATGACCACAACTGCTACAGGCATCAACGTGGTGTTTGTGTGTGAGGACATAAATTTCCATCTCTCCGGGATAAATGCCCAAGGCACAGTTGCTGGGTCACACAGTGATCACATCTTCGGTGCAACAAGAAATTGCCAGACTCTTTCTCCGAGCGGCTGCAGCAGTTTGCGTCCCATGGGGGAATGTGAGGGACCCGGGTCCCCCCCGTCTGGCCAGCGCTCGGCAGTTTCCCTGCCATTCGGGGCAGCCGCTCTGAGAGGTGTGTGGGAGGATCTCGTGTGGTTTGCGGCTGCATTTCCCGAGCGACAGATGAAGCCGAACATCTCAGTGTGCGCGAATCTTCACTCACATGCCTCCGCGCGTCTTTGCCCAGTTACTAATTCAACTGTTTGTTTTACTGATGAGATTTGAGAGTCCTCTGTGTGCTCGGGATATGAGCCCTCCGTCAGACACGGGACTTGCAAACATTCTCCCTCAGTGGCATCCCTCGTAGCCTCTTAAGACCGAGGGTCTATCACAGACCGTCCATTGTGAGATCTAATTCTCCAGCTTTTTTCTCCCTTGTGCTTTTGGTGCCAAGTCTAAGAGTTCTCTGCCCTGTTGTAGATCTAAAAATTTTCTGCTGCATTTTTTTTCTAAAAGTTTAAGTCTACAATCTACTTTTAGTTAATGTTTGTATGAGGTGTGAGATGCACATCACTGTGTGATCTGGGGATGGGGGTTGCCCATGGAGATCAGTTTCTCCGGCTCTGTTGAAAAGGCAATCCCCCCGCTGAATTGCTCTGGACCTTTGTCAAAGATCACCTGGGCACATGTGTGTGGCTCCCCATTTGTCCCATGGACCTATCCATCTACCCGCACACACACCACATAGCCTGGATTAGCGCAGCTTCCCACTAGACCTCTACACCAGGCACAGTGATTCCTTCCACTTCTCATGAAATGGGATGTTTTAGTTATTCTAGGACTTGTGCCTCTGTGTATGAATTGTAGAATAAGCTTGTGTGCATCTCCAGAAATGTTTGCTGGTATTTTGAGAAAAACTGCATTAAACTCTAGGTCAGTTTCATGAAAACTGACACTTGGACGATTTGAGTCTTCCGATTCATGAGCATAGGCACGTCTCTCCATTATTTCAGGTCTTCCTTGATTTCTTCCATTAGCATTTTGTGATTTTCAAAATACAGATCCTAACTGTGTAGTTTCAGAAATTCAAAGCCTCCTGCAGCCTCCGTGCAGTGCAGTCAGTGGTGACCGTGCCGACTGAGGAACACACAGCATGCATAGGGTCTGTCCTGGTGCTGTCCTGAGTGTACTCATTATTAACTCGTTTAACAAGACAAAAGTAGCTTCTGGAAAAGGGCTTCCACTCTTTACTGACCTCCAATATTTTCAAGCCCTGACTTACTTTTAAAAAAAGTGTCCACTAACAGACCAGATAAATGTATTATTTTCTTAATCCCGCACAGCTGTGATGAGGTCAGCCGTGTCTTCACTCTCCCCCTTTGTGCCCGATAGACAGTGAGGGTGCCATCTTATTTATCCACATTATGAGAAAAATAGAAATGCATGAATTCAAAATTGAATTTTGAAATTACTGGAAATGATATATTCTAATGCCAAACGTTTTTCTTTAAGTCGTTTGGATAGGAATCATTACAGATGCAACACCTTTTCTTCTTAAAGAGTGGTTCTAGATCCCCCACCACTGTGGACCTAGAAGATTCCACCTCAAGACGTGGAGTGAAGCTGTCAGTGGCTGTTATGATCTCTTTGACTGTTTCCTGTTTTTCCTTCAGTAAACGGTCCCAAATGGCCAGAGGTTTTAAATATCCTTGGCTGGTGCTTTTTAATACTTCTGTCCCCACCTCAAGATCAGCCTAGTAGACACACTGTGCGCTCTGTCCTCACTGTTCCTGACTGCAGCTCCTCACCCAAACTAATCGTTCTCTCCCCTGAACCAACAACTCGACTAGTAGGCACTGAGAAAACCAACTCAAGTACTCTACAGCCCAAAGAATTAGAAAAAGTATAAGAAGACGGAGGCAGAAATTGGATTCAGACTACCGTCCCCCTGGCGCCAAGCCCTACACGGCTCTGCGCTTTTTGAAAAAGACGAGTTTCCACGATGGATGGTACCTACCAAAGATTTTATCAAATGGGATTGAGTTCTTTCCACCAGCAGAAAGTGAGATTTAGCACCGAACGCAGGAAATCAAGTTTATGGCCCATCCTTAATGATTTCCAGCTCTCCCGTTGCCTCTCACCAAGCTTCAGGGACTTTCATTAAGGACATAGCGAGGAATGTTGAGACCTGCACTTTTCTCTGGCGCTGAGTTATTTAGAAATATCACCAGGGACCAATCTGTGTCTCCTGAGCCCAAAGCTTGGGTTGCTCTGAGCAGAGGACCACGGGGAAAACAGCAGGGTGAGTCCATTCCCGCTTCGGGCTCTCATCGCGCCACTCGCCCCCCAGGGGCTGCCCTGCTCTGTGCTCCCGGCCCCATGGCCGCTCCCACAGTGGGAAGGTGGGGTCCGTGACACGCCCCTGACCCCCTTCCTCGCGAGCTGCTCCCTGCCCTGTTTTCAGCTCCGGATGGAGGTCTTGGTAGCTGGGACACTGTCCCGAGAACAGAGCACCGCGTCTTTGGTCGGAAGGAGCATACTGAGGGGTCGCGCCGTCCTGCCTCTGGGAATGGCGGGTGCTTGCTGGCCTTTGCTGACTGAGTGGGACTTTCCCAAGCAGTGAAGGTTGGGGTGCAGTCTCTGGAACCAGGACGAATGCCCTGGGCCCACCCACAGCAGGACGAGGCAGGAAGGATTTGGACCCTGCCCCTGCCAAGGGGGGCCAGGCGGTCGGGGGAGGCTCACGCGAGCGCGGTCACACAGGGAGGCCCGTAAACAGCCAGTGGGACGTGTTTCAGTTCCAAATGACTTATCTTGGTTTTTAACTGGAGCACGGTGATACATTAGTCTGACAGATGGAAGTCGGAGAGAAACCTGTTGTCTGGGGGGTGGGGAGTTCACATGTTGTGGTGTAATCCAGTCACCGAACACCGAACTACGCTTCCACTGAAGAGTCAACCCCAACAACCCTGGGCTGACACAGGGCTCAGCTCCATCGATATTTGCAACACCACACTCCCACGCACTTGGCCTACTCTCCAAAATGTTTTATCCGAGGGCCTGAAAACCAGGAAACAGGCATTTTATCATCTGTCCACAAGCACTTCTGCGTTCTGATGTTTTTTCCTTGGGGAATGGCTTTATCATCTGTGTCTGATTTCGTGGTACCACCTTATCATTGCCCCCATTATGGAAAATGAATGAATTTGTAGGACCCAGCAGCCTGTCAGCAAACCTCTTCTTATCTGGAAGAATGGCAGTTACAAAGTCAACCCCAAAGTGATGGAGGAAGTCACCGTGAGAAATCCCTCTCTGCAGGCACTGGCCGTTCTGCCTGGGCTGGCCGTTTTTCTCGGCCTGGGAGAGGGCGCTCTCCCTTCGCCAGGGAGCTCCCAGGACGCAGTCCTCGCCCCCTCCTCCTCTGGGCAAACTGGCCCGAAGTCAAAACCACCCCTGCATGACGTCACGGGCCCTCGGTCCAACTGACTAACCTGCACAAATCACTCCCTTCTCTCTTTTGAAAGCCAGGTCCTCTCGGGAGCCCACTTGGCTGCTTCACACACAGCTGTACGGCCATCTCTGCCCGTAGCACGTTCTGGATGCCGGAGCCACGCGAAATACTGGTGGTGCCCAGCACTTGGGAGGAGAGACTAGAGCAATATGTGGTTTCCACTCTGGTGGGGGTGGTCGGGAAGCTCAGGCCAGAGGCTAACGGGACACAGAGCCTGGGAGAGCCCAGTGCCCACCACGGGGAGGACTCCACAAGGCCAGCACGGCCGCCAACCGTGGCGGCGTGGCAGACAAGCCACAGGGATTCCAGCGTGGGAATCCACCCGAAGGAAGCCACTGATACGGGAAGGGAGAAGACAGGACGGCTGCCCCCGAACCAGCCAGGAATCCAAGCACACAGCGCCCCCGCGCGCCCCCCCAGAGGGACCACGACGTGTAGGGAGTGAGGACAAGCGTGGGGCACCATGGCTAAGCAGGAAACAGGAGTGCGAACTCCGGTGCTCCTCAGAGGGGAAAGGCCAGCAGCCCACTGGCCAGAAACTTGACTCTTTCCAAGTTCAGACATGACGGGAACTCACGCACTGAGTTCTCGTCCACACAGAGGCTGTGAGTGTGGCCATCCCCTTGAGACCTCGCCGCCCCGCCCCACGGCCCCCGTTATGATGGATGGGTTCTGATACAGAGAAATGTTCCATTTGAGCAGATGGATCAGTTAAGTGATGAGTAGCCCCCTCCGCTAAGTTCCCAAACTGAGAGCATACATACCTGGTGTTTCTGGTCTCTGGCAGATGAGTCCCTTTCCGACATCACTCCCCCATGCCGGCTCAAGAGGAGTAATCAGTACTTGAATTAAAGAGGAACTCCCCGCAGGTGTGGGTGGTGGGGAGATGGGCCCGTCGTGCTGCCACAGGCCGGTCCTGTCTTCCAACAGCCCGTGGCTACTGCGATGGGCACATTCTCTGTGAATGGGTTTTGTTTCTGTTCTTTGTCCTGTTCCTATGAAACTCATGTAATAACAAACACTGGGAAGCGACATGCATTTTACTTTGTCTAACATAATTATAGTATATTCTCCACCACCTCAAACTGCCCAGCCGGGCAGAATGTGGATTTACCAGCGGCAGACGTTCCGAATCCGTCCAGATGGGGTGGGGCCCTCTCCTGGTATTCACGTGCCCATGGATCGGCGTCAGCAGGAGCCCGCACTCACAGGCACTGAGGGACCTCGGAGTGATGGGACCCTTACCCCAGTGTGGCCAGGACTGGAGTAGCTGGGGGCCGGGCGGGAGTGGGGGTACTAATGGGCCCCTTCTCCCCAGAGCCCCAGTCCTGCCTGCGCCCCACCACCTGCATGTTCCCCGAGATCAGGGAGGGGCTGCCAGAAACACTCAGCCACACTTTGGGACTCAACTTACCCAAAGGGCCTGCAATCTTTGATACTGCACCCAAATCTGAAGGTGGCACCCAAGAAAGGGATGTCTTCCAAGGGGTGAACTTATTTATATGAAAAGTCTTCCAGAGCCATTAAACCCTAAGTCATATTTACTGAGATTTTTAAAACTTTTTCCTTCCCTGGAAATAATAAAAGTACATGAAATCCCCACTGTGCTGGGAAAATCTAGGCCACGTGATCGTTAGGAAGCTGGCTTCCTCTGCATGATCACGTGACAGTCCACAATCATGTTAGGCTGATGTGCCCGTGTGAGTGATACTCAGTGATTAAGTCTCAGGGAGCACGGCCGCACCCCAGGTACAGCCATTACTGTCGAGTCACGTCTGCCTGCCTCTGTCGCCATTTTTCCTAACAAAGCAGAAAAGTAAGATGTAAGCACAACGAAGATACACACAAACGACAAAATCAGCTAAAATAAAAAGTAAAAAGGAGACAGGTGCTTCCACAGACGTTCTAGAAATGGGAGCATTTCATTTTGTTTCGGAAATACCCATAAATGTGATTTTCCTTCCAGACTGAATACTGGCAGCCCAGGAGGAAACGGGCCGGGTCCTAGACAGGGGCTCAACTTGGAGAAAAATGGCGAGTCTGCATTTGCACACAGGCAAGCACACGCACGTGCGGCTACACGAATGCACACGTACATGCACATGTGTGCACATACACACATGCAGACACGTACATATATGTGCACACATGCACACGCACACACCTACAGCCTGGGCCTCAGGAGCCAGGAGCAGAGCACAACACTCATTTGCAGCAAAATGATGGGAAATCTATCATTAACATTTCCTTTTCAGAGCTAAATGCCAGGAAGTCTAGTGGAGGTGCAGCTGGTTTTGCTGACTTGGGCGGGGCGGAACGTCCCCAGGCTCAGTGCCGGTTTGCTATTTAATAAAAACAGTCCCTGCCTCTTGAATATAAAGGGTTTAAGGGTACTACCATCTGGGGGGCAGGAAAATCCACAGCTCTGAGTGGTTGGGACTATTTTAGATCCTGTAGCAAAGAGGGGCTCCTACAAACCTAAGGCAGACACAGGCTGTCGATCCCCATGCCTCCCACACCCCGCGCACATCCAGCAGTCCCACAGACCAGGGGGCTGTGGCCCATCTCACAGATGAGGGCATGGGCAAAGGGCTGTCACTCCTGCCGGGTCCCGAGCCCAGCGGCAGAACCAAGACTCAGCCATTGTGCATCCTTGGACACTAAACCAACTCACAGGCGGAAAGGGATTTACTTTAGTAATAAGTGACAAGTGGGAGTATCCGCGCCTTCCAATCTGAGCAAGATGAAATTAAGAACTGTAAAGTTCATCCTGGTTTTGAAAAAAATTAAACTTTTAACATTAATTGCTCCTGAACATTTGTGAGCGCCCCAAATCCTGACATAAAAGCTTTAATTTCTATGCAAAGCAGATAGGATGATTGAGTTATAATTAAAATGGTAATTATACCCTTAATGCTCCATATTCGACTTTTCAAAAAAATGTTATGCTCCAAGAAAAGCTATTTAAAGATCAGAGGAAAATGTTTGAAAATGAATGTATTCAAGACATTTTAAATCTTTTAAAATCCAGTTATTGATTTTTACATGCTTTCAAGTGTAGTCTAAAACATTTCTTCATTTATTTTGGTCGATGGAAATAATAAAAAATCATTGGGACGTGAAAAGCTTAAATGAAGGCAGTATTCTGGAGGTTGCTCTGTAATGTGATAAATATTCAGGGCGCAGAGGAGGGGCGTCAGGCCTGAGTGCTGGTCGCTCCGAACCCCATGATGGCGGGCAGGGAAGAACCCACTGGTGGAAAACACCGTGGGCCGCCCTCCCCCTTTCTGGTGGCTGAGCTGTCACTGGGCTTGAACACTGCAAATATGACATTTCCTTTGATCCTCTATCGACTGTTTAGAATTAAAAAGAACACCTAAAGCTATAAATCAAATGTCAGGTGTGGAAGTCTGGTGGAACCATATCAATATTCCATGATGTATGGCTTGCTGGGGGGCCTCGGGAATGTGAGCCATGCCAACAGGGCAGCAGGCGCATGGTGCCCGCTGAGCCGTGTGCCCCGAGCCACAGTCTGTGAACATGCAAACCTCGGGAAGCCGCGTGCGGGCTGGGCCTCCCTCCACACCTGCTGCTTCGCCGGTGCCCGTGGACTCCGAGGCTCAGAGCTCCCACAGCCCCCCAGACGTGACCACGAGAGAGCGGCCCCTGCAGCTGGTGAGGGAGAGGAGACGGGGGGACGGGGGGAGAACTGCTCCACAGGCTTTCTCACGGGGAGGGGGGCCATGCTCTGGGCTGATGGCTCAGCCATCCACAGAGCCAGGGCCAGCCCTGCCCCACGTCCTTCCCCTCGTCCACCGGCCGGGGGTGAACTCCGTTCTAGGAAATTCTGTAGCAGCAGTGAAATAGCCAAGGAGCAAAAGAGCCCCATAACGTTGAGTCTGGCCCCCACAACAGCAGAGCTGTCCAGGGACAGAGCCAACTAAGGGTTGGTTTGGTTTTTCCTGGAGAAACCCTGAAACCTTCCAATACCTGGAAGGAATTCTCTTCGTTAGCATTTCTGTCTGTTTGCAAATGCCTTCGAGGGAGGCCAGTCTCAGCAGGTGAAGTGGACGGACCCCATGTCTCAGGAACCTCAGATCACATAAGGGCATCCTCAAGTCTGCACGTTGGCATGGCGGTGTTTGCAGGCCCCGCTAGACGTGGGCCAATGGCAGGAGGGTGTGGGCAGAGTGGGGAAGGGGCCCCGGAGGCACAGGGGGACGAGGCAGGAGGGCAGGAAGGGCCCGGCCGTGCATCCGGGTGACGATGCGAGCCCATTGCCCATCAGGCCCAGCTGGGGGAACCTGCGTCTTGAGGCGGGGCTCCCTCTGGGTTCCCCTCCTGTGCCCTGAGGTGCAGTTGCTGGGAGGGAGGGGCGTTCTGCTGAGGAGGGTGTTTGGACAGGCAGGGGAGGGCGGTCCGGGTGTGATTCCTGTGAGGAGCGCGGCGGGGGCCCGCGTGGAGCTCTGGAGCATCAGGCTCACCACAGAGGGAACCCCCGGTCACCAGCGTCCCAGTCCCTCACCATCACACGGGTGGGCTGCGCAGGCTGCCCTTGCCCCTTCATCACCCCGCACAACATTCCAAATGACTGCTTCCCAGACTCGCAGAATCCAGCAATGTTACCAGTTAGCCCAAGATGAGCCAGGGTCTCCAGCACCCCAGTGAGCCGGAGAGATGGGCAGGGAGGCAGCACCGGCAGCCTCGGGCCTCCTGGAACAGCTGTGGGCTCACAAACGAAGTTACATGACCAGACGTTCTTGGTGCAAAGCGGAAGTTGGGCCTGTGCAGCCGAGGCTGCCTGGCCCTCCTCCCTGGACCGGGGGAGGCCCCACAGTCCAGCAGTCCACAGCTTGTGCCCCATTTGTTTTCCCAGAGAGCAGTGACTGGAACCATGACCATTACTGCTGGAAAGACTGGTGCTTTGCCGGGTATGGGGGCACCTGTCGCTACCGCCGACCCACGCTCTCAGGAGTGGGGGTGACCCATCTGCTGAGCGTCAGGTCCCGTCTATGATGGGGTGCCCCCGCCACGTTCTGCACCCCACACACAAACCCAGGTCAGGCAAACACAGTCCCATCTCCAGGCTGGTGTAGCCCCACGTGCACGGGTCCGACTGCCCTCCCTCCACAGAGAAAAAAAGGAAAAGTAGCAGATGGGGCCAAGTTGGGGAGGCCACGCACCCACCCTCTCCTCCTCCCCTCTGCAAACGAGAGAGCGGCAGTGCCTGACCCCTGGTCTCTGGGATGACAAGGCGAGTGGAGGTGGTAATGTGCCCATCGCAGAGCTGCACAAAACGACAAGCAACTGATCAACCTCGGAGCTTTTCATGACCTCTAGAGAAACAGGTAATCCAGGGAGACATCCTGGAGTTGGTGGGCTTTCAGACGACCTCAGACATGTGATCAAGATGGAAACAGAGATCGGAAGTTCCTGGACCTGCAGTGACCCCACCCAGAGATGGCCCCTGACCCGGAGTTGGCCCCGGACCTGGAGGTGACCCCCGTGGAGGTGACCCCAACCCAGAGGTGACCCCCCTGAGGTGGCCCTTGACCTGAAGGTGACTCTGCCCAGAAGTGACACCGACCTGGAGGTGACCCCTGACCCAGAAGTGACACCCCCAGAGGTGGCCCCCGACCCGGAGGTGACCCTCTCACCCTGGAGGTGACCCCTGACCCAGTGGTGATTCCCCCTGGAGGTGGCCCCTGAGCCAGAGGTGACCCACCCCGCAGAAGTGGCCCCTGAGCCAGAGGGAACAGTGGCCGGCACATCTCCCGGGGCCTGGGCCTCGCTCCTGGAAGTTCTTGCACTGTCCTTGTTTCCAGGAAGTGCCAATGAAGAAACACCCGCACATCCCTGCAGACACCACTGGGGAAGACAGAGCAGAGAGCAGAGGTCAGAGCGTCCGCTAAATCCAACCACCCAGGAATCCAGCAGGCAGACCGCAAATTTATTTTTCTGTTCCATTTCACCTCCAAGTTGAATTATTGATTTTAATACTTTATTTTCATGCGTTTATTTGAGCGACAGATGCTACTCAGGTAGCCTCCGAAGCAGAAATGAGATTCTGGTAATTAAGGATTCCACCCGGGGTCGAGGCACCGGCGGGGATTAGGCTGCTCAGTGGAGTGAACACAGAGACTCTCGGGGGATTAGGGCACCAACTCAATAATTTCTTCCAGTTTCTTAAATTACACTTCGGTTCTCAGGAAGGCTTAAGATCCGGCCCATTGGCTCCAGAGAGAAATTCATTTAACTTGGCTTCCATCATTTCAGGCGGGGACTGTCCCGGGGGTGGAGGACGGGGCTGTCAGTGGGCGGGGCAGGCACTGGACCAGGACCAGCAGGTCCCTACAGAAGAGCGTCTGCCTCACACCGCGGGGCCCGTGGTGGGACATCCGCCTCCCGTCCCCACCCGGACCTCAGGGCTGGGACGGCACAACGTCCGAGCGGCTCCCACGTGCGCCCGGGCCGTGCAAGCAGCCCTGTGCCTCTGGTTCGGGCTGGCCTCCGGAGCGTGCACAAGCAGTCCCCCATCCGCACTCGGCCAGTGCGTCTCAGGGTCCAAGGGCAGCCGTGCAGCAGACGCGGAAACCCTCGCTGCAGAGCAAACGTGCTTCCCGGGAGCAGCTCACCCCACCCTGTGCTCACGGCAAGGGCAGAATCTCTGGAGTGTGGGCAACAGCACTGCCCAGCCAGCAGGGTTGGAGCTGGGAGAGCCGGCTGGAGGTCCTGGGCCACGCGCTCTCCACTCCCAAGCCATCCCCCTGCGTCTCTTTCCAGAAGTTGACCCGGACAGGCCTCGAACCTGCTCACAGCCACAGGACGGTAAAGGCCAAGTGCAGACTCTGCACAGATGTTCAAGCCCACGGTCACTCTTTGTACGGCCTCCATGCTGGGGCGGGACTTGTCTTCGTGCTTTCTCACGGCCAAGTCTACACGGCTGACAGACCAGTTAGACCTCACCTGAGTCACTGAGAGCCACATGGGCTTCAGAGCACTTGTTGAAATGATTGCCATGCTCACAAGTCAAACTATGGCCAGTTTCATATGGTTCCACATTCAGCCTTTAACCTCAATCTTTTTTAATCAAGTGCCTAAAAGCTCTTCCTCCTCCTCTTCGTAACAGTGTCTCTTCCTTCCCTGACGTCCTGCGGAGTCAGGCTGCGGCCAGGGCGAGGGGGTGGGCCCGCACAGCCTGGCGCCCCCGGGAGATGCCTGGAGACGTGGTCCTGAGCCGGGCGGAGCAGCCCCACCCATTCCCAGCGCCCCGTGACGCCCGATGCAGAGCTGACCCCGCACACAGCGGCCTCGGTAACACGGGCCACCTAGGTGACTAAGTTAACCTGGCAGCAGATCCTCTTGTTTGGGGGCATGAGGGCTGGGAGAGGAGCCAGGCTGGTTCTCCTCTCTTGCCCCTCTTTGCCTTCCTCATATGCACACACAGACAGGAAGGCCTTTCCACACTGGTTCTCAGAACGGTCTAACATCTGCTGCAGACAACACCGTGCCGAGGCCACTCTCATGGAAGGGGAGCATTAGCCTCCAGGCACGCGTCTCCTCGCAGGGTATCAGAAATCACCCTCATTTCTATATGTCCCCAGTCCCTGGAGGATCCCTGGCCCCCCGCCGGCCCCCAGCGAGCGTGTGCAGGATGCACAACCAAAGCAACAGAGGGTTCTCTGAAAGTAAGGACTGAGAACCAGGTGAAAATGGAGAACGAAGGGTAGAAGCTCCTCAAGGGGACACACTGAGTTAAGACGAGAACAGAAACAGAAATTAAATGAGTATGAAGAGGACAGAAGGAGCCGCAACTGGAAATCCCAGGTGGAATAAAGCATCTAACATCAGACAGGCAGGAGCAAGTCTGTATCTGCAGAAGGCAGCGGCAGAAGGAGCACAGACAAACGTCATAATCAAAGCAGGAGCACCATGAGAACAGCAAACAAGAAAGAGGGTCTGGTGCTTTGATAGGAAAGCAGATTCCACTGCAGACAAAAACCTCCTTAACCGCCGAAAGTCTAGGCTGACTCCTGGGATGTGGGCTGCCTGGAGACTGGGACTGAAGATGTTCAACCCACCTTGCCAGCCCCGGAACTGTGAATGCAAACACTTAGCCAAAAAAAAAAAAAAAAGGATAATGTGCAATTTTATTAAAATCCCTGCTGTTGGAATGAGAGTCATTGGTCCTGGTACATTTCACAAAACTTCTCAAATTTTAAATCTAAGTCAAAAACAAACAAAAGAGCATCACTACTACTTGCAGCTAAATGTACCACTGAGGCCCCCAGGACCACCCTGGCCTAACAGACCAGCCCTGCAGAATCCCTGTCCCAGGAGCAGACCCTGGTCCTTGAAACACGCCACGTGCAATGCAGGGATCACCATCAGTAAACACCCAGTCAAGGAGGTGTCATTTGTGATGGCCAAGACCATAACCTGCACAAAGGGGGGCAGTCAAAAAGTAAAAACAAGACTGAATGGTCAGGATGCAGCTGAAATCAACCTCATAGACTTTAGGCAACGGCGCCATTTTGTTTTTAATCAAATTCATTGCTCAGTAGCTTCAAAGTGACAGTCAATGTCTATTGTTCACCCTGTGTGGACAGAGTCCTGAACTTCCCAGAAGCAACTCAAAACATCATTCCCTCAGGTGCAAATCACAGCATTTACTGTGGGGGAGGCGATGGATGTCATCCAGTCTAAAAACCCAACTGTATAGAAGTACTGCCTGTTTTGTTTTCCCCATAGAAAATCTCAGTCATGGATCTGATAAAATTTGATCCTGGCCAAAACCAACTTATAAGAAACCACATCTATTTGTTCTAGAAAACCACTTTTATAAACTCTTTTGCAGCCAAGAAAATAAAAGGCTGGAGAAGAATATGCATCCCATGCTCTCTGTCCTTTCAAAAGAGAAAAATAAAAAGAGGTGATCTATGGTTAGAGTCTCCCGACTTGCTGATCACCCACAGAAGTAAACTGGACGGTCAAATATTAGTTACCTGGAAGTGCAAATTAAGACGAGGAGACACCACTGCATGCCTACCAGAGGCCCAAATCCAGGTCTGACACCAGCACAAGCCACAGGGACGCTCGCCCACTGCTGGTGGGCACCAAGACCGGGGCAGCCAGCCTGGAGGACGGTTTGCTGGCTCCCTACAAAACGAAACATCCCCGTACCACACGATCCAGTGATCGCACTCCCTGGTGCTCACCCAAAAGAGCTGAGAACATGTGTCCTTACAAAAACCTGCACACAGATACTTCCAGCAGCTTTACCCATAATTGCCCAAACTTGGAGGCATCCGAGATGTCCTCCAGTAGGTGATGGATAAATAACTGTGGTCCATCCAGACAACGGAATACTATTCAGCACTAAAATGAAACAAGCTATCAAGCCATGAAGAGACAGGGAGGAAACTTAAAAGCATATCGCTAAGTGAAGGACACTAATCTGAAATGGCTGCATACGGTGTGGTCTCAACTTTATGATATTCTTGCAAAGGCAAAACTGAAGAGAGTGAAGGATCAGGGGTTGCCAGAGCTTAGGGAGGAGGAAGGGGTTGGATGGTGGAGCACAGGGTTTTAGGGCAGCGAAGCTACTCCGTGTGACACCACCATGGCGGACATATGTCATTATGCATCTGTCCAAACGCACAAAATGCACGATACCAAGAGCGACCCTATCGTAAATGGCCTCTGGGTGGTGGTGACGTGTCCATGTGGAGTCACTGATTATGACAAATGCACCATCTGCTGGGGACGTTGACAGTGGGGGAGGCTTGCATGTGTGGGCACAGGGGTAAACGTGAAATCTCTGTATATTCCACTCAATATTGCTCTAAAACTAAAAAGTGTCTGAAAAGCAAAGTCCATTAAGAAAAAAAGGTTGTTATCTGATGGTATTTACCAGAGCTGTTGGCACACACTTCAGTGGCAGGAAATGTGCCACTAGGAATTCCATGATGATTTCCTAGGGTGGCCTCATATGACTCGCTCAAGGTTCTCATTGGTCACCCAGGGTCTGATCAGCCTGGGAGAGGGACAGAGTCAGAGGCAGCGACCGGGGAGTGAACGCTCTGCCCAAGTCTGCGAGCTTGACTTCCTGGGTGATTCATGTGGGACGACCGTATTCTGGATTCCAGCGGCATTTGTTCTTAATCCCATACACAAGCTCTTCTCTTATCATCGGTTCAGACTCTGCAGTCGTCTGCAGTTTCAGCCAACCCCACACAGAAAACTGCTCCCCCCCACTGCTGGAGGCGGCTGGGGCCAACTTCTGCTCGGCTGCTGCCTCTGGTTCACGTCTGGGAGACCTGGCAGCGCGGGAGCTCCCGAAGCAGATGTGCAGTGCCATCGAGTAGTCCTGCACTGTGATCTTGTGTCCTTGTGATCCGTGCACGGAGCCCGCAAATCTGCGCGCCTGTTAGCGGCCGTGTGGTGATGTCGGACGGGCGTGGAACTGGTGGCGGGAGGAAGCGTCCCACGGTTCTCGGTCTGTCCCCCAGGGCGTGGGCTTTCAAGCGCCGGCGTCCCCTGGGAGCGTGGTTGTGTTCACCTACGGGAGCCAGTGGTCTTCAGTGGACATGGTGGTACGCAGTAGGTCAGGGAGTCTCTAGAATTTTCTAACATCTTGCTCTGTGAGAACTGTCACCAGAGCAAGGAAAGGACTGCCCCTCGGATGAGCTGGAAGGGGCAGCAGGAAGCTTAACCGAGGGCCGGCATCGTGTGGCCTCCCAGTCACCCGGCCGCCTGCAGCCTCTGCATGAGCAGCCTGTCCCCATCCGGCTGTTCACAGACCGACGCTCCGCCTTCGGTCCGCTGGTCTCGGGGTCCTTTCCCGACCCCTGGAACGTTAGATCCCGGCTGTGTGGCATTCTGGTAGCTCATACCGAGCACGTTTGAAAGTCCTTGTCTTCTGGTCGGTTTGGCTGAACCGCCGGGGAGGGCTGTCATCCCTCACTAACTAAGGTGAGGCCGAGGGGCAGCCTGAGGGAAGAGCGCGTGCCGTCGTGGCGTCCAGCATGGTTTCCGGCGCTGGTTTTCTCTGTCCACGCCTGCCACATGTGTCCAGTGGAGCCCCTTCTGTGTCTCTGCTCAGCTGCCCGTGGTCGGTTCTCCAGGCTCCTCAAGGACCGTGTGTTTTGTGTGCATGTTACCGCCCAGAAGGACGGACGGACGTCTCCTCTGAGGCCCAGCACAGTGCAGAGCACACAGTAGGTGCTCGGCACACATTTGCCGAATGAAGAAAGGAGCAAATGCTCCTTTCTCTGCGGTCTCCGCTGTGAGGGGAGCCAGCCCGGGAAGGGGCTCCTGGCGGCCATCGGACGGGGTCTGTGTGCATCTCTGAATGGAGTGGAAACGTGCCTGCCACCAACCCCACGGCTCTGGACACGTCAGAGAACCTGCACGGTGGTAAGAAAGGCCGCATCTGTATGTATGTTCGCATCCCGGGGCTGCCGTGACAAATTACCACAAACGGAGGCTCAGAACAACAGAAACATATTCTCCTGCGGTTGAAATTTAACAACAGAACTGAAACCAAGCTACTACCAGAGGTGCTTCCTTCTTCCCGGGGGGAGAGGCTGCTGTGGGCCTCCTGCAGGTTCCAGGCCATCTTACTCCCCCAGCACCCCGGGGTCTGCCTCCATGGCCCCAGGCATCCTCCCCTGTCTGTGGAGGGTCCAGGTCCTGGGTCAGGGCCGACCCGGGAAGGAGCGATGGCCACACGGCTTATCTGCACAGCATTTTGACGGGTTTGAGGCTGCACCAGCCTGTCCGGGCGCTCAGAGAGGGCTAGGCGTCTGGGTGAGGCCACTGAGCAGTCTGGTGGGGGGTCTCTGGGTCGAGAGCGCCAAGGGAGCACCACAGCTCGGGACCTACCTTATCTGTGGGTAACAGCTACCAGCCAGCTTTTGTGGGGTACGGAAAGTAGGCAGTCTCTCCACGGCCAAAAACCTGTGTACTGGGGTTAGTTTTAAATTACTGAATGTGCATAAGTTTGGGGTTGGCACTGGCAGGCTTTCGCGCTAACAGGTTTCAGCTGACAGGGAAGCAGTAAAGAACCAGGGGCCGACACAGAGGCCACATTTGGCCCCTTTGTAAAGCAGTGTCCACACCTCCCCTACTGTGTCTCATGAAGACCCCAGAAGACATCAGGCACCAGATTCCTGCTCTGCACCGATGGCTTCATCTCCAGACCCTGACTGGTTCCATCTGCAAAGACCCTATGTCCACATGAGCGTACATTCTCAGGTCCGAGGGCCCATCAGCTGGGGGGACACTATTCCACCCAGGCCGGAGTTAGGAAGGCCAGGTGCCTGTGACAGCCGTGGGCAGGGCAGGGGGACGGAGGGCTGAGGAACGGCCAGAAGACGCACGTCTGTGCTTCTCAGCGAAGGGGAGGCGAGGTCTTTCACCAAGAACCAGGAGAATGGCCCCACTGGGCAGGGACATGGCAGAGAAGGAAAGGTGTGTGCAAACGCCCCAGGAGCCCCCCGAGTCAGAAACCGGGATCTGGTCGGAACCGGGAAAGCTGGTCCGATAACATCATCTCATCTGGGAAACAGCACAACTGAGGCCGCAGCCCTGGGTGGCTCCCAGAAGTCGGACCCGAAGGACGGCTGTGTGGTGATCGCCCGGGGGGTGAGAGGTCCCACACCGAACTGGAGCCAGTCCTCCCGCTGTGTGGCTCAGCTGGGAATGCAGTGCGCAGGCTCCCTCCTCCACCGACGGCCTCAGCTGTCCTGACCACATGGCCACCCACTCTTATCCCTCCTTTCTTGCCTTCCGACCTCCGGTGCCCCAGCATCCGTCTCCGTTGGGGGCTGCTGGAAAGGCACCAACCAGACCCAGCCTTACGGGAATCTCATTAGCCGTGCCCCTTCTACCACTGCCTCCGTGGACGGTGTTGCAAAGAGGCTTAAATTAATGAGGATCCAACACGAACCAGAGACCAGCCACGCGGGTCAGTATTTTGCTCAGCCTTTCCTGAGCCTTCACACCGTTCCCCACCCTGGGCCAAGCCATGAAGGAAGATTAGATGCGATTGACAAGGGAGTAAGCATTTGCTTTCTCCCCGCTCCGCATGGAAAGGGTATACTTCCCACCCCAACGCTGCCGGTCTCCCACGCCATCCTGCAGAGACCAGACGGGAGACGCGCCTGAGCCGCTGGACTAGCGCTTGCCCCCCTGTCGCCACCGTGATGGGATCGAGTCTCAGGAGCTGCTCACCCAAGGAGAGGGAGACACACGCAGGGTGCCCAGTCCCATGCCAGGTCAGCCAGACCCCAGCCAGACCCCAGATGCTGAGTGAACAGTCAGGGCATACTGACGAAGCCACGGGGTTTCGGAATTTTTGGTTGCACGGAAAGCACGTACTAAGACACCACTGATTAAAGTCATTTTTGCTACTAAAGTCCGAATTCACGAAGTTTGAAAGAAGCTGTAGTTTCCCCATATTAGATGTTCTAGACATTATTTCTCTGCAGAACATTTTGGAATAACAAATAAAAGAAAGAAAACAACATTTATCATTATTCCGTATTTCAGATGCAGATAATAATCAGAATCAAAAATTCTTCATGAGTCCTTCCCCATACTCCGCTATCTCTGATCTATAAATAAATCAAATCTTAGGAACAGCACCACTACCACAGGTATACTCAGCCGATGGAGAAACAAGGCATCAGCATTTCAGACGTCCACCCGCTCCCCCTGCTCTTCTGTGTCTTAAGCTGCACCCGACTTTTCTGATATCGTCCCCAGTATTTCTCATGAAATTGTGGTGCTTGGCGTTAGTGTTTGACAAAATGGCTTTAAGAGGTCAAAAAAAGGGGCGCCTGGGTGGCTCAGTCGTTGGGCGTCTGCCTTCTGCTCAGGTCATGGTCCCGGGGTCCTGGGATGGAGCCCCGCATCAGCAGGAGCCCGCTTCTCCCTCTCCCACTCCCCCTGCTTGTGTTCCCTCTCTCGCTGTCTCTCTCTCTGTCAAATAAATAAATAAAATCTTTAGGAAAAAAAAGCCAAAAAAGTACACATCAGTTAATTTCAACACATACCGACTGGTGTCCAAATACCAGGTAATGTCCACATACCTCCCTGTACCCCACTGCCTCACATCCTTTTCCAGACCTAGACGCGCTTGAAGGTCATCCCCCGGACTGTCACGCCTGTGACCTCCCTTGCTGCCATGTCACACCCACGCTCCTCGGCCTCCACCAACCGGCCCGTCACAGTGTCGGGCTCTGCGTGAGACAGTACGGCGTGAGCCCAGACGGAAAGACGGCATGCTGGCCTTCCAAGGACACTGAAGTTGAGATCATGGAAATGAGAGGCACACGCCTAATGAAGACATTCGGAATGTTTTCACTGGAAAAGAAAGTAAGCTATTTCCCTTTCCTCTCCTCCGTGACTCTCTACTCTCTGCACACCAAAATCTGCTTTTGAAAGCAGAGGAGTCCTGGCCTCGCCCCCAGGCATTCTATTATAATTGGTCTAGGTTGGGGCCTTGGCACTGGGGTGTTTTAAATCTCCCCAGGAGAATCTAATATGCAGACGGGGTTGAGACCCACCCCTTCACGCCACAGCGCATAAGTCGGTCAGAACTGCGTCGAGCTAATTAGGGACGGCTGTGTGGTGGAGGGGAAGGTGGGCCAGGGAAGGAGATGGTTTGGCCGGAATTCCATCCGCGACATCATAACGAGTTCAACAAAGTTTGGAGTTTGGGAGCGAGGGAAAGAACGGCAAGAAAGCTTCGTCCAGTAGACGCGTGGCTGGGTGGGGAGCGAGACGGCAGCGTGCAGGCCGAGGGAGGCCGCCAGGAAAAAGCCGGAGGAAAACCGTCCAAGTGCCTGGCTGTTAGCGAAAGGAGCTTGAAGAGGACGCTGACTGCTTGCAGCCTCCGCACCTGCAGCAGCAAAACAGGATGTCAGTCCTCCACACTCATCTCCCCAGAAAGCCAAAGACCTCATCAGCTCTGTTTGCAAATGATCTAGTCCCCCCAGATCGCGCTCGCTGTGGCTAGCAAAGGCATCGCAAGGAATGATGGCTCCTTCTGACAGCGAGTAGGACTAAGTGACCAAAGACGTCACTCGTGCACGGCTCCATTTCCCGGCCTCTCCTCTTACATGCACCACGGGTGGTCACTCTCAGCACACCAGCCTCCGGTGGACACCACAGATGCAATCGCCCACGGCAGACGCTGCAAGAACCCTTCGGCAGAGAGAGACAGCAAGTACACCTCACTGATCACATCAGCAACAGTTCATCTTCAACAGTAGGAGACTTACATCCTTCCCCGTTGAGAAAAATCCATTTTTGCCCCAATGCAGCTGGTTCTCATCTTCTCGCCCCACGCTCCCCCCCCCCCCGATGGAATGCTCACTTGAGGCTGCCTTTCGAGCATGCTCTAGGACTCTCCCTCTGTTTGCACTTCCCTTCAGCGCCCCCCGCACCCCTCGCCTCCGTGCCCCCAGCCCTGCCCGAGCTACAGATGCTGTCTTTTGTTTTGCATTTATGTTTCGAGAAAGACATTGCCCAGCCGACGCTCTGCAAAGCATCAGTGAGTAAAGTCTGTTATACAGGGCTGCAAAGCCATCTGGACTTCCTGCTGAAAAGGTTGGACATGGTTTTAGGCAAGATTTTTTATCAGATCTGAAAGGGGAAAAAAAAAAGTCTTGAATGCATTACCATCTTCCAAGGTTGATGTCAGATTTTTTTCCCCTTGTCAGTTGCAAAACAAAGCAAAAAAAAAGACAAACCGGAGTTGCTGAGGATGAAGATATACATCTCCAGAGGAAGCATTGTCAAGGTAGTGGAGTATAAACAAAAAATAAATTAGTTTTGGTTTTATCAGAAACTGGACAGACTCCCATTGGTATAATAGTTTGTCTGGTGAGTCCAAGCCTTCCCAGGGAGTGCCCTTAAAATGCAAAGGGGGAAATCTTAGACGCTCACAACAAAAACAGGGTCTGCTTTCCAAAACCTATTAATGGCTTTTTAAATGCACAGGAGAAGAAAGACAGAGATGGACGAGAATAAAACCAGCCTCGTGAAAAGCAAAACTGCTTTGAACCCCCCCCCCCCCCCCCCCCCCCGTCCAAGCCCTTTCTCTGGATGTGACAGACTTTTCCAAAAGGTTCAACTTTTCCATCAAAGCATGTCGGTATCTTAGCAACACACTTGCTACCACCCGGCTTCAGGCTTCACTCCCCGCAAGTCAGTGAAGAAAAGCCAGAATGAGTTCTTGTGTCAGAGCGTGCCCTTAACAAGGACCCTCATTCAGATTTAGGAAGAAAATGTCTTCATAGAGAAGGACAAGAGCTTGGCCTCAGATCAAAAGCATTTTGCCTAATTAGTGGGATAAGTAGGCTTCACAAAGTGACGGTTATTGATCCTGAAGAAGGAATTTATGTAATGTGTTCTATTTTCCCCTAAACATTTTATTGCAACAAACATTTATTCATTAATGCATGTGAGGAAGTCAGGGAACGTGCAACACTACGTCTCAGAGAAATCAAAACAACCCGGGGCCCTGGGGGGCTCAGTCGTCAAGCGTCTGCCTTCGGCTCCGGTCGTCATCCCGGGGTCCTGGGATGGAGCCCACTTCTCCCTCTGCCTCCACTCCCCGCCCCCCCATGTCAAATAAATAAACAAAATCTTTAAAAAGGGGGGGGTGCTGGATTGCTCAGTGGTTAAGCGTCTGCCTTCGGCTCCGGTCATGATCCCAGGGTCCTGGGATCGAGTCCTGCATCGGGCTCCCTGTTTGGTGTGGAGTCTGCTTCTCCCTCTCCTTCTACTGCTCCTTCTGCTTGTGCTCTCTCGCTGTCTGTCAAATAAATAAATAAAATCTTTAAAAGAAAAAAAAGAAGAAGAAGAAGAAAGAAAAAGAAAAAAAAAAAACAACTCCATGTGCTGCAGATCAAAGGTCCCCAGTGGGAATTTTTGGTCAAATTCTGTTTCCCAGCCCAGGCGTCTTTGGCCAGAGCGGCCAGTCCTGAGGGCGCTGTCCCAGCAAGCTCCCCAGGGGAGAGGACAACCGCCCGGCCCTGAGGCACGTCCTGAGGCAGACGGGCCGACCACCTTAAAGTAACTGTCCCAGGGCAGGTCACGGAGGCAGTGCCAGCCAGCGTGCCTCACCAGACGTGGTCAGTCCGTACAGCCCCTGAGCTCCCGCAAAACGCTTCTTTCTGAGCGGCGCTAACCACACTCCAGTCTCAGAGGAAGGTGGTGGCGGACGTGAGGAAAATACCTCTGGTGGGACCCCGACTCTGTGTCCGTAGCGGAGGGTAGACAGACTGCGTGCCATCTGCAGAGGCACGCAGACCCCACCACGAGCAGTGTCCACGGCCCCACCAGCCTCCCCTCCCCGCGAGAGCACCCGCCAGAGCACGACTCCACTCTCTCTTCCCCACATCAGGCTCCAGCTCTGTGGTCATCTCTCCGTGACTCTCCCCTGACCCCTCTCACCTCGAGACTAAATCTAATAAAAACCCATCGGCCACTCACACCAGGGTACACCCAAACAAGCCACCTTGGTTCCATATTTCTTCTGAACAAATGTGAAATATTACCCAGCTGAAACAGACTGCGTCACCACTTTATTTGTGATGCTTTTTCATCAGATGTCTGAACAAACCATCCAAATAGAGACTGCAGGAACGCCTTCAGGTTTTCCTGCATATATAACCATGTCAACTACAAACAGATCATTTTGCTCCTTCCTTTCCAATCTGAATGCTTTTTATCTCTTCCTCTTGTATGTCTGCTCCAGCTGGGACTTCTAGCGCCACGTCAGTAGGACGAGTCATCCTTGCGCCCCGGTGACAAACCCCACTTGGTCACCGTCACTTTTAACGTGCTGTTGATTTGGGTTTGCTAATGTTCATCAAGGATTTTTGCACCTATGTTCAGGGCTCTTGTCTCTCATCTTTTTGTCTTGTAGTGCCTATCTGACCTTGGTGTCCAGGTGATTCGGCCTCATAAAATGAGGCACAAGTGTTCTCTCCTGTTCCATCTGTTGGAAGACTTGTAAAAGAATTGGTATTAATTCTTCTTTGAACATTTAGTAGAATTCACCAGTGAAGCCATCTGGTCCTGAGCTTTTCTTTGTTGAGAGATTTTTTTTAACTTTTTTAAAATTGAAATATAGGGGAGATATTTTTTTATTACTGATTCAATTTCTGTATTTGTTATAACAATGACATATATTGTTATTCGGGCTTTCCATGCATTCAAATTCCCCTTCATTCCGTTTTGGTAAGTTGTAGGTTTCTGGGAATTTATCCATTTCTTCTACAGTATCCAATTTGTTGTCATATAATTGTTCAGAAGGGCCCTTTACGATCATTTTCATTTCTGAGGCACACACTGTAATGTCTCCTCTTTCGTTTCTAATTTTATTTATTTGAATCTTCTCTCTTTTTTTCTCAGTTAACCTAGCTGAAGATTTGTCAGTTTTCTTTCTCTTTTTCACAAAACCAAAGCAAACTTCAAAAATTTGTTGATTTTTTTCTATTTCTATTTGATTTATTTCTGCTCTACTCTTTATTATCACCTTCCTTCTCCCAGCTTTAGGCTTAGTTTGTTCTTCTTTTTCTAGATGAGGTGTACAGTTAGGTGCTGTATCTGAGATCTTCTTTTTCAGTGGTAGTGTTTATTGCTATAAACTTCCTTCTTAGTTCAGGTTTTGCTGCATCCCATAAGTTTTAGTGGGCTGTGCTTTTGTTTTCGTCTCAAAATATTTTTTAAATTCCCTCTTCATTTCTTCTTTGAACCAATAGTTATTCAAGAGTGTGCTCTTAATTTCCATTTATTTGTGAATTTTCCCTCTTTAAAAAAAAATTCTAGTTTTATTCCATTGTGGTTGGAAAAGAGGCTTGGAATGATTTCTATATTCTTAAATTTGTTAAGACTTGTTGGGTGACCTAACATGTGATTTATCTTGGAGAATGTTCACTGTGTGCCTGAGAAGAATTATGTATTCTTCTGCCTGGAGATGGAAAGTTGTGTACACACTTGTTAGATCCACTTGGCCAATATTGTTCCAGCCACCTGTTTATTGATTTTCTATCTGGATGTTCTATCCATTGTTGAAAATAATAGTCTCCTATTATTTCAGTTATATGAAAATATGGTATTATTATTATTATTATTACTAGCATTATGTTATAGTCTCCTATTCTTCCTGTATTGATGTCGATCTCCCCCTTCAGGTCTGTCAATATTTGTTTTATATATTTAGGTGCTCTGATATTGGGTACATAGATGTTTATAATTGTGAAGTCCTTCTGTTGAATTGACTCCATCATTGTATATGGCCTTCTTTGTCTTTTGTTAAAAGTTTTTAGTAATTTACTATTTTGTCTGGTAGGATAGCCACCTCTCCATTTTCTGTTTGCCATTTAAAGAGAATACATTTTCCATCCCTTCTCTCTCAGCCTATGTGTCCTTACATACAAAGAGAGCCTCTTGAAGGCAGCATATCACTGCATGCTGTGTTTCTTTCAGCCACTCTAAGCCTTTTGTCTGGGGAGTTTAATCCATTTTATATTCAGAGTAGTCATAGGTAGGAGAGAACTTACTACTGCCATTTTGTTACTTGTTTTCTACCTAGTTTGTAGGTTTTTTTGTTCCTTTGCTCCTCTCTTGCTGTCCTCCTTTGTTACTTGATTTTTTTTTTTGTAATATGTGCATTGATTCTTTTCTCTTTATCTATTGTACACCTATTACAGTTTTTTTGTGGTTGCCTCAAGGAATGCATAAAATATCTTATAGTTATAGCTGTCTGTTTTAAGTGGGTAATGATTTAACTTCAGTCGCATACAAAACCACTCATCCTATGACAGTGTTGCATATTCTGTCTTTGGTGGGTCTACCCTGTTCACCTTCAGGAGTGAGACATATGCCTTCACATGTTTTCATGTTGCTATTTGGAGTGTTTGTTTTAATTTGAATAACTCTATTCAGCATTTCTTGTAAGGCAGGTCTAGGGGTGATAAACTCCCTCAATTTTTGTTTCTCTGGGAAAGTCTTTATCTCCTCTTCATTTTTAAGGGTAGTTTGTCAGGAATAGTACTTGGCCTTTTTTTTTTTTTCTTTCAGAATTTTGAATATGTCACGCACCCTCTTCTGGTCTGCAAGGTTTCTGCTGAGACATTTACTGGCAATCTTGTGGATGTTCCCTTGTATGTGATGAGTCGCTTTCTTCTTGCAGCTTTTGAAATTTTCTTTGTCTTTGATTTCTACAATATAATTACAATGTGTCTCCATGTAGACCACTTTATGTCTAGCCTATTTGGAATCCTGTGGCTTCTTGAATCTGTATGTCTATTTTCTTCCCTAGATTTGGTGGGGGGGAGGGGTCATTATTTCGTTAAATATCCTTTCTGCCTCTTTTTCTTTTTTTTTTTCTGCTTCTGGACTCTCATAATACATATTTTGTTCCTTTAAAGGCATGTTATAAATCTCATCGGCTTTTTTCACTCTTTTCATTCTTCTTTTGTTTCTACTCCTCTGACTGGATAATTTCAAATGCTTTGTCTTCAAGTGCACAGGTACTTTCTTCTGCTTGACCAAGTCTGCTGGTGAAACTCTCTGTTGCATTTGTTTTTTGTTTTTTTGTTGTTGTTTTTTTTTTTTTTTCATTACAGTCATTGTATTCTTCAGCTCCAGCATGTCTGTTTGGTTCCATTTTATGATTTCTATCTCTTTGTTAAACCCATCGTTTTGTTCATGTACTGTTTTTCCAATTTCATCAAGTGGTCTATCTTTGTTCTCTTGTAGCTTAGTGAGCTTCCCTAAAACCATTATTTTAAATTCTTTGTCAGGAAATTTGTGGCTCTCCATTCCTTTGAGGTTAGTTACTAGAAATGTTCTGTGTACCTTATAGCCTTGCTTTGGTGTCTATACATTTGAAGGAACAGTCGTCTCTTCCAGAGTGTAAGGCCTCGCTTCAGTGGGAAAGGCCTTCACCAGCCAATGAGTGCAAGAGTGCCAGCTGGGTGGTGTGCACAGCGATGCCAGATTTGGCACTGGTTCCAGGGAGTGTGACAGCATGGAGCCCAGGTCACGGGCATGCACATAGCAGCACTGAGACCAGGGCATGGGGGCAATGTCTTTCTTGTTCGTGGAAGTTCATCTGAAAGAACAAGCATTTTCTGGGCCATCTCTGTCCTGTTTGTTGCGTGTAGTAAAAAGGGCTGGGATGTATGTGTCTCTCTGGTCTCAAGTATCTCTATGAGCTTGAGGAAATGCACAACGATGGCCAAGTCCTGGCTTTTGTCAATGCCTCAGATGCATTATTTGAAATTATTTAACAATTTTCATCTACTTAGTTTCTCCTCTCCAAAACCTATTTTCAGGGTAAAGAAAGAACACTGCGGGGGAGGGGAGAGTCATCCTTTGGAGGCATTTGGAGTTTGTCATTTATGGCATTCATAAGTGAGTATGAGACTGATGTCAGTGGTGATATTGCAAAACGGGTGGTAGCATACTTATTATTTAGGCAATGACTAAAACTCTCCTTGAATTTAACAAAAGCTGGGAAAGTAAATATTACTTCTTTTATGGAACAACTACTTTTTCTATTGCGCATCTTTTTGTCTTGATGCACTGAAATGGATCTTACTGTTCATGTCTTTTTAAATCCTGATGAACTCAAACAACCATGAATCAATCCCAAACAGAGGGAGGACCTCATCTGTTAGCACCCTCATATTAGCACACTAATGACATTTTAAAGATTCTAATTAAACCCAGATGCAAAGTATCTTCCTGAGTACATCAGGAATCATGAGTTTAAGAAAAACAGAAATATTTTTCCAGTGCAGTTTTAGTTTACTTTCTACATTTTTTGTATTCCAATTTGAAGTTGATTGTTAAAGTAGTAACCACTGTTAATATGTATAAACAGATTTGTGGCTATCTAACAATTAAGGTAATTGTGAATAGCTACAAATTTACTTAATCAATAGGTAGGTGTAGAGATATCTGTGCATATAAACTTCAGCCCCCAATTATCAAAACAACAAACATGGTCTCTCATTGTAGGCTTTTCTGAAATCCTTGGTTAGTAAACAGGCCTCAGAAGGTATGCTGTGGGTAAGAGCCCGAATGTTGGAGCCAGAAGTTAAACATGTGGGTGTGATTCTAAGGGTAACACTGACTGGATGAGTCAGCTTGTCTCAGTCTTGGCTGCCCAACCATAAAGCATTCAGCCCCCTGGGCCTGGTCCCTGGGAACCCCCAGGGTGGGCAGTGGTATTTGCACCATTCTCCTCCCACCTGCCAGAAGAGGGGGCCCTCACCTGCCACCCGGCCACCGAGTCCCTCTGGCCCTCCAGCCACTCTCCACTGAAGGTGCTCAGGAGCCAGATAGCAAATTCATAAAATAAACAGCAGAAAGCAGAGAGTGCAACCTGTTTGTCAGATACAGGGGAAAAAAAGGTCAGCTCCTGATGTTACTAAACCTTTGTTATCAATACAGCATGAGCCATTCATATAACTGTCCCCCCTTTTTACTTTATGCAGATCCTCTATTTTAAAAGAATTATTTTCTTCATTTTCCTTAGACTGTTTCTTCTTAATGTAACTCATCATGAAGAATTTAAAAATGCCAACAGTAGATGACTAAAAGTGCCTTCAAGTCTATAAAATTATATTTACAGATGTGACCAGCCCCCAGTCCTGTCTATTCATATCTGTCCCATCATATGTAAGAGGGATCTTCCTATCTACTGGCTAAGAACTCTCTTGTTCAGCAAATGACCCACAGCCAGAGCCCATCCCCTTGGAGGGAACCTCACTATTGTACCCCTGGATTTGCTGGGTTGGTCTCGGCACATGCAGAGGGAGGCATATGGGTCATGGTCTCCCTTGCGGAGCTGCATTTGGTGGAGGTCACTGTGTGGCAATGAGTGGGGTGAGGCCTGCGGAGACCAAAGGGAGAGATGGGGAGAGAGCCAGCAAGAGGGAGCAGGCAGCCACCTAGGGACCGGAGACCACAAGATGGTAAGACAGGCTGATGTTTCGTGGCACATGTCCCTGCTCTTGCAGGGAGAGGTGGTCCATTCCCAACCCCAGCTCAGCCGTCCCTCCCCACTGGGACCCACTGGCCCGCTCCAAGCTTCACACAATGCTGGCAGGTGACGGGCCACTGCAGCAGGAGTGCATGCAGCATGGGAAGTGGGGGTTACAGCCACAGGGCAGGTGGGGTCAGTGCATGGAAATCACAAAGAGGAAACATCAGGGGTGAAGGAGGTCCTGGCTAAACCGACTTAACAGGACCCTCGCTGAGGACAGGCCAGGTGGTCAGGCATCACCCGGGGGTGTTGGGGATGAGGAACTGGGTCAGGTATTGAGGGTGGGGGCTTCTGGTCCTGCTGAGATTGGATGATGCAAAGAGAAACAGAGAAGCCCAAAAAGCAGGGCTGTTTGAATTTGGAGGAGGCTGGTGATGTTTGGCCAATGAGAGAATCTTGCTCGTGTTGTTGTCGAACTTCCCTGCACATTTGAATCCCTGAGCACCTTGCAGGCAACGCCAGCACCTGAAATTCTGACTCAGGGGATCCAGGAAGGGGTCTGTGGCCCCACAGGTGGGCCCAGGTGGCTCTCCCAGGCCCTGTGAAGTCCTCCTTCTCCAATTACCAGGGGTCATTTGCTCCCTAAACTCCTACAGTGAAGACTGTCATGAAACCCAAATTTGTGTAAGAGGCAGAATTTCACACTCCCCGTCTCCTACCTCTGTGTTTGCCTTTTTCAGGCTTGTGTGCTCGTTTTGGTCTGAGAATATAAGCATTCATCGTCCTTCCTGCCCTGCCCATCTCTCTTGAGGAAGGACAGCGGCTGAGCATGTGCCCTGGGGTCTGACCACCCTTGTGTGAATCTGGGACCCTGTGTGCCCCTGGCAGGGAGGCTGACTTCTCTCATTCTGAGCTCGCTCATCTGCAAAGCAGGGTAATAGAGTAACTGCCTCCCGGGACAATCATGTCGATTACGGGAAACAAGACGCACTGGCCACTTAGCACCTGCGTGCACAAAGTCCTTGAGCAATGTCGGCTACCATCTATCACACGGTGTTCTGTGTTTCCTGTTTGGTATGACGGGCTTTTTATATAGAGGACCTTGTCTTCTTTGTCTTAATATTTCATTAGTGTCTTGCTCAATAAATTTTGATTTATTCTTTTCTCCAGGAGTCAGGTATAGAGACGAGATAGAAGTGGAGAGGCTTGAGACAGTGTCTCCACTGTGGCTTCTCCCGGGCCACTCTGGACACAGCTAAGCTCTCCCCCGTGACAGCTCTGACAAACACCTTTCCAATTTCACGCCAGCATTCCTGTGGGGGCGTGTCAGGAGCCACGTGTGCCCTACAAAGCCCTCAGGGCAAACGCACACTTTGATTGGGACGCACTGTGTGCCTGTGTTATTGCCAAGAGGAGTACGACAGAGCTCTGGTCCTCAGGCCTCCAGGCCAATCACGGTGACGCTCGTGTCAATAGTCACAAGTAATGTGGCCCGAGGATGGGCCCTTCTCAGAGAGAAGGGAACCCCAAGTCAGAGAACCGTGAGCAGACTAGTAGCCAAGAGCCCAGGGCAGCGCACCTCCGGACAGCACGCGATGTTCGAAGGCGCTGATGCCAGAGACACCCTCTTCCAAACGGAAAAGTTGTAACAAATGTAAAGCTGATAAAAGATCAAGCAAATAGTTTAACTCGCCCAATACTGACCGACGTTTTCAGTACAAGGAAATGACATCAAGCAGGCGACGCGTGTGTGATTTCTCCCTGAGACTGGCTCTGGGTCCAGGCGGATGCAGCGCCTGTGCGTGGGGCGCAGAGCTGGGTCAAAGGCGCAGCTACTCCGCTGAAGAGCAGGCTCCCTTAGCGCACGCAGTGCGGGGGGAACAGCCGGTGGGACAGGCAACAGTGCAGCTGGATTAACTGGGGTCGGGGGAACTCCAAGAAAGCACTCAACTCAGGGAGGTATTTCATGAAGTTCTGCCTCAACACATCCTCAGCATCATACGCGCCTGCCTAACTGTGCCGGAACATACCCCTCGAACAGCTGCATCCTGAGAAAACTTTCATTTCATGCAAGTAAGTGACAAGTATTTCTGTATTGTTTCTAAGAAACTCTGTGCTTGCACAAGTCCGGGCGCGAACAACCTCAACCACAGTCGGCACTCGGAGCTAGGCAGTGAGCGTACAGGTCACACTCAGGCATCTTACACCCGCGATGCCATCCCACCTGTAATGACCCTATGGCGTAGGCACGATTCCTATTTCAGAGAAGGGGAAATCACGATCTAAATAATGTTCGGAGTCAGGCCACTGTTAAGTAGCAACAACAGGATTTGAATCTGGATCACAATGACTTCAGAGTCCATCTTTAAGCCCTCATGGTCTATCCACGGTCTGTCACACCGTACCTCTGTCTGCGTGCTTCACCATGGCATAACAAGCCACTCTGAAACCCAGTGGCTCAAAACAACACAGGCTTTTATTCTGCTCTTGCACCTGCCATTTGGGCTGGGCTCAGCGGGGACGGTGCCCCTCAGCTCCTCACAGCACTAGCTGGGCAGTTTGGCTGGGGGCTGAGGACCGTTCCCCAGAGGGCCCACTGGGGGCTGCAGGTTGGTGCTGGCTGTGTGTGGTCTGGGAGCTCAGCCTGGCCACTGGCCAGGACCCGGACTCCTCTCCATGGGATTTCTCCTGGCTGGGTTCCAAGAGGGAGCACCCAGGGCCAAGACACAGGTCATGGCGTTACGGACTGCTCAGAGGTCACATGCCACCATCCCTTCATTGCTCTGTCTGCTGGGACAGTGTCCAAGGAGAGGACACAGAGCCAACCACTGCATACGAGGCACATGGGGGTTAGAGGTAAGATGAGCTGGCAGGATGGGCGACATGGGCACAGCCGTCTTTGGAAAATGCAATCTGCCAAAATATAGCCCCTCCTAGCCTTGGGATCCATGCCACATCCTACTGAAACACCCGAGCAGGGGACTCAGCCACAGAAAGTGCTTTGAGGAGCCACCTCGTGCAGCCAGTCTCGTGTTGGTTACCTGTCAACCACGGTGCGGTCAGCGCTCCCCAAAACACACGTCTGGCTCTGCCACTCCCTGGCCCCAGGATGACCACTCACCTAGCTCCCTGCACACAGTGGACAGGTGTGCTAACCCCAGAGCAACACCTCCCAGCCCTCGTTTCTTCCTCTGGCCATGCCCCTGGTCATCCAGAAATGTCTGATGCAGCAGGCCAGGTGTCCGTGCCGAGGATCAGAACCAGGCCCATCAGGGTAATTCTGGATGAGGAAGCCGCGCCCCAGAGAGGCTCCCTGCCCAGGTCCTCTCATTCCAAGTTTGGCGCTTTCTCCACCGTGTGGGTGACAGTAAGGATTTTTTCCTCTTTCAGGACTTCCTTTAAATTTGTTATTGGCCTCCAGATAATTTGAGATATAGAATAATTGAGTAGTCAGCTAATTTGAATTACGTAGTTGGACTTTGAAGTTAATGAGGCCTGATTGCCTTTGTTAGCAAACAGGAATCATTACAAGACCCAGAGGCGCCTCGTCCATGGACACATGAGGGGACGCTGAGATGGAGCCGTGGAAGTTCACCTCCCACTTAGCAGGATTTCTCTGAGCCTCAGCGCGCCATCCGCCAGCTCGATGCCTCGGGGAGCAGCCCCTCCGCTGCCCAGTTCTGGAAGCAGAGCTCGGTCAGCCATGCCCCCTTCCCGGTGGTGCTACTTCCCACACCCCAGGGCACTCCCCCATACTTACTCCCCAGTATGGTGGGGGGGTGCATAGCAAGCACCATGAAGGGAGGGGGGCAGGGGACCAGGCAGCCTTGGCTCCCAGATCCTGTCTGGCCCACCCATATGCAAATCTAACCTTTCTGATATTTCAGCATTATAAGCCCAAAGACAGGATTTCAACAGGAAAATATTTACTGAAGGCTTTCTCTTTCATAATCTATTGATTTTAATATCCTTACCACTTTGGCTAAATGTCAATTTTACCCTGAGGACTGCTATTGCAAATTTGAACACATTTTATTTATTTGTGGCATTCAAAATATTAGTGTTGGAAATGAGTAAAGTGTGAGTCTTTCAGCGTTCCTCTTTAAAGTTTATTTTTCCTGTTTGAATAATGCTGGTAATTTGCCACGGTAATTGGGGCCAATGGACGATGCGTGGCAACGACAGGCAGAAACTGAAGTAGCATTTCGAATGGCGCCACACACACAGCTCATTAATATGGGGCCAACCTCCCCACTTAACCTTTGGGACCAGAAGCACCTGTTTATCACTATCATTCAACCAGAAGCCAAGTCCTCTCCCCTCTGCTCACTTCTGCTCCTGCCGTCCGCCGGTACCAGCCTATGCGTGAACAGCTCGGACGCTGCCCCCCTGATTCGGGCTCATCGGAGCTCCGAGCAGCGGCTCAGGGGCACGGCCCCCAGTCCCACCCCCCACGTGCTCCTGCCCTAAGAGCAGCTGGGGTGGCTTTGTGAGGCTTCCCCGAGGAGCCGGCTCGTGCCCAGGGAGGCTGAGCATGCCTCCGCCGCCAAGGGGCCCCATACAGGCATTCCCTAAACTGCTAAATCGCCAATAATTAGTACAGCTGGAGGACGTCGGTTTACCTTTCCAGATTTTTGGAGTGGGTCTTTAGGCTCTCTGTGCAGGGTTTTCTACTGCAAAGCTGGCCTCTCACTCGTGCCCAGGGCCAGACTCTCCCAGTTCCTGCCTCAGACCACAGCAGACCCTCATCTGTCCACTGCAGGAGATGGGGTGTCCAGAAGGCCACCACCCCAACCCTAAGTTGTCTCCTCACCACCAGGATACCCACTGTGCTCCCAGCCAAGGTCTGGACTAGGCAGACCACAGTGGGGGTGTTTCCTGCAGGACCCCCTCCCCCCAGCCAAGGCCTGGACTAGGCAGACCACAGTGGGGGTGTTTCCTGCAGGACCCCCCCAGCCAAGGCCTGGACGAGGCAGACCATGGAGGGTTCTCTGCAGGGCACGCCCTTCCCTGTCCCATACCTTCTCCCTGGATGGTCACAGGCTTGGGCCCCGACCTAACTCAGCCGGGGAACCTGCTCCTGCCTCCAGCCCCATCCAAGGGCCTCTACCTTTGGGAGGCCAGGTGTTTCAGGGGCAGGATGATTGAACTGGGGGCTGGATGAAGCAAGAGGAGTGACAGTTCGGGGGTGGGGTGGGTGGGGCAGCAGGCTCACCTGCTCCAGAGCCCCCAAATCTCTCCAGGCCTGCCCCCTCTACGAGGCCCACTGGCTTCTCATCTTGGCACACAGAAAGTCCCAAATGGGGCCCAGACTCATCCCCAAATTCTGTCCGCCTCTGTCCCTGGAGCACAGGGGCTACTGCTCCCACCCTGGGGGGCCCTATGTGGGGGCCGAGTCTGGTGGGACCCCCAGCTGCCCCTGCAGGGGTGAACGGGTTAGCCAGAGATTTCAGAGGAGGGCGGCAGACTCTCTCCGTACCCACAAAAGGGCGAGGGCTTTGGGGCACCGTCTGAGCGAACCACCCATGCGCTTAGCTTTAATCTCAGAGGATTTACAGAGTGTGGTCAGATTAAAGCTGTTTTCTGAGGTTTGAGGAACCGGCCCCCAGAAGAGCGGCAGACATCACAGGCTGACAGCACAACGCAGAACTCACACACACACAACTCCATCACACCCAGCTTCTTGCCTGCTTCACAACTGTGTCCCTGATCTCGCTGAGCTTCTGCGTCTGCAACCGTAAGATGGGACCACCGCTCTGTACTGGGGGCTCTGCGTGTCCTGGGGGCTCTGCGCGGGGGACACCGCCGTGTGCTGGGGGCTCTGTGCGGGGGGACTCCGTCATGTGCTGGGGGCTCTGCACGGGGGGACACGGCCGTGTGCTGGGGGCTCTGCGTGGAGGGACATCGCCGTGTGCTGGGGGCTCTGCACGGAGGGACATCGCCGTGTGCTGGGGGCTCTGCACGAAGGGACATCACCGTGTGCTGGGGGCTCTGTGCGGGGGGACATCGCCGTGTGCTGGGGGCTCTGTGTGGGGGACACCACCGTGTGCTGTGGGCTCTGCGTGGGGGTACGCGGAGCCGAGTGCTGGGGGCTCTGCGTGGAGGGACATGGCCATAGGAACAATGGCTGTCGGTAAACACAGTGCCTCAACCTTGCCGGTGGCGACCTCATCCTCACGGTCAACCTGTGGCTGGTCAAAGCCTGGGAAGGGCCCCCCTCTGCCACCTGAGCAGAGCCAGAACTCGCTGCGTGGGCCCTATGCTCTTCCCATGCTGTGTCCCCACTGCTTACTTAGCCGCTGAGCCCGAGGAGGCGCTCTGGGGACATCTGCAGAATAACCGCAGGAGCTCCTGGGTCTGGAACCGAGACCTACCTCTGGCAGCCTTGCAGCTTTGACCTCTCATCATGACGCTGCACAAATCCTCCACTCAGACCATCAGACCTCATCCCCTGCCCTGAAAAGTGAGCTCCACAGAAGACACGTGTCGTGGGCCGTCTCCACGGCATGTGATCCATATGGTGGTTCACACTCCCCCAGTCAATAAAAATATTGACCCCCTTGTCCACAGGGACATTGTATATATATGACGTACAAAAGAGAAAGAAAAACTACCTTTTCAGGATGTACCAAAAAAGGACGCAGCTTCTAAGAGCCACTGGGGTCTGGAGGAGAAGCCTGCTCGCCGTGGAAGCCTCTATAGGAGCTAGACCTGGGCTTTGTGGAGAGAGGGACGAGGAGGTCCGCCGTCGGCGGTCTGTGATGCTCTCATGGACAGAGACGGGGTATGGGTTTGTAAGCGCCACAGCTCCCACCAAGCCCTGCACACAGGCCTCGGTAAAGCGAGGGTGGGGGCTGCTCTGAATCACAGTGAGGGGTTTGTATGCTCGCCGCCGGGGAAAATGTCTTATGTTAATTTAGGAAGCAATGCTAAGATATAGCTTGACTCATGTGCTGAAAAAAATACTCTTTAAGTTTGGGGCGCCTGGGTGGCTCAGATGGTTAAGCGTCTGTCTTCGGCTCAGGTCATGATCCTGGGGTCCTGGGATTGAGTTCCGCATCGGGCTCCCTGCTAGGTGGGGAGGCCGCTTCTCCCTCTGACTCTGCCTCTCTCTCTCTCTGACTCTCATGAATAAATAAATAAAACATTTTAAAAAAATACTCTTTAAGTTAAATAATGTGTCCTAACGGGGACGCACTCGCCTGTCCTGGGGAGCTGAATGAACTCCCCAGGGCCCACGGGTGCACCCTGGAATTTGAATTTATGAAAATAATCAGTGGCATGAGCTGTTTTTAAGCCGTTTAGCTGCTTCGACTATAAACCAAGTGCCAGGTGGGGAAGAAAATGGATTATTTCACCATCTGATTAGGTAGGTTTGCAGTAACCAAAATTGACTGTCTACATTAAATCCCAAGTGATCAAAACATAAAAAAATGGCTGGTGTTAGACAGTGAGTATACGCATCCCTACGTGAACTCTAAGTTTCCGTCTAGCCTCTAGCTCCCCACATAATCAAGCACATCAGTTACAGACACAAACACAACTGAGAAAGCCGATGCAAGCTGCAATCGTGTGTGCGGCTGAATTAACAACCGAGCCCCCAAAATAGCGGTGGTGCGGGGGCACAGGCCGGGGAGGAGGCGGCTCGGGGCAGGGCAGCCTCCTCAGGCCTTTTCCCAAGCCCACGCACGTCTAATTTCACGAAGACTCCTGCAAGTCTGGACGAAGACAACTTGCAAGCCATGCTCTGATTTCTCTTCCTTCCACTCTCACAACCAGGAAAACAAAAGGTCCATCAAATCCTTCCTTGCAAAACCACAAGCAAGCGTTCGTGTAACACCAGTTACACATTACAGGTAAATTTCAAGCAGCTCACTAAACTCTTCTCTACGTTTCAATAGAATAAGCCACCACCCAACGTGAGGAGAGTTGAAGAAAACTTTGCCTTTCTTTTTACATTCACATTTATAAGACTTGAGAAATGTGCTTCACATCAACGTCAAGGACCCCTGAAAAAAAGAATAAAGCAAAAGGACTGTAGGGGAGAAGATGGGGCACGGCCAGGTCAGAGGGCAGGGGGCTGAGGCTGGGGGCCGGGAGAACGTGCACACCCCTCAGAGCCGCGAGCCGCCTGTCCTTGCCACCGCCGTGGCTCCGGCTGCCCGCTCTGCATCCAGCAGAGCCTGCGCACATCAGGTGGCTCAGAGGCAGACGAGCGAGCGGCTCGGCATCTGTATTTCCCGTGGCGCATTTCAGTCCGAACGAAAATTAAACATGCGTCAGGTGAAGCCCAGTAATGGCTGTTCACACATGAAGAACATTATTCATTGGCAGCAGAACCGTGCAGAGCTGCTGACCCACGCGGTCGGGGCCCCAGGGCCCCAAGATCCCCTAAAGGGCACGTGGGTTAGAGGTCGCTCACCTGGCTCTAGGACGCCTGGCGGGTCAGCTGGGCGGTATGGTGCTCTGTGCACCCTTCGCTTTTCTCTGATTTGTCAGGTTTTACTTACCTTTTTATAATAAATTCCTCTCATTCTTTATACTAGAGTAATGATGCTCCTGCTGTAACCTACGTCCTCAAAACCAGTGAAACCACAGGGCTGTCGGCGGGTGGGCAGCTGGTGGTCCCAGGCCCCCCATGGTAGCTCCACCCTCAGGGTCTCCAGCCAGGGGGCCCGGGACAAGAGAGGAGGGATGGGGGAGAAAGAGAGGCCGGAGAGAGAAGGGGTGCCCCACACCCTCCAAAAGCCAGACCCGCGCAGGTCACTCATACCACACCCCATCTCATGGGTCTATGGGCGGAACGTGTGTGTCCCCGAATCCGCATGTTGAAACCGTGTCAGCAGCTTCTTTGGGGGGTTCAGCAGGCTACGCAGGTGCTACCCTGGCACACAGGGCATCCGTCCTGCACCTCTGCACAAAGGAGAGCAGCCTCTAGTTACCAAATGAAGTCGCTTTTCTGTGTAGCCAGCGGTTGGAGGCGACCTCTTCTAGGAACCTCACAGGGCCCATCAGGCACACAGAACAGCAAGATGCATCCTGTGCTAACAGGATCCTCACTTCGTGGACGTTCGAAACTTCACTTTAAAGAGACGGAAAAAGGACAATCAAAAGTACATTGGAACAGCTCTTCAGAGCACACAAGGCATAGGAATCTGATCCGGGCACCTTGAAAAGTTACTGGAGAAGGAAACCACCAAGAAAATGACAAGGCAACCTACTGAATGGGAGGAGATATTTGCAAATGACATATCCGACAAGGGGCTAATATCCAAAATATGTAAAGAACTTCTACAAATCAACCCTAAAAATAAAAAAACAAAAACAAAGAATCCAATTAAAAATGGGCAGAAGACATGAACAGACATTTCTCCAAAGAAGACATGCAGATGGCCAACAGACACATGAAAAGATGCTCAGCATCACTTGGCATCAGGGAAATGCAAATCAAAACCTCCATGAGATACCACCTAACACCAGTCAGAATGGCTAAAATTAACAAGTCAGGAAACGACAGATGTTGGCGGGGATGTGGAGAAAGGGGAACCCTCCTACACTGTTGGTGGGAATGCAAGCTGGTGTAGCCACTCTGGAAAACAGTATGGAAGTTCCTCAAAAAGTTGAAAATAGAGCTGCCCTGTGATCCAGTAAGCCCAATGAAAATGAAAACACTAATTCAAAAGATATGCACCCGATGTTTACAGCAGCAATGTCCACAATAGCCGAGATATGGAAGCAGCCCAGATGTCCATCGACAGATGATTGGATAAAGAAGATGTGGTATATATGTACAATGGACTATTACTCAGACATAAAAAAGAAAGAAATCTTGCCATTTGCAATGACACGGATGGAGCTAGAGAGTATTATATGGAGTTAAATAAGTCAGAGAAAGACAAATACCATATGATTTCACTCATATGTGGAATTGAAAAAAAAACAAACAAAGAAAAGGAGTGACAAAACAAGAGACAGACTCTTCGCTCTAGAGGACACCCTGCTGGTCACCAGCGGGGAGGTGGGGGGGGACGGGAGACAGGTGAGGGGGATTAAAAGTACACTTACCATCATGAGTACCGAGGCACACACAGAATTGTTGAATGTTGTACACCTGAAACTAGTATCTAATATAACAGTGTAGGTTAATCATACTTCAATTTTAAAAAATGTTATTGGAGGAGCAAAAGACAGGAGTCTGCCCGCAAGGCGCTTCAGACCTTGAGGAAGCCAGAAGAAGGCGCAGGCAGCCCCTGGAAGCCCATCCTAGTGATAAAGCGCATGGAACCAGCCACCTGCAGGTGCCGCCAGCAGGCAGGTAGGTCCAGCACGTAGGTCCCCAGCGGAACAGCGGCTTGACCCTCTGCTGACCGCCAGCATGCTGCAGAGCTAGCCGGTGGGCAGACAGCGAAGCTCATCCCCTGACCTGAGCACTGGACGTCTGCAGAAGGACAGACCCTAGGCCCACCATTCCATCAAGGTCCCTCTCAGCCAGCCATCAGCTCTGCTCATGCCTTTCTGGACCCCTGTGCCTGGACAGGAGCCCTCAGCCCGCGCCCAGGTCAGAGGCCCCCTTCCCAGCCAGGCAGGTGGTGCTGGGCTGCATCTTCCTGCCGGTCCTGCAAGAACAGGGCTCAAAGTCTCCTGCTCCAAAAGCGGTGTTCACTGAGGCGCCACAGAGCCCGCAGAGCCTGGGACCCCTGTTCCCACCAGCCTTGCTCCCTGCTCGTGTGCCTTCAGTCAGAGCTCAGAGCCCTGTGCCCACCAGCGTCCATCTGAAGGTGGGACTTGATAAAACCTTCCCTTGGTGGTGGGGGGCCAAGGGTGCCAGGGACACTACCAGCCCCGTGTCTACACCTGCTACTGTTCGAGGAACAGACACAAATGAAGAAGTTGGGCTCATCCAAGACGTACGGAATTTACCCAAATTCACACTCCTGTGGAAAACTGTTGCCCTCTGGATTACAGCACGCATGTGGAAGGTGTTGATGACAAGGCGAAGTGGTCTGCAGGTGGCCCCAAAAAGGCATGCCGTGGCCTGCCCCAGAGCCTGCGCCTGGGGCCATGCAGCTGTGACACGAAGGATCTGAGATCAGGGTGGCCCTGAATCCAGCGACAGGCGTCTTTGGAGGAGGCAGACACAGGAGGGACGCCTGCAGCCCCCACAGGCCGGAGGAGGCAGGAAGGACCCTCCACTGGAGCTGCAGGAGGGAGACGAGCCCTCGCCACCTTGACCTCCGGCTGCTGTCTCCAGAGGGGACAGATTTCTGTGGTTCTGAGCCAGCGCACTGGTGGTCACTGGTTCTGGCTGCCCCAGGACACCCATATACCGTGTGCCTGGGACACATGCCCACTCTCTCTGGACCTCCGTCCCCAGGTCCCAAAGGACAAGACAGCCTCCAACCCCAAGCCAACCCTAGGACGGACTGCACAGCTCCCAGTGGAGGTGAGGCACCTCACCCAGCAGCCTGGGTTCCTGCAGGGGCCGAGCCGGGGAGAGACGCCCCCAGCACACACGTCCCAGGCCCAGCAGGCCCAGTGGAGGGCCCCTCGCCACCTGCCAGGCCCGAATCGTCACGCCCATATGGCACCCAGCACTATGGGTTTCGGGAGCCGCCACCGCAGCAGGCCCCCCACGGGACAGAGGAGACAGGCGCCAACACCTCAGTGTTGTTCTGCGCAGGTTTCTAGAGTCTGGGATGCAGGCCTGTTTCCATATGAATAGGTTTTACTGCCCGTAAGTGGGATTTTTAAAAAAAACCTGTCTATTTATCTTTTGCATCTTTATTGAGACCTGTTCTTATCTGTAGCACAATATCCGGACACCTGGCGGGAAAGTGAAGCTCCATTCCATCCCGAAATGAATCACGTGCCCCCTCACGGATAACCACGTGAGGATGCAGCCTGTGTCTGCAGCGACCAGGGAAATGATAATTAGCAATGATGATGATGATGACGAAAGAAGAACAGGCACCGTTTCTGAGCATTGACGAAACACGGGGCAGCATGCTAAGCATTTAAGATACATTAATGCATTTAATTCTCATGAAAGCACCATCGGATGGAAATTAAGAGGATTACCTTATAAATCAGGAAAACGGGCCCATGCGATTCACACCAGATCTCTCTGTCTCCAATGCCTGTGAAGGGCGCTGCCACCCAGCCTGCCTCCTCCGGCAAAGAAGGGACACGTCCACCATAGGGCCAGGTGGGAGGGAGGAAGATGACAAGAAAACCACATTCGTGGGCCACACTGCCTTAGTCATTGCAGATGGGCTGCTTTAATAAGGACATAGGTCACACTAGGAAAATTCAACAAGTGTGCACATGCATGTGTGGGTACCGCACATGTGTGCCTGCATCTCTCTCTCTGTGTGCACACATGTGCGTGTACGTGTGCATGGGTGCATACCACGCATGTGTGCCTGCATCTCTGAGTGCGTGTGTACATGCGCATTATCTCTGGCTGCACTGTGTGCACGTGTGTCTGTAAGTGCACGTGTGCACATACATGTGTGCACTGTGCCTGCATCTCATGAGTGCACTTGTGTGTGCCTGTGCATGTGTGCAGAAAGTAAGGGGGGATACTGTGGGGTGAGCACAGGGAACAGCTCGGCCAGGAAGTACCTGAGACTGAGGGGTATTTATGCCTTGGTTCTCCCACACTGAGAAGACAGGGAGCCGAGTGTCTAGGGTGTGCAAGCCCCCCGCTGCTCAGGATTCTATCACACAAGTGCTCCCCGAACGAGAGCTGCAGGCTGGCCCCTCCACGAGGCAGGGGAGGGCAAGAGTGGCTGTGGCCTCCCGCGGGCAGGCTCTGCTCAGGTGCGGGGCCAGGCTGGGGCTCCCCACTCAGAACCAGGGCCTGCCATGGGTCCCCATAGGGCCGTGGGGTGTCGGGACAGTGCACACGGTGGCCTCCGGATGCCGCACATGGGGACATGGCTTGGAGGAGGAGGGAGGCCAGGATGCCGCCGGCTCAGCCATCAAAGAGGCCTGGTGCTTGTGTCTTTCAGGAATTCGCAGACTCCGTGTCCCAGCTGGTCACGCAGAAGTTCCACGAGCTGACTGTGGGCCTGGCGTCCACGCACGCCCGCCACAAAGCACTGGCAGGAATCGTCATGACCACAGGTAATGCCTCTCGTTTTCCCTGTGGGATCCCATCCACAAGGACAGGGGATTTAGTGTCTTCCTGACCTTGGGAACCAGACGAGTCTCTCTTCCACACGAAGAAGTGAAAAAGAAAAACAACAATAGGACCCAGAGAGCTCAGTGCCGACTGTAGATGATCAGCAAAACCATGCTGACACCTCCTCAGACCGGCTCTGCCTGCGCGCCTCGACTCCTACAAAGAAGGGCCACGTGAGGACCTGGCCCGCGTCTTGCCTGTTAGGCTCCCTGCCTCATGGTCGAGAATGCCGTGCACTGTTGGTGTTGGCACAGCTGGAACCCAAGGTCAGGCCAGGCCACGGATTAGTCGCCTCAGGCAGGCGGTGAGGAGGCTGCCTGTGTGCACCTCGCACTTCCCCGCGGCACCTGCATTTCCTCTGTGCACAGGGAGTCTGAGCCCCCACTGGGGTGCAAACCACTTCCTGAGCCCCATCATGGAAGACGGTGGGCACTCCTTCCTGCCAGCGGTTCACAGACGTGGAACCCCATCCCACACGCGGGGCAGGATGGGAGGGGAACGTCCGGACCACAGGGAAGGTCATGGCCTCGGACAGCCAGGGTGGGAGACGCAAGAGTTAACTCCCAGCACTCAGTTTTTGGTGAAAACATCTATTAATGGTAACTAACCAGTTGGTCATTTGAACTGTGTACGCTTTCTGATTCCAGAGTTGGGTATGAGTTGGTCATGACCTACTCAAAATGATGCTTGCAGAAATAACTGGCTTTGGGTTAAGTTTCACAAAGAGGATTTGCATGTGTAGACAAAGACCATCTACATGATGACCAAACATATGTATGTTGAAAATCAGTTAAAAACCAGAGAGTTGGCATATTTTTCGTACCATTCTAGCCCCGAGGGCCCCTCAGGTTCTGCCACGCGCAGGACGCTGGGGGAGGGGCGGAGCCACAAGGGCATATATTGCTCAACCTTTCCATTGTGGGCATCTTAGTAAAACGGAATGAAAAGTGCCTCCCCTGCTGTAATTGGGGAAGGAGAATAAGGTGTATGAAGTGCTTTGAAAGGTAAAATGACTTTATGAGGATAATGTGCTAAGGGAAAGGCAATTCCGTTTTGTCAGTGACACCACTGTATCCGGGGCCGGCATTCTGCCCAAGCCGCTGACACTTGCCCTTCCATACATTCAAACGTCCACCTCCGCGTAGAAAGTGAAATATTCTAAACTGAGGGCTAAGGATCCACCTCAGTCAAGAGCATTCCCGCTGGACCTGGCACTCCTTTCTCCGGCAGCCAGCAGCCGTGGACCAGATGCATCTACATGTGAGGCACCATTCTGCACACCCACGAGGGTGACAAGAAAAGACACAGCCTCCACTTCAGGATACGGTCTAGGGAACAGATGGTGCTGGAGAAGCACAACTGCTTGGGTTTGACTCCCAGCTCTACCTGCAACTAGCCATGTGACCTTAGGTCAATCTGCCTCTTGGCAACTCAGAGGGAAGGAAGGGAGAGAGGGTAGGAGGGAGGGAGGGAGGAAGGGAGGAAGGGAGGACGGAGGGAGGAAGGGAGGGAGGAGGGAGGGAGGAAGGAGGGAGGAAGAGAGGGAGGAAGGAGGGAGGAAGGAAGGGAGGAGGGAGGAAGGGAGGAAGGAAGGAAGGAAGGAAGGGAGG
>NW_027397098.1:15163427-15181122 GCF_003265705.2 Callorhinus ursinus
AGGAAGGGAGGCAGATAGAAGGTGAGAGGGAGGGACCTGTGTCTCGCCTCCATTGGGCTCTATTCCCAACCCCAGTGCTTAGGTCGCTATGATCTGCTGAGTAGTTTTTCCAGGATTTCCCAGCTCTGGGGCCGATTGTCCAATATCTTCCCACTTTTCTGGAAAACTCAATTCTAGGAAGTCTTGAAAGCTACTCTCAGACCTCCCTTGGAAAACAGTAACATTTTACAGAGACTCACGGGAAAATGGCGAGTGAATACGCTGGTTTTTGTGCAGGCGATTTACCTACGTGAACTGAATTTATTCCATGAAGTGAGACTGTACATGAATTAGTGACTATAAACACTGAGGAATAAAGTGCTGAAACTTGCCTTCTTGTTATAAAGAGAAGGTTTCATAGACACACTGATTAACAAGAGATTAGGGAGATGTGTGCAAAATCACTGGTACAAATATTTTGTAAAAACCATTTACTTAAAGTTGCTGTGACATCTGACCTTCCTTCTAAGCTCAGGTATTTAAGCAAATGCGCAGGAACCTCCAAGAGGGAAGGATACTCTTACTTACTTACAAAGTTACAAAAGTTACAAACGTGCGCGGATTCTGAAGGAAAACCTGATCACGATGCCTCCCATTTCCAGGTGGGACACCAGCTCATCCACGTCACTCAGTGCCTGCAGGTGCTTTCCCCTGACGAGCCCGTAGGACAAATCGGGTAGCAGAGACATGTGCTTACGGATAGGACAGTTCTTACTGTTATCCAAATAGCGCAGTATCTGGTAAAAACTCAAGCAGAAGGGAGCTCAGGAAGGGACACGGTGTTCTCCCACTGGCCCGGCAGGGAAGCTGGCGCTGATCACTTTCCTTTTGGGTCCTCGTGACTCCAAACACTATATCCATTCTGTATTTCCATTTTTTTCAATTCTGAATATTGATTTGCGCTGGTAAAATCTGACGCTTTTTGCTTTTTCATGATCGTGTTTGTAACATTCATGGGTTCAGGTAACATGCTTACACTTCTCCTCCTTATGCTGTCAAGCAGAGAGCGCGCCGTCGGGCCCCTGGCCGGCCTGGCGAGCCGCCTCGTCTCATACGCACATATTTTCATGTTACCGTAACTAGCACAGCCTCTTCTGTGCCGTACTTCAGTCTTCCACCCTCTGTCGGTGAGCCTAAATGTTGGAAAGCATTACACGGCCTCGCACAGTCAGGACGCAGTAGGGGCCACCGCCAAGCGCAGGCTGAGCCACGGTTCCTGTGCTATCCCCGCACCATGTCCCAAGAGCGCCAGGGGCCACGCTCGTACATTCCCACTCCTGCCACCACTCACTCAAAGCCGCCTCACATTTAGGGTTGACCCACATTTGTTGCTAGACCTCCGCAGAGAGCCTCTGAAGTCTTATGTGTGCTTTCTGGGTGCTCCGCTTTCTCTTCTTTCACTGAAAGGAAGGAAGTGCCTTTGGCACGCCTGCTGGCCAACGAGTCCCCACGTCCGTGGACAGGCCCACGTCCTTCCCCGGGCCCCAGCCACACCCCCAGCACCAGCCTTGCTGCTTCCTCCTCCCTTCTCCCAGCCTGACAGATGCAGCCTCAAGAAACACCGTCAGAACATGTGCGGACAGAAACCGGGCATGCTCACTCACAGGCTGCATGCCAACCATGCTCTCAAACTCCTGGAGTAGCTTTGCTTGGGGAGAATTCTGTGCTTGACATTATTTTCCCTGCACATCTGGGGGGGGATTTTTCTATTATCTCTTACCTAATGTTTCTAACCAGAGGCATCTGGCTGACGTCTCTGCCGGATTGCCCCGCCCTGCCTACGGAGGGGAAAGACCCTTTTTGTAAACTGGATGTTTTATAATTTCATAAGAATGTGTGTAGGCGTGAGCCACGCACCTGCTCTGATTTATTTAAGCTGTTTATTTCTGTACTTTTTTTCATATTCTTTGATAAATTCCTTCCTTTACATACATTTTTGTCCAATTTTCAGTATTCCGACCGGATCCTCAGTCTCTTCCCTTTCCTGGTGCATCTACCCATTTCCTCTGTGTCCTTGGGCCCTTCTGAAACTTCCCCAACAGCTCTTCAAATGCCCACTGCTTCTTAATTTCCGCAATGTGTATCACTCAAGACATCTCTCTTGTTCTCAGGTTCCTCCTCCCTCTTGTTTTATAGATGTGACGCTCCTCACAGGTCCCTGGGGAGCCTCGACAGCTGAGCCTCCTCTCTTCTCGGACTGTGCTTCCTCTGATCAAGCCCGCTTTGTTTATAGTCAGTCTTTCTCTTTTATCCTGCTTGTGGCTTCCATACTTATGAATATTCACATTTGTGAGAAAAATACCAACTCTACTCTCACAGTGCAGCTCCAGTTTCCCCTGTAACTGGGTCTCTCTCCCCAGTGGAAGGCAGGATACATACAAGCACAAGCCTCCTCGACCCACGTGGGTCGGGGACCAGCCAACGGTCCTTAATTAAGTCACCTGGTGAGCCCGCCCTTGGTGGCTGCTGGCTCTGTGCCTGCCTTCTCTGGGCCCGCCCTGCAGGTGCTTGCTCCTTCGCAATGGCGCCTCTGCACAGTGCCGGGATTTCATCCTGTCTGTCCACACCCTCCAAATCCTTCCGGTCCGAGGATCCCCCAGGAGGAAAAGCAATGAGTCGCTCCCTCTGCCCTCCTCAGCCAGAATCCTGAACATTGTTTAGCCAAGCTGTCAAGCGATGGCTCTGTCTTCTCCTTTGTTAAGAAATCCTGGTGTTTCCATGGGAAAGTGACTCTTGAAGGAGCTATTAATAATGATGATTTCATTTGATATGCAAATTTATAATGTTGATAGCACTTTTGCATACACTAATCAAGGTAATTGCTACAACCCTGTGAAGTGGGAGATGCAGGAATCTTAATTACGGCTTTTAAGAAATACAGACAAGGAGATGAAGGGGCTAGGTGTCTTTCCTTGAGTCATGGGAAGGCGGGCAGAGCCAAGAGGTGGGCGGCGGACTGCACAACACCCTGCCGAAGGGTCCCTACACATGTGCATGAGGCGTGGTGCTGAGATGCATGCTCTTTGCCTGCAAAATTATTCGCTTCTAAGCTTATTAAGTAAATGACCAGAAGAAAGACTCCCCTGGTGCGTATTTTCAGAAGTTTATGTTCCAGCCTGTCTTTGCTAACCTGGTCTGCAAAACACATTCAGAAGCTGTGGCTTTGACAAACATCCTTCCGGTTTAAGCTGGTGGGCGGCTCTACGCACACCCCACGAATGCCTGGGACGCACGACTGCCCAGCAAAAACGCACATCTCTTGAAGACAGGATGGGGAAGAAAACAGCCTACAAAGCCAAACTTTGTGAAAACAGCCCAGAACAGCTCCGTTCAGGATGGCAGACTCTTGTGGACAAAGCGGGCTGTCCTGTCTTATAGGGAAAATCTCAAAGTCCCAATGAACAACATGAGACACGTGTTCTGCTGTGTTTCAGAGCTTTTTGCTCTGAACCTAAAACGACCCCACCAGTGAAGAAATCTGCTTCTGTGCTGTCCGAGCCATGCTCCACCGGAGTCAGGGTCAGCCACGGCACCACACCAGGTAAGGCGGTCCTGGTAAGTCCTGACGGCTGGACCACAGCCAGCACCTCTCTTCCGAGTGCACAAGGGGCCTGGTCAGCCCCCTCTGCACAGAGGACTCCTTCAAGTGCATGCAGACCCCCAAACCCTTTCTTCCCGGTTTCTCCCCGGAGTGACTGGCAATTACTTTGATCATAAAAATAAAAGTGGGTCTTTCCATTTACACCCAGGAGGGCATGGGGAAGATGGATAAAGACCGTAGGCAGAGCCTCAAGTGGGGATGGGAGATGGTGAACAGTCACCTGGAATTCAGAGTGTTGGTCTCGGAAGACGCTGTGAGGCGCAGAGCCTCACGGAGTGGGAGGAAGGTTCAGGCCCATCGACACTCGCGGGGGCCGACCTCCTACACGCAAGGAGCAGGACGGACAGCGATTCCCAGTCTTCGGTTTAAAGGGTTAGGTCTAAACCACGAAATGCAGGATGTGCTTTACTTCTGACCTTCATGTAGCATGAATGCCGACTTGTTATACTGAACGCCCTCCTAACATGGAGAGGGAAGGAAGATCCATCGCTGAGCGGACGTGGCCTGTCTAGAGATCATGGGAGCTGACCCCAGAGTTACACCCGTGGCCCCCAAGGGGAGCCCACTGAAGAGGGGCAGCGGCCTGACCTGGGCCAGCCCTCCCGCGACACCAGATGCCCCTCCTCAGCGAGCAGGTGCACAAGGAAACACACAAAACAGGGAGGAAGACAGCACTCCCGCTGCATCCCTGCAGGAGCGCGTGCCCCACCCACGGTGTCCAGGGACTTCTGCGCTCTTCATACGGGTCCATCGTAAGCTGGCATTTAACTGCCCAAAAGATTTCACTGGGGAAGAAAACCAAACATTGCCCTTGGGTGGCAGAGGTATAACAAATGTGTTCTACACGGAGCAAACGTGAAGCTGGCAAAGCTGATGGCCTTGACGCACTCTGGATTTTCAGATGCATTCACAGTTCATTCCCGTGCGGCCCAGTTGACCAGATGTTTAAGTTTTCAAGAATTAGCTGCCGCAGGAGGTAACTGCTCTGTGGGATGGGGGGCATGAGGCACGGGGCAGCTCCTGGACTCCTCTGCACCGAAGTTGGGGGCACCCCACGTCTCCCAGACACACAGACCACAGTCCCAGCTTTGCACCCAGGGCCTCACAGCCAGCACTACGGCGTCCCTCTCTCCTGCCACAGGAGCCCGCCCACCGAAGGGCCCTAATGAGGGTGTGATTCCTGCACTGACAGAACACAGGCTTCTACTGTAATTGTAGCAGCGGGCGTCGTAGGGGAAGTCTGGTTGTAGTACTGACAGCTCGGATAACAGCATTTTTAGGAGATTCGGACTGGCACCCGTTACACATGTCACAGGATGCTCTCTCATCCCCAACAACTAGCTAGCACTAGATTTATCCCCTTGTTCCACACAGGACAGCAGACGGGCTCCCCTGACCGAAGTCTCGAGTGAGTAGCAGAAACAGGGTTATGTGACTCCAGACTTCGGGTCATGGCGCGGGTTGCGTCCTGCCCGCCTGCGCCTCGCGGCTCTATGCTCTCCACCCTGGCACTGCCGCTCCCAGGGCAGCACAAGGAACTTGTGTGCACATGTACTTTCCTCCTCAAGTCAGCGTACCTGCAGTATTTGGAGAAGACAGCCCTGGGGGACGGCCACTAACCAAGGCCCTGGAGGGAGAGAAATCTGCGTCGAACGTGAAAATGTTTCCCTTCAGTCTTACCCATGTCCCTCCTGGACGAGACATGCCTGAGCTGGCATTTTATGTCTACTCCAGTCCAAACAAATTAAAGGAAATTTAGGACAGAAACAGACCCTGACAAGAGGAAGGAATTGATTCACAGGAAAAGTCAGATAATCAAACACAGAGTCTGCCCAAGTGAGGAGAGAGGTGAAAGGGCAGGCGCTCTGCAACCCCAGCGTGCATGGCGGACACTGCAGGATGCAGTGCAGGCTCCTACTGGGGACATCCGAGGAGGGCCGCCACCTCCATGGGAGCCTGTGGAAACCCTACTACTGGGGCCATGGCACTCAGTGGGCACAGCGCTAGAAAACAGGGAGTCAGAACTCATTTCTAGACCACACCCTCAGGCATACTAAACCCATAAAAACCCATACTTCTGATATTTGTTTCTTAGACCCTGGCAGGTATATTTACGTATAGTTTTATTTTTAGAAATTTTGTAATCAGAGGTTGCATTGTGAAAATTTCTATTCAAAGGGTTTGAGTGGGCTCAGAATTGCTCGGTCCCAGTTAAATAAATAAAAGGACATTCCCAAAGATTGCCTAAAGTTGGGGGTGGAGGTGCACGGGGCTGACAAGGGCAATGCAAGCAGCCAGCCAGAGAGACACGTTCACTCTGGTCCTGGAACTCTTTTTGACTGTGCTTGCACACAGGGATCCGGCACCGGTCTCCTCTGGGACAGAGTGAGGTGTGCTTGCTTGCGATGAGTCACCAGGACAGTGAACTCATGGAATTATTTTATGCATCTGAATTTAGCAATTTTTACTGCTTTGAGACTTTTAGTTATAATCAGAAAAGTCTTTCACTCACCAAATTTACGAAGAGATTATCCCATGTTTTCTTCTAGTGCATCTACATCTTTTTGTTGTTATTTTAATCAACCCAAGTCCACAGTTTGCACTCTTGGTGTCGAACATTCTCTGGGTTTGGACAGATGTATAAGGACACGGACCCAGATTCCAGTGTCACACAGAGCAGCTTCACGGCCCCGAGAACCTCTGTGCTTTGTCTCTCCACTGCTGCCCCCACCCCCGGAAAACGCTCCTCTTTTCTTATCTCTGCAGTTCCACCTTTCCCAGAATGCCATCCAGCTATGTGGGCCTTGCCTTATTGGCGTCCTTCACTGAGTGATCTGCATCCAAGCTTCCTCCATGTCTCTTCATTGTTTGATGGCTCCGTTCTTTTTATCACTGAATAATATTCCATTGTCTGGATGGACCACATTTCATTTATCCACCACCTGCTGGAGGACATGCTTCTGAGTTTGGGTGATTATGAATAAAGATGCAGCTCTTCATGCGTTTGCATCAACACCTTTGATCCACCTGTTACCTATGCTGGTGCACAGTAAAGATGCAGTTTTGTTTTTCAGAGGGCTCTTCAGTTACTGGATAGCTCTAATGGGACAGTGTCTCCAGTGTCTCCAACCCACAGGTTTGAGATGTCAGCACCTCTATCCTGCAGTAAATTCCTTTCTGACTTTGGGTCAGTTCCTGGACTCTCTGCTTTGTTCCCCTGTTAGGACTTCCTGCATCAGAACCATGGCAATTTGCTATTGAGCCCTTGTAACCTGCTTGATGTCTACTGGGCTTCGTGCCCTGCTGTTGGTCTTCTCTCCCAGAACTTCCTGGGTTACCCACAAAAATCAGCTTGTGTGGTTCAAAAATAAAGCAAAACTAAACTTTTCAACCAGGTTTTCTTGGTCAAAAACAAAGCCCCCGTGCTGTTCCTACTAGAATCATGTGAACCTTATCAATCACTGTAGAGAAGGTTCCAGACATCAAATCTTTCCGTCCAAGAAGGTGCAACATCCATGTGTTCGAGTTTTGTTGGTGTCTTTCGGGGGGAGTAAATGTTTTATTCATTTCTCGTCTTGATCGTTTCTTGTTAACCTCATTCCTGTTGTCTTGTTTGCTTCAGTAAATGGAGCTGTTTGTCCTTTACAGTTTCTCACGAGCTGTTGTGGGTACACACGGAAGCTACTGATTTCTGTATATTAACTTGTACCCCATCACCTTACTGACCGTCCTATTATTTCTAGCAGTATTCCGATTGGATCCTCCAGAGGTTTCCACATCCACAGTCACAGTGCCTTCTGCAGCAACACTGTTCCTTCTCCGTGTTCCAATTGCTCTGTCTCCATTTTCCTTCTCTTGTTGTGTTGGCTAATAGCTTCGGTGAATATTAAGTAATGGAGTCACCGTGGGCATTCCTGCCGTGTTTCTGAGCACCGCAGACGTCCCTCTAGTGTTCAAGCCACTGAGGGGTTGTGTGTATACACCTGTCATGTGTGTGTGTACCTCTCCGTACATATGCGTGTGTCCCTGTGTGTATACCCCTCTCTATGTGTGTGTGCAACATCACATTGGAAAAATACAACTATTTCATTTATTGAGTTTTTATCAAAACAGTTGTTGGACTTTGTCAGATGTCTTCTAAGTGTCTGTAATTATAATCATATTTTTGTACTGCACTTTAATTGAATCGAATCCACTTTTGCATTTCCATAATAAACCCCCCCTTGTAGTGATTACTGTATTGGTCCTTTCCTCCAGTGCTCGGTGGTTAGTATTCGATTTAGAATCTTTGGTATCTATAACTGAGGCTACCTGTTTTCCTTCCGTGCATTCTCAGTCAGGCGGATAGGTCAGTAACAGGCATTTCGTGATAAAAACAATTTGAGGCTTTCCTTGTCTTCGTGTGCTCCGGGACACTTTATAAATAGCCTTGAAATCAGCTGCTGCTTCAAGGTTGGTAGAATTCTCCCACAAAACTGACTGGGCCTGGGGCTTTGCAGGAGGGGGTCTCTGATCACGTTTTCTATTCGTTCTACAGAAGTCAGTAGGGCCGTGTTTCCTGGGACTGTTGCTCATGTTGTCCTTCAGCCACATCCCCGGACCCCATAACCAGAGTCCCGTGCTGGGTCGCACTTCATGGGGGCTGGTGCGGCCGGGGCCACAGCGCCGCTGGGGGAGCAGCTCCACACCTGCCCCCAAGCACATGGCGTCTGTGGCCTCCGCATCCTCCAGACTGTTCTCCCAGATCAGCCTGAGGCTAGACTCACGACACCTCCTCTTTGGTTGGCTTCTTCCCTGATCCTCCCCGCCATCCGGGGGCCCCGGCTCTGGCCAGCTTGTCCAGAGCCCGTGCTCGCAGTCCCCCCCCACCCCTTCGTCCCAGCGACAGTCTGTGCACAGACTTACGTGGTAGTCATCACGCAATACCTTATTTTGTGGACGTTTCTGTCTCTGAGCCATCTCCCCAAATTCATGATAAATTCTTTGAAGGATAGGCTGCGTCACATGGCACGATGCTGACGATAGGTGAGACTAACAGAAAGCAAATAAGCAAATAATGCATCTCTTGGGCCTCATAACTGTGCTGAATACGGCAGAGCCCAGAGTCCAAAGGAGCTGAGGATTAATGAAGGGTGAAGGGACAGCAGTTTCCGTTTCTACAGCTCCAATTTCCACAGAATTAAGAGAGGAGCATCAGACCAGCCCTTGGGAGAAATAGTTCTCTGCTGCTAAGTTATCCTGCACATGCACCAGACATCTGAATATTGAAAAACTGCAAGGAAACAATTATAAATGTTACTTCCCATTACTCTAAATACCCGCTTTAATTAAGCTGGAATCCACAAAGCACAGAGCAGGGTATAAGCACCTCTTACTCGTACGGTGTTTGGGCCAGAGGTCACTGAGGTCCCTTGGGCTGGACTCTGAGTGTTTATAGGGGCCCCGGAACAGTGGAGGGTGAGCTTGGGGCAGGAATGCCAAGCTCCAGGCCTTGCCTCCACGCCCAGACTCCAGGTATGAGCCGGCTGCAGTCATCTCCCCCCTCACAGGACAAAGAATAACCTGAGATCGTGGTCTCCTGGGGTATCCCTAAACACCACATTTTAGAGTCATGCGTCTGGGGTTCGTTCTGAAGGTTTCTTTGGTTTCGTTTGTCTTCCCTTCTTGCAGAGAATGTTGTTTTTGTTGACGAGATTCCTTGGATCATGGTCAGAATGAGCACCATCTGGTGATACGTAAATCATGGGGTCTCCACTGTGTGAAGGACCCATCAGCTCCTGGCCTCAGCACGGATCCGCGGTGGGAAAGGGGAACTCGGGGGCCACGGTGGGGAGGCATGCCCAGGCAGCAGTGAACACCGCCCCATTCGATGGCTAGGAACCCGGGCACAGAGAAAGGGTCAGAAAACCACCCCATTAGTTTGACCTCAAAACCCTCTGCTCTTACATATAAAAAGAGCATTCAAAATCACAACAGCTCGGCGCGCCCAGTGAGTTTATCTCTTCCGTGGGTCACATGGGACAGCCACAAGCTAACACAAGCCTGGCTTCCTAGTTCTCCCCTCAGCCCCGGGAAGACAGCTGTCTGGGGCTCGCAGGGCCTGGGAAAGAGCTGTGCGGACCCTGACAGGAGAGGAGGAAGGAGCTATGCGGGCTGTGACGGAGCCCCTGCTTCTTGGCTCCCACCTGTGCTGCCGCTCTTTAGGGAAAACAGAAAGCCTCGTGGCACTGAATCAGAACAGCACACATTTTCACTGCAGTCTGTGACGGGCACTGTCATGCACGGGCCTTCAGTTTTGGGAAGCAGAATCTGCAGCAGAGGCCAGGACCAGGGGGGCTCCCACTTCTGTGCTGGGTCTGGGGAGAGGGCAGCCCGAGCAGACACCCCCGGCCCCCATCCATGAGATGCACCTCTGCCAAGGGACGCACCAGGGCCGGGCACTGTGCCGCACGCGAGTGCCGGTGGTCCTGCTGTCCGGCCAGCTCGCCTTCAGGGCCCTCCGGCCTCGGGGCCCAGACTGCTGAGCCTGTGACACAGGCACCTACACGTCCTGCAGGCCCTGAGCTGGGGACGTGCTCCAGCTTCAGGGCAAAGGGGTAGAGGGCCCAGTGCTGGGGGGCATAGAGACGGGCCTCCTCAAAGGACCCAGACGTCGGTTCAGCTCCTGCCCATGGTCCCAGGTGTCTTGTCTCAAGTCCTGAGTGGTGGCTCCAGGGTAAACGTGCACGGGGATGGGGGCCGGCCTGGGGGCCTGTTCTCACGGGAGTCCCCGCCTGGCTCAGGCCTCCACCCCTGTCCTGCCTGCACACGGCATGCTTCCATCAGCAAAACTTTCTAAGGATGCAACTCTCTTCCCACGGGACGAGGGGGAGGTGGTTGCAGGATTTCCGGGGTTTGTCCCAGCGGTCACAGCCTGGCCAGGCTCAGGGCTCCGCTCCCCGCTTTCAGAACCACAGCCTGACACCCAGCAGCCCGCCCAGTCTCCCCCGCCCGGTGGGCACCGCACTGCTCCTGCTGGCGTGTTTGGTGGCAAGCTGCACCTCTCGCCACGTTCACCGGCGAACATCGAGTCTCCCGGTGTGGGAGGGCTGGGGTCTCCGGGCTCGGAGCGGGGAGAGCAGACTCACTCCCACGCAGGTGGTCTGATGCCTTCTCTGTCCCCCAGGCTTGGACGTCAGGCAGGCGCAGGTCATCGTTCTGTCCTCGGGGACCAAGTGCATCAGCGGAGAGCACATCAGTGACCAGGGGCTGGTCGTCAACGACTGCCACGCGGAGATCGTAGCCAGGAGAGCGCTGGTCCACTTCCTGTACACACAGCTGGAGCTGCACCTGAGGTAACTGTGCCTGGACGCCCGAGCTCGGGACGCAGGCTGCTCCTGGCCCGTACAGGACGGCGACCGCAGGGCAGTCCCAGGGCACACGGGCAGACTCCCGTCCAAGCGAGGCTCCGTTCCCTCAGCTGACTTTGCGTGAGCCCCGCGGCCAGCAGCAGCCCAGCACACAGGCCTCCGTCAGCTCTGGGCCTACCAAGGGTGCCAGGGACGGGGTGTGGGTCTCCCAAACGCGCCCAACGGTTCTCTCTCCTAAACACCCAACTCACAGCTCCAGGCTGACACGTACCGTGGTGTGGGGCCCGGGAGCAGAGCAGGGAGGCAGACAGGCTGGGGGTGCGCCTCGGGGTTTCCCGGGGGGAATGTCTGCACTGCTGCCCATGTGATCACAGGACCCGGCAACAGAACCCGTCACCAATGGGGCAGAACGGAGACAGCAGCGAGCAGCAGGAAGCCTGTGCGCAGCGGACACGGCCTCCTGCCCTCGGGCTGGGGCTTCCAAGGGCAGAGGCCTGGGCCCATCACAGGCTGGGGGAGCGGGCGCACCACCCTGGGTCACGGCGGGTGCAGGAGGAAAGGGGGTCTCTCCAGGCGCTGGAGGCCAAGCCCTCCCCACTTTTAAAGCCATTCCTCTGACTCCTTTGCGCACAGAGCCATGAGCCCCGTGAGGCTTTATAATGCAGAGAGGGGGGTTAGCATCACCGAGGGGGCTGGCTCCGTAACAAAGGGGCCCAAGACGCAACGTTCCAGGGCATCGGGGCCTGGCCAGGTCTCCTTGCCCCGTGTCACTGCCGCCTGCCCCAGACACAGTCCTGCGGGGAGAAAGCGCCATGCAGGGGGCAACGAGAGAAATACGGGGAAGTAAGACACAAAACCAGGCAAAGGCATGGGCCCAGTGGGCGCCTTTCTGGTCGGCTCGTAAGAGGTGACCGGGACCCTCTCTTTGACCCTAGCAAGCGGCGGGAGGACTGGGAGCACTCGATATTTGAGCGGTCCAAGGACGGCGGCTACCGGCTGAGGGAAGACGTGCTATTCCATCTCTACGTGAGCACGTCCCCCTGCGGAGACGCCAGGCTCCACTCACCCTACGAGATCACCACAGACCGTAAGACACAACCCCTCTCCTCTGCCGGCCCCGTGCCAGGCCATAGGTGCTGGCCACGCTCGCGCACATGACCTGGATGCCTCTGTGGTGGTCAGGAGGGTCCTCCCCCCGAAGCCCCAGCGTGAATGCCCACATCACGGAAAGCAGGGTCGCTCCCCTTCATGTCAGTCGGTCAGCAGCCCGCACGCTGGTCTGCAGAAGAGAGGGCAGGAGAACAGGACGGGAGTTACACGGAGCGCGAGCAAGTCCGAGCGGCTTTGCTCACCTTTGTTTGCAACCTTGCGGAAAGTAATGCTGAGCTTGTTTATTTATGTATAACGAAGCCAGGGGTAGGTGTTGCCCCAGGGTGATGAACTCCCATGCGGAGTGCTGGGCAGGACCTGCCCTCTTGGGGGTTTGGGCAGAGCAGGTGTAAACGACAGTGCCCACCCAACATACGGGTCCAGTGACATTAGCATCTCCAGGAAGAAGGGTTGAGCTGCTCCAGAGTGCCATTAAACTGTCCTTGATATGATGCGTGCACACAACACATACCGTGCATGCATGCGCACCACACACATGCACACATACGTGCACACACACACGCAGACCCATCCCAGAAGCAGCACCAGGCAAACCATCTGAGGTAGGCAGTGAAACCGAGCATGTATATGATGCAGGGTCTGGTCCCAGTGAAGATGCTGACTCATCCCAGGAAACCTACAGCAGACGAGACACACGCAGGGAAGGTTTATTTTTGGCCTCTGATTCCCCCCCATGGAAGGCCACATTTGTGTTCTAATTACCAGTGGAAGGAAAGAAAAGTACTTTCTGAACCCCTGCTGCTCCAGGCAGTGATGAGGTAAAGAAGGTGCAGGGAAAACAGCCCTTTTAAAAAACCTACATGTATTTAACTTAGTCTATTTCTCTAACACGGTTGCAGCCTGGCCAGAAAAATCCATCCTCCTTCCTGCCACCTTTGGTCCAAGACCACGGCTCTCCCCTCCGGAGTAACATTTTCCTTACTATATTCCTCTGTGGCCGCTGGGGTGGATTATAACCAGCAGGCATTTCTTCCTCACAATCTGGGGGCTGGACATCCCAGATCCAGACACCCGCAGGTCTGGTGTCTGGTGAAAGCCACAGCCTGGTTCTTGGGCGGCGTCTTCTGTGCCCTCACCGGGGGAAGAGGCGAGGGGGCTCCCTGGCGCCTCCTTCACAAAAGCACGAATCCCATCGGGAGGCCCCACCTCCTGACACCGTCCCCTTGGGGTTGGGGCTTCAACACGGGAGTTTTTGAGGGACACAAACACTCGGTCCATAGCCACACCCTATGGAAAGTAAGTGGCAGAATCAAATCGAGAGTCAAGGGAAGGGCACCCATTAACTACCAGGGGCCTTTCAGGGAGCCGCCCCAGGAGAGAGGGAGGGCTGGGCTGGCCTTGCAGGTGATGGCAGGTGCGTCCGCCCTCAAGGGCCACGCAGGGCATTCCTTCACTGTCATGTAGTCTCAGAAAGAAAAGGAAGGAGAAACAACATGGAACGGATTCATTTTTCTTGGAGTGTTCATCAGGTTGAAACTACAAGAGCCACCTTCCCATATGAAATTGTGAAATGTGGTCCATTAGACAGCTGTTTAGAACTGTCTTTCCATTTTCGCTCAGAAGATTGGGCATCATGAAGACCCAGCCCAGGAGGCCTCAGGTCTGGGAGGAAAAGTCTGGCAGAACGTTTGGGGCCAGCCCTAATTTACCTCGTTTACCGGCTTCCTCCCGAGGACAGGACGGCTGAGTGAGGACGGCCCGAGGCCCGCCGAGTCTCCAGAGGGGCAGTTCCGGCTCATTGGGCCCGTGCCTCTGTGCATCCGGCACCCACGGCGGCCTCCCTGGCCCCCGATTCCAACTTGCAGAGCCAGTGGTTTAGAAAAACACACAAACACATCCTCAGATGCACCCTGGGGCTCACTTCCCGACACAGATGTCTTTTATTTCATGGTGCTTTTAAGAAGTGGCAGGTGCTGCTGGGGCAAACAAAATAAAGTGCTTTCCTCCCATTCTTACTGCAGCTATGCCAGGCAAAGTGAGATGCTGCTTCCGGGTTATTTAACCTGCTGTCCCTGGCACCCAGGGGGGGCTCTCGGTGAGTCTGTACTCGGACTCACCTCCAGGAGCACACACCACCTCCCCTTATTCGCCCAGTAAGGGTAAGAACACCACACCGCCCTCTGTGTGGAGGGCCTCCCAGAGAACCTGTGCGTTCTTCACGGGCCCAGGAGGGCTCGGACACTCAGGAATGACTCCCGCTTTAGAGAGAAGGCACTGCCACTGAGGGGGGCTCTGCGTGTCGCGCCCCCCACGGTACAGGTCTTTGCTTTGGAAGGATGGCACACGGGGGGACTGGGACCTCTGCTCCCCCAGGAAGCACAGGCCTGTGGGCCCATCTGCTACCAGAGGTCAGGGCGTCTGCGTCCTCCAAGTAACCTTGGAGAAACCTTGCCTCCCTGCCACAAGCCTGGCTCCATGCTCCTAAATGGAGCCCCCGGAACACAGGCCCGAAGGTCCACAGAGGCAGGTCCACCCCTGCAGCCAGCAGGAGCCCCAGTGCGGGAGCCACGACCTCCCCGGGTCCTGCACACCACCCAGCATGGCCCCTGCGGGGTGCCCATTGTGTCCGCTCATCTGTTCTCAGCCTCCTCCACTCTGCACAAGCCCGCGTGCGCCACGGCTCTGCTCTCCAACCCCCCCACACACACAAGGACACCCGTGCGAAGAAGCACACCCTCCACAGGCGTGTGATGTAGCAGATCTGTAGTCAGGCCTCTGACAAACTGCATGCAGCGGAGAAAGGAGATCCCGTGCAGGGGTCTAGACCGTCCCTACAGCCCGCATCACACACCGCAGGGAACCGAATCTGACCTGGCGTTTCTAAGAGCGAACTCCTGACCGCCCACCAGCCACAGAGACACAGTGGCCGTCCCCAGGGACCTCTGGCCCCAGCTGTCCTGGTGCTCGAAAGGCTCCCCGACTTCCCTGAGCCCACACTCCCTACGGCCCGGTCCGTGTCTGAGAGAGCACAGAGCGCAGTGCTGTGAACCGGCCTCACCTCCCTCGGATGCCTGTGGCTCAAGAAATTCTAAATTCCCCGCTTTGTTTCCTCAAAAATATTAATCTAGATAGATCACAGTTCTTCCTCCCTGGAGTCTTTCACAATGAAATCAAAACCAATCAGTCTGAGAAGTTGGGGGGTGTTGCCCATCAGCAGGCGAGCGCTCCCCTGGGCTGTCTCCGAACCTGCCTCCTCTATCAGGATCCGCCAGCAAGTCTCCACAGACGCAGTTTCCTGCTGCCTGCTCTGCCGGAGACTCTGATGTATTCGGGGTACACTGGGCTACTCTTAAAACTTCCCCAGTGATTCTGAGAATCTGACATGTTTCCAGCTACCGGATTCAAAACCCCCCAAACAGTCTCCTGCCCAGATTGGGTGTGTATCTCCTGTCAGGAGAGCGGGAGTCTGGTCCAGTGTCTGCAGGGCCAGGCAGGCTCAGGGGGCAGGTGTACAAGGCTATTACTGGGGGGGACGAGCCTGCGCCATGAAGGTCCTTGGTCTTGCTGACCAGGAGCGACCCCGTTCGTTCCGGGAGGCGGACCCACAAGGATGATGCCACGTCCTGAGTGGCTCTGGGCAGGCCTGGGCTGGCCCCAGACCGCTCTGAGGGGAACCGCCATGGAAGAGAGCCCTGACAAGATCCAGGGCACGTCACTGTGGCTGAATAACCACCGTCCTCCTTCTGACTCACCAGCATCCTTAACTCAAATGCCACTTTCGTGGTGTGTCTTTTAAACAACCTGGGAAATTCATTTCTTACTGCCATTTTCCAAGATTTAACAGTGTAGTTAAAATTCTCCCCTCTACCTTCCCCCACATGCCACGGGAAGGAGCATATGATGTTGTAGCTTAGGAGCGTGTGCTAAATGCCTCCTTCGTTCTAGGCCAGCTCCGTTCATTGTGCATTAGGGAAGTTCAAGAGATTAGACCAGAAGCACAAAGCCGGGTCTAAGGCACGCGTCCTGACAGCCCCGTCTTCAGGTCTGCCTACTGAGCCCCTGATGCTGGCACAGGCTGCTAAGGTCCGTGCACCGCGGGAGCAGGCATCCAGATGGTCTCCAAGCTCCCACCACTGCTGCCGCCACAGCGTCCCACAGGACGCACGGGACGGATGCTGTAGACGTCATTATAGGGAACAGCGGGGCGCATCACAGGTGTTCTCTGCGGGGTGCACACACCTTCTGAAGACGGTCTGGAAATTAAAAGTTTATCTGGCGCTCAGATAGACTGTCTTCCGTTCCGAGGCCTTTCCTCCCATTCCCGGCTCTCCTTCCCTACAGCAATCGCTGCAGCCATGTATCACTCCTCAGACACAGCTGTGCTCCCTCGGTGGACACCAGCAATTGCCGTTTACGTCCACCCCCTTCTGATTCTGTCCTAAAAATAAAATATTCACCTGAACAACCCTGTAAAGCATATGACCACCCTTCCTGTATCTTCACACCCGTCTTCAAAGGTCTCAGACTGATAAACACTACAATGATGAGTCTGGGAACATGGAATACTAGCAGATTAGAATATTCTCCTGGATTCAGGAGGATTTATATGCACTCGGCAGATTTCAATGTCTCAGACCCACTGCAGCTTGTGTGGACTCAGTCCCCTGCGGCCTCTGGGTGGACCGGTGTTTGTGCTGCTTCAAGTGCCAACTTTAGCTCCCTCCCACCTCTCACAATTAGGCGAGGAAGAGCCAAGGACATGGGCTCTACCAGATTACCAGCACTCGGAACACCGCCCCCACCGGGACTGATCATGCTGTTCAGGGAGCATGCTAAGGAAGGCAGCCTGAGATGTAGCACCTCCAAAAATAAACAAGTTTCAGGAGCGCCTCATGCACCTGGCTCTTCAGGCAAAATTAATCCACCTGAAAACTTTGAGTTAACTCCTACAGACCAGTTGTTAACTCAAGCCAGGACTCCCGTGTTGTCATGGCATTAACTGACTGTAGAGTCTACTTCATGGAAAATTAGTTGTGCAGAAGCAGTGGGTAGGAATTTAGAAAAGGCTTACAAGGTAACAGGCAACTTCCAGGTCTGAAAAATGACATGATAGTTGAAGCACCAGGAGAACAACAAGGATGCCATAATTAATAGACAGAGGGCAGAACGTACCATATTCCCTGTGAAAATATCCCCCACATAGAATGGCAAGTCCCTGACACCGTGGCAAACTGTGGAAACTGAGGTGAATTGGTCCTCCACTCTCCCAATGCTGAGGTTGATGAGACCAGTAAGACCCCACCTGCACAGTGTAAAAAGTTGGGTCCAAGCAAAGGTTTGTTCAAAGGTTTTTGAGTCATATGAACTATTTTATGTTCATTGTATCATCTTCACCATCACCACCATCATCACCATCATCACCATCACCCTCATCACCAATATCACCATCATCACCATCATCACCATCATCACCATCATCACCATCACCATCACCACCATCATCACCATCACCATCATCACCACCATCACCATCACCATCATCACCATCACCATCATCACCACCATCACCATCACCACCATCACACCATCACCATCA